>NC_091833.1:112105066-112407316 GCF_037783145.1 Equus przewalskii | reverse complement strand
AGCAGCTGAAGTCAGAGGTGGGCCGAGAGGATGTGGGGTGAGCGCTGGTGACATCTACTGCAGATGGGGACTCTCAGTGACAGTATGGGCAGTGCAGTGATAGGAGCGGGTCCAAGGTAGGGAGACTGCCTTAAGAGGACGGATTTGAGAGTTCTAGAGCTATGCATACTGCTGAGTAGAGTGCATTGTAATGGTTATTCTTAACCTAACTCAGGGGATCACTTTGATGGTGAACATTTCAAGCAAAGGAAGGCAAACTTGGCCTCCCAGAAGCCTGACTGGGGAGCTGTGTTTAAGCTGCAGAGCCGGGGAGCTCTTCTTCGCTCCACTGGAACCGCTCCTTGGGGAGGCTGCCTGCTCTGCTCAGCGTGGCGGTGTTCCTGCTTCTGTAATGACAGGCATTATCAGCACGAGACAAGTGCTTATCAGCCAGGCTTATTTACTCAGCGACCAAATCTTTTAAATGGCCATCCCAGGGGAGGAGTGGGGATGTGTGTATATGTTTGATTAGAGATGGGATTCACAGATTAAAGGTTTTGGGAGAAATGTTTCCTGCACATGCTTCTTTTAAAAACTAGAATTCAAAATGAGAAGAAATGAGTTTCAAAGGAGTGGTGGTCTATGGGTACTGGCAGAGTGTGAAAAATGCAAGGCTGGGCATGTGGGCCAACCCCAAGCAACGCTTCCCTGGGTTGTTCAGGGGACAGCCAGCACCACTCTTTGGAGAAAAGGGCTCTGTGGGAGGCACACGCTGGAGGATGGGACAGAACATTCTCCTCTTGGGGGAGCCGTGATGCTCATTAGCATGTTTATCTCCCTCAGAGGATGGGCAATAAGGAGAGCTCCCTCATCTTGTCTTACTCAGATTTCCCAAAGGGACTCAATCATAGGACCTTTTAGATTGACAGACCCCAATTAACTTCCCTGGGAATACTTGGTAGACACTGCCCGGCAGGAATTAGTCATAAACTCATTTCCTTGACAGGCGTGTGGTCCCAGAGGAGCCAAGACTTGCTCGGTGAGTGAGACGGAAGGAGGATGGGCCCCTGGGAATCAGAAGGCCTGGAACCAGAGCCTGGCCTGGCACTATCTTGCTGTTTGATCTGGGAAAGTCACTTCTCCTCTGGAGGGTTCAATCTGTCCAGTGCTTTCTGTTTTCTCATCTATAAAATGGGATTAATAATAGCTGGGTTGTTTGAGGATTAAATATGAGTTTATGGGAAATACTTCTAACAGCATGTCACGTACTGTGAGCTACAGGTTGTTATTGTGACGGTAACGATGACAGTGATGATGATGACGTACTGGGCTTTGTGTTTATTTTACTACATCATCTGGTAACACTGTCATTTATTGACCTATTTATCCACCACAATCTATGCTAAACGCTTTCCATTATCTATGCGTTATCTATTTTAATCTTCAAAACAACTCTTAAAATAGGCAATATTCTCCCCATTTCAAAGATGAGAAAACTGAGGCTCAAGGAATTTATGCCACTTCCCCACGGCCGCAAAGCCAGTGAACAGCAAAGCCAGGATCCAATCCCAGCCTGGGATCTCATTACACTCAAGGGGTGGGTCACTGTTCACCAAGAGAGATTGGGGACATCTTTGTTGATGGCCTGATCTGCAGAAACACTCTCTGGACCCTGACTCTGATTAACTATTCTTAGCAGTGGTTGTTATTACCTGACATTAAATTATATGTCTGTGGTCCGTCTGGCTCATAGAATGTAAGTGCTGTGAGGACAGGCTTCCTGACTGTCCTTTAACTGGTATCCTCAGTGCCGAGAACCCAGCGGTCACCTAGATGGCTCTCAATAAATTTTGTTGGGTAAATGAATGAATGATAAACTTAGTAAACACTTCCTATGTGCTCGTGCATATATCAGATTCTACGGATACAACAGTCACCAAGACAGACTATTTCCACTTGGAATGAAGCTTGGAGTAAGTTATCTAAAGGTTACATCAATTCATTTCTTCTCCTCCCTCCCTTCCTACAAAATAAGTATGAGGCACTTTTGCTTTTTAAACCATTAGTGTTCTGAGCAATGATCTGGAGATGTCTGAGCCAGTATTACTCTTCTCAAGAAATTTATAGTTATTAGGAGAGCAAGACACAAGGACAGATGATTTTTAAAAGTCATTAGAAACACTGTATATGAAGAGGGGCAAATAACTCTACCTAGGCGTCTTGAAAACTTCTGGGAAAGAGGTGATGAATATTCGTGGATGAACAGACGTTCCCGAGGCGCGCTCAGAGTCAGGGACTTTCACGGCTCTAGGGTGACGAGAAGGTCTGGGCTGAGAGACGTAACCCAGGGAGAGAGTCCACTGGGGCTTGGCTTCCTGTCCATGGCTCCTTCCAGTGGCCCTCAGTACCATCTTCCATTCTTCTTTTTGTCTCTCGTTCCTCGCTTCCTTTGCCCATGGACTGCTCAACTGAGCAGAATTGTTGCAAACCTGTGGAAAGCAGCTTATGCTCAGGGAGGAAGGGCGGGGGTGGGGGTGGGACTTACTACATTCTCACAGATAGCCTAGACGTAGGTATCACTATTATCCTATTTTATAGATGAACACCGAGGCAAGACAGGTAAAGTAGTCTGACCAGAGGCCCACAGCAAGCATATGGTGGAGGCTGGACTTGAACCCAGGCTCCCCACCTCCAGAGGCTGCTGGGAAGTGCTGCACTCCAAATGAGAGACTCTAGAAAAGGTGCTTAGCTCGTTGACTGAACCCAGTCCGCACTTTTTAAATTCTTTCCACCTTTATAAATTCCCCTCCCCTCAGAATAAGGCGTGTGTGTGTGTGTGTGTGGGAGGAAACAGCGAGGAGAGTGGGGGCGCACCGGATAGCGGGCCAGCCCCACGGTGACCTGGGAAAACGGGCTTTCTCATCCCTTCGTGATACTTCTCCTAAAAGCTGGGGAAATGGCGCTCTGCTGCCTGGCTCTCAGGGCAGGGGAGAGCCACTTAAGAGGATGTGCTTGACTCCAAATAGCTTTTTGGGAGATGCTTGAACTGGCCAGAGAAGTGTCCGATGGGCTTTTAAGACTCTTAAGGCCTGGGAGAGACCAAAATCATTGATTTCTTCCCGAGCTCCTTCCTCAACCCGCGTTGTTAGCTGACTGACATCCACCTGTCTGGCTTGCGTGGATGTTTATGTGCAGTTTGTGCTGGAATCTCGGTACAGAAGAATTGACATTGTTTCTTAAAATAACCCCAGATCTAAGTGGCATCCAGCTTTTTGGTGTGTGGACAGAGAGGAGAAATATCACGATTCTGGAAAACTGGAGGCGGCTCGTTCACGAGGGACCAAATCCAGGTGAGGTCCTCTCCCCTCAGGTTCTCGGCCCCTGCATCCCTTTGGCCTCGGTCACCTGCCACTCTCCTTCTCCTACTTGGGGTTGCAGCCATATTGAAGTGCTGAGTGTCCCTGGAACGCACCATGCTGTTTCATGTTCCTGTACCTCCACTCAGTCTATTTCTTCTGGAATAACGTTTCTCTCTTCTTTATCTTATGCATTCCTACACTCCTTCAAGGTTCAGCAGAGGTGTCTCCTCCTCCAGGAAGCCATCCCTCATTTCCATCACCCTCCCTGCTAATACTAGGCAGCTTCCTCTCATTCGAGCTCCCGTTTTGGCCTGTTTTGACATTTTCACAAATCCTCCTTGCCTATTCTTCAGCTTTCTCCCCCACTTTACTGAGCTTTCGACAGCAGGCACCATGCTCCTTGCTCCCTTGCATTCCCGGTGCATAGCATCCGTACATGATGGATACCCATCAACTGAAGGATCACTCAAAGACTTCACAAACTCAAACAATCAGATTTGAAGCGCAGGAATCTTACTGACCTTGCTGGGGTGCAGGGGCCAGGTTGCCAATAGTCAACCTCAGGCTTGATGGAAGATTTGGCCAGAATCCAAGATCACCCAAGTCCTTGGCCAGCTGTCAGTAGCCAGGAGAGTTTCTCTAAGGAGCCGTTCAGAAAAGCTGGTCAATGGTGTGCTTCCTGTTATTCTCCAGGCTCTGGCCTGAAATCGTAACAGAGTGTACTCACCCCGGGAGCGAGGTTGGACCCTGTGGGCCTCTGTGAGCCGCCTGAGTTACTGTGCCCCAGGCCTTGTTTCTTTCCTCTTCGATTCCACCATACCTTGCCACCTGGCAGCTGGGTTGGCTCAAAGCCATGACGGAACCGTGGATAAAGTTCACTGTCTCTGGGAGGTGCCCTGGCTCCACGGCACTGTCCTCGGCCAGGTGGGAGCTGGGCTGTCAGTATCCTGACTTGACTTTTGAGACTTGTACTCATAGCTCTTCCAGCAGCTATGCACAGCTTCCCTCTACTGCAGGCCAGACATTTCTTAGAAGACCCATTTCCATTGTGATGAGGTTCTCTGCACCCTGGGGCCAGCGCTGGCCCATCCTGGTATCCTTGGTGGCTGGCATATTCCATGCCTGTCCTTCAGGAGCCTTTGATCACATTCAAACTTCAAAGCACTAGTTTGGGGCTTTTGGTGATGGTCTGCTGGCATCAGCCACAATGGGAGCTGGGCAGCCTCAGAGCGAAGGATGGTATCCCTGCTGAAGGGCCGTGCTTGGCTGGCAAGGCCTGAGTGACTCTGGAAGTCAGTCTCGAGTGGAAATCACAGCAGCCACTCTGGGGCATGGGGCAGAAGAACTCTTGTTAGCCCTAAGCCACTTACTGAGTGTCCTCTTTATTCCAGGCACAGTGTGGGCACTGACTATTTTCTCTTTTGCTCTTCACAACAAATGGTTGATGTAGGGATTGTGGTTTTCCACATGAGGAAACTGAGGCTCAGAGGGCTTCAGAGGCAGAAAGAGCATCTAAGCTGCCCTGGGAGGCCAGCCACGGGCAGGCAGCCCTTGAAAAGAAACTTGGAGGATAGCTAGGCGTTTTGCAGGGTAGGAGACAGAAAAGCATTCAAGGCAGAGAGCACAGCATCTGCAAAATCTTAGAGTGGTGGAGGAATGAGGAATGGCAAGTGGGACTTGAGCAGAGGACTCAAGGAGAAGAGTGTGGGGGAAGCAGGCACAGGCCACAGAGTGAAGGGCCCCGTGGGCCCCGTGAAGGAGCTGCAGTGCGGAGTCACGGAACTGTTAAGCAGGAGCCAGACATGACACACCTGTGCTTCAGAAGGACCGCTCTGCTGCCGTGCGGAGAGTGGTTTGAGAGGGAGCAGCTGTGGAGCTATCGCAGGGATGCAGATGGGCTAGGATGAAGCTCCAGACGGGCAGAACAATGAGGAGGGGATGGGAAAGAGGGGCACACTTTCAGGAGGCAGCATCGTCAGGACTCGGGAGGCGACTGCATGTGGCGGGAGAAGAGAGCAGAGTCCACCTGGCCCTCAGGTTCCAGCCTGGGCAGGTAGGGGGATGCTGCTGTTCTCTGGGTCAGAGTGATGGAAGGAGGAACAGGGGTGATGCAGAAGGAGGAACGGGTGTATGCAGAAGCAGGTGGAGTGCTGCTTTGCAGCGCCTGAAGGGTGTCCAGGTGGAGCTGTCTAACAGGTGTTTTAACCAGGTCTGCTGCTGGAAAGGGAGTTCTGGCAGGAGACACGCATCTGTCAGTCTTCAGCCTGTTGGGTTGTTGAAACCATGGAGATGGGAGATATGGTCCAGGACTGGCATTCGAATGTGAGAAGGGATGAAGGCCGGAGATGGAACCTCAGTGAGAAAAGAAAGAGCATGAGTCAGCAAAGGCACCTGAGCAGGAATGCTCAGAGAGCAAGGAGGACCGGGTGACCCCGTGTCGGACAATTGACTGTGCAAGTCACAGCGGGGACAGAGTGTGAGCCATCTAACCTCCCCTGGTGGGTCAGGGGAAGCTTTCTGGAGGAGGTGACACCTGAACTGAACCTTGAAAAATGATGGCAGCTGGAGAGAAGGAGGGAGGGAAGGCCGCACTGAGGGATGGAGAACTTGCATGTCATTGGTGACACGCTCAGGGAAATCTAGAAGCGGGCTGAGGAAGGGGACATTCCTTCACTCGGGCATGTTTCCAATACCCAAATCTGACCAGCTCATTTTCGTACCTCGAAAAGCCTTCACAGTCTGCCCTGAGGCTCTGGCAGATTTCCCAAAGAATGTTCCGTGGAACAGTTACAGGTATTCCATTCCTCCTGGCCAGAGCTGTTTGGAAAAGCATGGGTTAGACAGAGTTGACCAGGCTTCCTTACCGCTGGAACTCCCAGAACCTTTGATATGCTAATGACTCTGACTCTCCAAGAAAGGTGGATGGTAGGAGGGATTTTCCAAACTTGTGTGACCATGGAACCCCTCTTTCCCAGGGCACCTGGGGTCTAGGATTCCATGAGGCACACTTTGGGAACTGCCTGTCTTTGGCACAAAGTCCTTATTCCTCAAAATGGAATGCAAGGTCCTGTTTGCACCTTCCTGCCTTCCTAAAACATCCTGTGCTCCGGCCATACCAGCCACGTGCATGTCCCCATGTGCCCTATTGTCACGTATCGTCGGGCCTCTGAGTAGTGGCTCTTTCCCCTTTGCTTGCAAGGCCCTTTCCCTCATCCATGGCTCCCTCCAGTGAGAGCCCCCACCCCCAGGAAGGCTTCTCTGATTCTCTCAGTTGGCTTAGGTGCCCTCCCATCATTCCATAATGGCTCTGCCTCCCTCCCTGCCAGCCCTCATTCTCTGCCTTGTGATGAAATTGTGCGTCTGCTGCCTTTCTCATCAGACTTCACTCTCTTTATTGGCACGGCTGTGTTCGACTTATCTCTGTATTCCCAGGGCTGGCGACATGCTGAGTGCCCCTAATCATGGTCTTTTGAGTTAATGGGAAGATGCAGGAGGTGGAGACAGAGCTCGCTGGTAAAATTTCTGCTGGAGCAGCATTCCTTGGCCTGGCTGTTACCAACCTACGAGCAATTCCCTGTATTCTGGAGTCCTGTCTGGTTTACAAGGCTCTTTCTCATACACTCTCTCACTTCCCGAGATTATAAGGATGGTTTCACATTTAAAACAGACTTTGGAATGCTTCCACCAGTGTCTGGCACCCACAAGTAAAGATCGTCCACGTGGGATGAAGCTGCATGAATCCAGTCTTTGGGAAAGGCTTGCTCTGTCCCTTTGAGCCACCCACTTCCAAGGGGAGCAGCCGTGTGAGTCCCGGAGAAGCGCTGTCTGGCTTAGGAATCTCTCCCCTCTGTCTTGGTTGGAGTGGGGGTCAGCTTTGCCCTACACAACCCTGGGAGTGCCATTCCCACAAAAGAAGGGCCAACATGTTGGCCCTGGCTCGGAGCAGCCCTGGCGGGGTCAGTTCCTTCTTGTATAGACCCTGGGGGCTCGCCGCAGCCCTGCCAGTGGGGCACATTCGGTTTGCCCAGCGGCCTTTCTTGGGAGGCTCATGCTGCAACTGAGAAGAGGCAGGGCCTGTGCGCCCCGGGATGATCCTGACCTGCCCTGGTTGGGAACATCCATTCATTCTTGGGACAAGATGTGGCATGGTAGAAGAAGCATTAGACTAGGATTTAGAGTATTTAAGCTCAAATATACACTCCACCAGTCATCCACTAAGAAATCTTGGCAGGTCCCAGACTTCAAACTAATTTTCTAACTTATGCAAATGGTACAAATGGACAAATAAAATCCCTGCCTTACAGTTTCCTGGGTGGGGGGCCAGGTGGGTGAGTCGGAAGTCCTCGGGCATCACATCCGGCTTTCCTGGGTCCCTGCTCAGGCCCAGTTGTCTGGTTGCTGATGCAGGGGACACAGGTGCCAGGCTCAGAGGCTGGGGAGCACCTGGTTAGTGGGAGCTGGAGGGAATGCGGTTGGCTGTTGGTGGCCAGATGACTTTTCCAGGCAAACAGAAACACTCAGCTGACCACTGGGAGGAGACGGTACGGGGAGGTGGGGCTCGGGTCTCTTATGCCTATCATCGCAGAGAGAAGGGAGCAGAGTGGTTAGGGTAGAGGAGGAAGAATTAGGGAAAGGCTGGAGAGAGGAGCAGACAGCACAGCAAATTCCAAAGAAGCCGTCCGCCTGGCCAGCATGACTCACCACGACCTGCCCTCTCCCAACCTTTCCTGGGACAAATTATCCAACCTCAGGGAACCCCAGTTTCCTCACTGGTCAAATGGTGAGACTAATACCTGCACTGGCAGAGTCATCATGAGGATTAGAGGCACCGGGCACAGCTCAATAAATCCTACATATTCCTATTGGTATTACTGGTTTTCACTGATCCTGACCTATGCAGTGCTAACCTACCCACCCACCAAGTCCTTTATCCATGTTCTGTGTTGCTAAACCATATCTCCTCATTCTACCCTTGTGCATGATGATACCCTAGAGAGAATTTCATTCAGTCAACCGATTTCGTAGGTGGGCATCTGAGCTCCATGGGCAACAGTTGGATGCTATTCTTACATTATCATTTTCTGGCAACCCAATCTAAAGTCACACACAGACACTTCCTAGCACGTCATCATGGTCTAATTATTTGCATTGGATTTGTGTGTGTGGTCTATTTATTTTGCATCTCCTTGCACTTGAATGTCAGCTTTGTGATAGCTGGAAATTTCCTTCTTTATCCTCATGTCTCCAGCATCTAGAACACTGCCGGGCACATAGCAGGGCCACAGAAGTGTCCTAGGAATAAATGGATGGTAATCAATGAATGGTGAGGGGGCATTTTATCGGTTATGGTTGACAGCTTTGTGACCTTGCACAAGCTGTTTTTCTAAGCCTTCGTTTCTTCTGAGGTGAATTGGGGACAATACCTAGAGACACAGCACGAACTCAGGCATCTCCAAGAGGCCTCAGGGAAACGCCTCAAGTTATCAGATTTCTGCAAATTCACCATGGTCTGGCTTTTAGCCTTAAAAATGAAATCTTCTTGGTACCTGAGAATTGAACTGGGGGATGACTCACACCTACTATTCTTACAAGAGACTGATATATAACCCAGACACGATAATTTACTAATTTTTGCTATGAAAAATAGAATTATTAAGAAAAATCAGAGTTCAAATCTGTTTGGCCAGTTTTCTGGAAGCCAAATTATATTCAGAAGGCTTCCAGGGCATTAAGAACGGGAAAAAGGGAAATCACGAGGTGACTGATGTAAATATTTGTTATTTCTGGCATCTGGCTTTGAGAGTTATGCATGTATTTCCAAAATAAGGAGTGGTGGACAGGTGGGGTCTGTGGGTCCGGGCATCCTTATCCTTGAGGGGGCCAATGGGCTATGCTTTTGATACTTTGAGCTTTACTCTTAGGCTTTCATAGTTGATCATCATCCCCTTATGACAGACAGAGCCTGCCTTGGAGCTTGCTAGCTTTAGTTTTCTCTCTGAACATATTTTTCCATCCTCTTCTGGTTTGCTGAGGACTCCCTCCCTGATTCTAGGTGGTTATAGAAGAGTTGTCAGTTAGATTGCACTTCCCTTTGCCCTCCCCCCTGCCCATCACTTCCGGGTTGAGCATATGAGCAACTCAGCCTCCCAGGCCACCATGGTGACTCGGGGATATACACGTGACCTGAGGAGGGCAATCAGCATCTTCAAGAGGTTGACATCTGGACGTTGGGAGGTGGTAGATGTTTTGTAAATCTGACTACCACAATAACCCCTCCCATCCCACATGCCCCTTTGTGATGTGACTTAGGTGCCTCTCATCGAGAAGTGGAGTCTATTTCCCCTCCCTTTGAATTTGGGCTACTTCCATGACTTGGTTTGATCAGTTGAAGAGATGTTGTCTGGGTCCCAAGCCTCAGACTCTAGAGGTCTTACAGGCTCTGTTCTCATTCCCTTGGAACCCTGTCATTTGAGCAAACCAGGCGGGAACCTCTTTGAGATCGAAACACTTCACGCAGAGAGAGACCGTGTAGAGAGAGAGAGGCCCAAAGATCTCAACTGTTCTAGCCATCCCAGTTGAAGCCCATGATGTGTGAATGGCCATCTGAGACCAAACAGCCTCCAGTTGACACCACCTGACCACAGATGCCTGACTGAATCCAGAGGACACCTCATGGACCCCAAGAACTTGCCTAGCTGACCCACAGAACTGTGAGCAGAAAAATGGCTGATCTTTTAAACCACTGAGTTTTGGAGTGTTCCATTCCATGGCAATAGATAACTGATACATTAGGAAAGAGAAGTAATTTCCCCACTGGGTGGCCAAGCTGAGAAGGTGCAAGCCTGAGGCTACTGGAGGCTGCCATATTGAGGAACTCAAGGAGAGAAAGCCAAGCAGAGATCAGTGGAACCAAGAGATAATGGAGACAGAGTTGGAACCGTGAATGCTATTATTTGAGCCCCTGAATCCAACCAAGATTTAAGCCAGTTGCCTTACTAGACTTTCTAATTATGCAAATAGAAAACTCCCTTCTTTAACTTTTAAGCTAGTATGAGTTAAGATTCTGTCGCCTGCATCTCTAAGAGTCCTAACTGATGGGCATTCATTTTCTGAGTGTGTTCTATGCAATTAGGTTTCAGCCAAATTTCATGGACCTGGTGATTTCTGCTATCTTTAAACTTAGTTCCTATATCTGTCAAAATTCCCTGATTTCAAAAAATTGCCTTATTTACAATTAATTTATTCATTCAGCAGCTCTTTATTTAGCACTTACTGTGTGCAAGGAACTGTGGTAACTGCTGGAGATTTAGCAGATGATATGACATATCCATGGTCTTCAATCTCCAGTCCAGGTTATTTAATTAGAATTGTGTTAAGTTTCAAGAAGGAAAAGAAAAATACGAAAATGTAAACAACCTACCCCATAGTCTTATTGTGAGAACCAAAGGGGATAACATGGGTGAAAACACCTAACATAGTTCCAGCACAAAAATATTTACTTTTATTTTCACTCATGGTATGAAACCATCAGCCCATTTCTGAAATATCTGCTCCCATCACTAAAAATACCTTCATTTAGAGGTTCTTTTCTGCTTCTAGATGTGACGTGGAATGCAGCATTCTCAATTTGCCAATGGTGGGGCAGCGAGTAGCTGAGAAGCGCCTGCTCTAAATTCAAGAGGCAGACAGTCATGGAACTGCTGGAGGTTTGGGCTTCCAACACGCTTCTGAAATACTGCCTTTGTCTTCACCACCCACTCTTCCTGCTGAGAACACAAGTTCTCTTTTTCCTTTGCCTTTATTGCTTCCAAGCTCTAGTTCTTGGCTGAGACAAACTGCAGTCCCCAAATGCTGTGATTTAATGAGAGGAAATTTACTTGACTTAATGTACAAATTTGCCAGGGGAAGTGATTCTGATAAGGATAATTACAGCCACAGCTTAGTGTAAATTACAGCAAATATCTCAAACTGTGAGAAGCTGCCGAGTCCCTGTCACTCAACGTGACCTCCATCCTTTCGGGTTCACTACCAGCTAATGAATGTTCAGCGGAAGTGAAATGAGAAGAAGCCTGATTATAATGGTCTGACCTCCCAGAGTCCCACCATCTATTCAGATAAGAAATAGTGTCAGAATAGGGGGTTTCCTGCCTAAGCCTGTTCAGTCTTAGATGGAAGGTCCCAGGTATAGTTAGGAAGTGGCATCAGTATCACACTCTAGAAATCTGTGATTTTTCACAGTCTAGACCCAAACTACCAACTGGCCTGATCTCCCATTCTCACCCTAATATCCACCGTATTTGGGGCCACACCAACAGTTTGCTATTCTCTGACTATGTCATTTAGTTGTTCATTCCCTTGTTACTGGGCTTTTTGTCTTGACTTCCTCCTCCTCCTCTTCTCAGTCTAATGGAATCCTAATCCTCCTCTGAGATGCAGCTCACATGCTACCACTCAGAAGCATCTGTCCTAATCACCCCAAGCCACAGCCATTCTCGTCTCAGGAGTCCCGTCAATCCTCCTCATATCTTTATCATGGCATTTATTTGTTCAGTAAATATGTAATAAGCACTTACCAGGGACATGAGGTCCTGAGATGAATCACTCATTTTCTTGTGGGATCTTAGAGTCTAGTAGGGAAGACATTCAAGTAAAAAAAAAAAGATCACCACAATTCTAACGCAGTGACAAATCCCTCAATAAAGGTGAACACAGGCTTCTGTGGGAATCAAAAGGAAAGAACCCAGCCAAGAGTGGGAAATCATAGAAAGAGTTCTAGAGGCAGGGGTGCCTCAGCATAGTCTTTAAGGATGAGTAGAAGTTATCCAGGTGAAGAGAAGGCGAAAGACCTTCTATCTGGAGGGACCACTAGCCTTGTGCTGATTATCACTAGGTTGTTTTCCTCAACATCTTCTAAATCTCTTGAAGGAAGAGATTGGTTTCATCCACTTTTGTATCCCCATTACCTAGGAGAGGTGTATAGTGAGTGCTCAACAAATGATTGCAGGATGAATGAACTAGACTTTACTCCAGAGAATGTTAATTCTGTTCTTGTTTGGGGAATGGGCTCTAAGTAGTGCTACATAACTCAGTGAATAATGTGAAGATGTAACCCAAAATAATGGGTCTGCATCAGCTATCTATACATGGTTTAACAAACCATGCAAAAACTTGGCAGTTTAAAGCAACAATAGCTTATTATTTCTTGTGATTCTGTGAATCGGTTGGATGGTTCTTCTGCTAGTTTCTCCTAGACTCACTCAGAGAGCTACATTCAGCTGAGGGGTGGGTCCCTGGATATGGGCTTGGTGGGGACAATGGAGCTAAGTGGAGATCCCTTTATGTGTCTCTCATCCTCAAAGAGGCTAGACTGGGCTTCCTCACATGATGACATTAGCATTCTAAGAGGGGAAGCCCTAGACTACAAGTGTTTATCAGGCTTCTGCTTGTGTCACATTTTCTGATGTCTCAGTGGCCAAAGAAATTTGCATGGCCAAGTCCAGACTCAATGTGGTAGGAGATTACACAAGGGTGTGCTTACCAGGGGGTGTAATTCACCAGGGCCATTAATGCTACAATCCACCACAGGTCAGTGGGTGTCAGCTTGTCACAGTGGAAGGGATTAATATACGGGTATGGTACACCCAGGTAAGGATACATGTCCGAAGCATTGTTCTGGAGACAAGGGGCTGGGGCCAAATTTCTGAGGTCCTGCAGTGCAGTGATGGGAGCACTAAAAGTGCCTGGACTTAGAGTTGGAATAACAGGGTTTGGATCAAATAAAATGAATCCAATAATATTATTTACAGATTATCTCTAGCATCAAAGACAATAATGTGAAAGTATTTTGCAAACTTGAACAGAAGAGAAATTAGTATAGTTAGGCAGAAAACCCAGGTCAGCACCACAGACAGCTCCAACAGAGCGGCTGTAACTAGACAATCCTGGAATGTGAATCCACGGTCCCTTAACCTGGAGGCACCCATGCTCTGGAGAAACAACTTGCTGAGTGTCTAAAGAATTTGATTTGCTTCATATACTCTCATTTGCCTGAGGCTCTTTCCTGTCACAACCTGCATGAATTGAATTTGGGTTTAGTCATGAGTAAGAGAAACCAAAAATAAGAGAAGCTTAAACAAGATAGAAGTTTTGACTCTCACCAGCAAAGGCCACTGCTGTGCAGTTCAGGGCTGTTATGGCAGCTCTGCTCCAGGAAGTCCAGACCCAGAATCCTTACTGCTCACTGCCCTGCACCCTTAGGGTGTGGCCTTCAGCTTCATGGTCTAAGGTGGGTGGCCAGTGCTTCTGTCACTACATCTACTTCCTTTCATTTGCTTCTCCTTCCAACAAAGTCAATTTCTCTGGGCCTACTATGTACCAGAAAGAGACTAGAAGGTGTTCCATGTGTAAAATTAAAAGTCAGTGCTATTGGGATTCTGAGGAGGAGAGGAAGAGAGAAGTTTTTCCAAATGTCTGTGAGGAGAAGCAGCCAAGATGTGTAATCTAAGTAATGGCTAGTCTGGGTTGGGACAGTGTTTGAATCATGTAAAATGAGTCCAGCAATATTTACTTATTTTATTTTATTTTATTTTATTTTTGAGGAAGATTAGCCCTGAGCTAACAACTGCCAATCTTCCTCTTTTTGCTGAGGAAGACTGGCCCTGAGCTAACATCCGTGCCCATCTTCCTCTATTTTATACGTGGGATGCCTCCCACAGCATGGCTCTTGCCAGGCAGTGCCATGTCTGCACCTGGGATCTAAACCGGTGAACCCTGGGCTGCTGAGAAGCAGAATGTGTGAACTTAACCACTGTACCACCGGGCTGGCCCAAGCAATATTCACTTCAAAATGAAAGGTGAATGTAAAAAGATTTTCTTCTCAGATTCCAATGAATCATCTTGTGCACTGAGGACTCATTTCTCACTGTGGAGACAACTGCTCTAGGCTATTTGTAGTAATTTCCTATGGCTGCTGTAACAAATGACCACAAACTTAGCACCTTAAAACAACATAAATTTTGGGGGCTGGCCCAGTGGCGTAGTCGTTAAGTTTGTGCACTCCACTTTGGTGGCCCAGGGTTCACTGGTTGGGATCCTAGTCACAGACCTACACACTGCTCATCAAGCCATGCTGTGGTGGCATCCCACACAGAAGGACTAGAAGGACTTACAACTAGGATATACAACTATGTACTGGGGTTTGGGGGAGAAAAAAAAAGAGGAAGGTTGGCAACAGATGTTAGCTTAGGGCCAATCTTCCTCAACAAAAAGCATAACTTTAAAACAAAAAAACACAAATTTATTGTCTTATGGTTCTGGAGGTCAGAAGTCATAAAACCAATATGTTGGCTGGGTCGCATCCTTTTGGGGTCTGAAGGGAGAATCAGTTTCCTTTCCTTTTCCAGCTTCTAGAGGCAGCCTGTACTCCTTGGTTCATGACTCCTTCCTCCATCTTCAAGGCCAGCAGTGGAGCATCTTCAAATCTGTCTGTCTGTCTTTCTCCCTCTCTCTCCTCTGCTTCTGTCATCACATCTCCTCCTCTGACTCTGACTCTCCCGCCTCCCTCTTATAAGGACTATTGTGATTACATTGGGCTTACCTGAACAATCCATGTTAATTTCCCCGTCTCAAGATCCTTACCTTAATCACACCAGCAAAGTCTCTTTTGCCATGTAAGGTAATACATTCGCAGGTTCTGGGGATAAGTCCCTGGACATCTTTGGGGGCCATTTTTCTGCCTATTACACTACCATTTATTCATTTAACCAATATTTATTGTACACCTACTATGTGCCAGTTACCATGTTAGCTGGATGCAGTGTAGAGTCAAACAGACATGGCTTCTTCCCTCCTGGAGAAGTTCTTCATTTTCTAGATTAGCACCAGCTGATAATCCCCAGAGCAGGTGAACATATGCAATAATATCAGAGAATGTTTCATACGCATAAAACATAGACGGAAACACATTCACTCACTTACATAATCACTTCAGTACAAGTCTCCTTGTGACTGTAAATGTTTAGGATGAAATGCCCACCCTGTGTTCTCTTTTTGAGTGAGCAAACCCTCATTATAAGGAAAACATCCTTAACCCTCAGTGCAAACACCTCTAACTCAGTCTCAGTAGATGATAAAAAGCAGAGATTTTTTTTTTTTTAATTAATGTTATGATAGATTACAACCTTGTGAGATTTCAGTTGTACATTTTTGTTAGTCATGTTGTGGGTACACCACTTCCCCCTCCGTACCCTCCCCCCACCCCCCCTTTTCCCTGGTAACCACCGATCAGATCTCCTTCTCAATATACTAATTTCCACCTATGAGTGGAGTCATATAGAGTTCGTCTTTCTCTGACTGACTTATTTCGCTTAACATAATGCCCTCGAGGTCCATCCACGTTGTTGTGAATGGGCGAATTTCGTCAAAAAGCAGAGATTTTTGTTCCACTAAATCCTGTGCTTCTTGATAATCCCAGCTCCCTAATCTTTCGAGGGTCCATGGGTGACTCTAGCCAGTGCTATAAGAGCAGCAGTCCACCTCTGCTGGGGGAAGCCAAGCATGACCAACATCTGACTTTCCCTGTCCCTCCTTGCTTGCTGGTGATTGGCTGGACAACTGCAGCACATTAGTGGATTGACCAATGAATATCTGGCTAGGGACTAATCTGAGGGCCGCCTTCTGGTGCTGCATTACTTACAAAGTTTCCCACATTGTGGGACTAGCTGGGGTTGAGAATGATAGGCTCATGTGCCATCTCATTCGCAGAGGCCCAGCACCTTGAGTTCCCTTTCCTGTCTGCACTCCAGAGATGGAAGCCAGATCATGGATGATTCTAGCTGTTCCAAGAAGGTATCCTTTGCAAGACTTTCTTCTCCATCTGACACTGTGTTTGTAGCCAGCCATTATCTTTTTCTTCCTGAGTCTCTTCAACAGGAACTTATTCTCTTCCATCATCCTTTTTACTTACTTCTCCCCCAAGGGGGGAGGACTGGTTTTCTTGGATTGGGGAGATAGGGAACTGACATTCATTGGTTCAAGTTTTATGATTGGGTTCAGTATATGGGTTTAAAGCTGTGCGTATTGTCAAAGATAAATTGTACCAGACAGAGTTAAACAGGCAAGAAAAACATTAAGACTATTGCAATAGGGGTTAATACTATTGAATGTGGGGCAGAGATTGAGCTGAACTCAAATATGAGAGGCAGCTGGGGATTTAGAGCCAACAGGCAGGGCGAGGGAGTCACTGGATGGAAATTACTGAGAGGGACTTGGTTAGGTATCAAGAGCGGGGAAAAGAGGAGCTTGACTGGATATCACAGAGCGCGGAGGGATGGGGGAGAGGAACTTGATTAGATGTCAAAAGTTGAAGTATTCTCACTAAACTAGCTTAGCAGGATTCTTGCTAAAACTGAGGTCAGCAGGCCAAGGACAAGGCTTAGTCAAGAAGCGTGCTCAGAAGGGCATGACTAAAGTTCGGCCAAGGAGGGGAATCCTCATCAGTATCACTGTTTTCTCTGCACCTCAGGAATCGATTTGCCACACAACGTACACACACCCTGCTCCTCCATGTGTGAATGTCCTGGCCCCTTGAGTGTGTGTGAGAAACAATGTATGAGTGTGTGGGGCTGGAGGTTGGTGAAAAGCCCGTGGGCCGTGGTGCATACATTCAGCTCAGGGGTTCAATATTAGGAAACACGCCTAAGATGTTTTCTCCAGTACAGCTTCAGCTGGTAACAGAGACAATATTTTGATCAGCATTCCAGAGTGGCAGTTCCTGTTTTTAATTCCCACCAGCGATGCATGGGAGTTCCTTTTGCTCCACATACTTGCCAGTACTTGGTATTGTTCATTCTTTCACTTGTTTTTCTCTGTTATTTGGATTGGGTAATTTCTATTGATCTCTCTGTAAATTCACTGACCTTTTCCTCTGTCATCTCCATTCTACCACTGATGATGTAAGGTTAATTTTGAATTTCAGTTATTGCATTTTTCAAGTCTAAAGTTTCAATTTTTAGAAACGGTTTTCATTCCTTTGCTGAGAACTTCTATCTTTCCATTCATTTCAAGAGTGTTTTCCCTTACTTCATGGAGCATGACTATAAGAGTTACTTTAAAGTAGATATTATATCCGGGTCATTTGGGGGTTGGCCCCTGTTGATTGTTATTTTCATTGAGAGTTGTTGAGGTTTTCCTAGCCCTTCATATGTCAAGTAACTTTGAGTTGTAGCTTGGACAGTTTGAACATTATACTATGACGCTCTATGTCCTATTGAAAATTTCCAGGCAATTTTTTTAAAGCAGGCAACCAATCTGGTTATGCCCAGGCTGCAAGTCCTGACCCACATTCTGTGGACTCTGTTTCCAATTTCAGTTTAGTTTCCAAAGTCTTTGCAGTGCTAATTGTGTCCACCCTGTGTGTGCGACACCCAGGGGCCAGCCTGGGCCCGTGTGGTGGTCTAACTTACAGGCAGTTCTCAAAGGTTTTGCTATATTACTTCCAGTCAGCTTCATGCATGTGGCACTCTGGGGTGAGCCCAGGACTTCACGTGCAGATTTAAGGTGTCACTCTTTTTAGTTGTCTCCTCACTGTGATTTCCTCTACAATCTCCAATTTCCAGTTGTCACCTCTCCTGGTATTTTGGCTGGAAATCTAAGGCTTTCGCCTCCCCATTGTGCTACACTTTCACATCTGGGTTTGCATCTGGGGCAAAACATTGACAGAAAAAAAGGGAGAAAAGAGTAACAGGCAGTCCCTCACACTCTTCAGTCCACAGCGGCCCATTTTGCCAGTTCCTCTCATCAGAGAGAAGAGTTTTTCTTAGATGTTTAGATGTCTGTGTGATCACCATTGCTGCCACCATCCTAGGAGTTCAGCTTCATGACTTGAGCTTGTCTCAGTGCAAAAAATGGGGGGAGTGGCAGTTTACTCTTTTAAGGTGACCCTCCCCGACCCCATGCATTCTTTTCCCCATAGAGTCACCCCTTCTGTCCCTCTGGCCAGATAGGGAGGGTTTCTCTGGGAGCTTTTTCTGTCAGTGCTCATTGTGCAGTTCTGGGAATTGGCCTGTCCTGGAGCATAAGTCAGGAGATACGGGAAGAAAAAATGCAGAAAACTCACTGCCATATTGGTTGTTCTTCGGGTTTTGATTTCCCTCCTCAATATGCCTGCTGTCATTTGTTCTTCAGAGTCTTCGTATATTTGTATCATGTATTCTGTCCTGGGTTTTTTAGTTATAATCAGTGGGAGAAATAGGGTGGAGTGTGCTTATTTCAACCGAGCCAGAATCAGAAGCTGGAAGAGTTACTTTTCTTTCAGTGAAGCTGAAAAGAGGAAACGTCAACTTCCATAGCTTGGGAATGAAAGGATAGGGACAATAGTAAGACTAGGGCCTAATCCCTAATCCCTGGGCAGGAACTGGAACAGGAGGCCTGCTAATTTGAGTAGAGAGTCCTTTAGGGCCATGAACGGGTACAGGACACTATCAGTGGTTAGTACCATTCAGAAAGCACCAGAGCCTGTGCAGCAGGGCCCACGGAGATGTCTGTCCTTCTGACTCACCACTCTCCATCATCTTTCAGCATCTGAAACACAGCTCTTTCCATGGAGATTCACTGCAGTGGATATTAGAGCATGGACAAAGGCTTCGGAATTGATTTAATGGAAAGTGAAAAAAATAGGAGATAAAGGACAAGATAGTTGTAAACTGCGTTTTACGTATTCTGTGATTATAACAGGTTAAATAATGGGCCAGAAATGGACAGAGATGTGTAAAATTTGAAACGATAGTGTCAGAGAAATTGAAGCATACGAAATTATGAGTGTCTTATTATTTTTTAAAAATTTACTTAATGTTGTTCTAACTTTTCAAATGTAGTAACGTACAATTCCAGTCCTATTGCCTGATGGTCATGTCGTTTCCCCTTCCACTTCTGTACTTATTTGGGAAAGCTTTCTTGATTCTCCTCTCTCACCCCAACCTCAGACTAGGTGGCCCTGTTACATGTTCCTATAACGCCATGTCCCCCCGGCCCCGGCACTGATTTCACTTTCTCGTTAATGCTTCTTTGATGTTCACTCTTCTGTGGTGGACACGAGCTAAGGCAGCCAAGGGCAGTGGACTTTTGCTCACTGCTGTATCCCCAGTGCCCACCTCATACCTGGTCCATGGTAGGCACCTAGTAAATATTTAGTGACTAAATACTCAAGTCTGCAAATGAAAGAGAACACTCAAAAGCTCCTATTTCTTTTTATACTTTATTTGGCCTTTTTGGTCTCAGGTACTTCTTGTACTCACATTTCACTTTCTCACCATATTGACAAACACTGTCCAAATTTTTCAGCCAAACCAAAGCTGGATGCTATGGTGTACTGAACTGGCAATCAACCAAAGGAGAAGACCAGTGATGAAAAAATATTCAGTAGGAGAGGAAAATCAGAACTCAGATTTTGGCACGGCTGCCTTTGTCCAGAATGGTCAGAAAAAAACGAAGGGATTCCAGTGGGGTTGCTAGGTCCAGAGCCTTTCCCCTCCCCTCTGGCTCCACTCCTACTGCGACATGCTAAATTCAAACACACAGGTGCTAATTCACATGCCCTTTCATCTACATATGGGCACTTACGTTTGTTTCATTCTGGAGGCAAGTGTAGGGTATCACCCAACCCACAAGGCAGGCATTATCACGGCACGCTGCAAGTTGTTCCAACCCAAACAACCCTAGCACATAAGGGTTGGAAGAGTCCTTAAACATATCTACTCCTAGCAACTTCTTCCAACATTGACACAGATTTCCCTAACAACAACAGTCAAGACAAGCAATCACTCAACCTTTGCTTGAGCACTTTGAGTAATGGAGAACTCACTGTCTGTGATGGTTAATTTTGCGTGTTAACTTGACTGGGTCATGGGTGCAAACAGTGAAAGGGAGTTACTGTGCCGGCTGGGGCGAGTGATCCTAACTACCAAGGGGAAATTGGCTGCTACACCACAATGGCGGGAAGGGAGAGTGTGTCTGGAACACAGGAGATCCCTTTGGGCGTCTCTCAGTATCACCATGCCCTGTGATTAAAGGCAATGGAAAACTACAACAATCTAATTCAGGCAGGCCTACTAATGGCCCAGACCCTTCAAGAATCGTTTCGGTCACTCCACCAGGTAAAGAACCATGACCAGCTGAGGTGCTTGCTGAAGGCAAAAGGAACGCAGAGTGGCTAGTGGAAGAAGGTGTTTATCAACACCAGCTATGACCACATGACCACTTATAGAAATGAGGACTGTAATTGTCCTGAGGATTTCCTCCTTATTTTGTTATGAATACTTTGTTTATCTGTTTGTCTATCTAACAATATCTTTGTTTTCTTTCCTCTTTTATTCCCTTACCATGTAACACAAGATGTGTTGATTTTAGGTCATAAAATTCAAGTTTGTTAATTTTGCATCATAGTACTTAAGTTATGGGATATCAAGGAGAAGAGAACCTCACTCAAGGACTTTATCTCCTTTTGGGGGAAGGGGCTAATATGTTTTCAGTTGTAGGCAGGATAGTTGTATCACGTTAGGTGGAGTTACGACCTCATTATTGTCTTTATTTGAAGATTAAGTATGATTTAAGGAGATGTATATAGGTGCCAAGTCGACAAGGGGTGGACTTGTGACGCTTAATTTTATGTGCCAACTTGACTGGACCATGGGATGTCCAGACAGCTGGTTAAACACCACTTTGGGGCAGGTCTGTGAGGGTTCCTGTGGATGAGATTAGCATTTGAATTTGTAGACTGAGTAAAGCAGATTGCTCTCTGCAATGTGGGTGGGCCTCATCCAACCCGTTGAGGGCCTGAAGAGAAAACTGGCAGAGGAGGGAAGATTTGCCCTCAGCCTGCCCGCTTGAGCTGGGACATCGCTTTTCTTTTGCCCTGCGACTGGAACTTACACCATCAGGCTCCTGGTTCTCAGGCCTTTGGACCTGGACAAGAGCTCACACCACTGGGTCTCCTGATTCTCAGGCCTCCAGCCTTCCTGCATCTCCAGCATGCAGATGGCAGATTGTGGGCCTTCTCAGCCTCCATAATCACATGAGCCAATTCCTCACAACAAATTATACATATTCTTTTCCTCTGGAGAACCACAATACACTATCTTTCGCATAAATCTCCTCCATGATTGGCAAACATGGGGTGCCTCTGTGACATTCCCACTCTTGCACCTGTGGCAGACATCACCAATCAGTCACAATGTGCTTCCTCTCCAAGTCTAGGTTTAGCTTCAGAGCTTAATACTCTTATTCTTAATATTGTTTTTTCAAATGATCAGAGTTTGATTTGCAGTCCCTGGCCCTGCTCCTGGAAAGTGACTTCATACCTCTGCCTCTCCAGGTTTTCCACATATTGACCCGCTCTATGCCTTTTACGACACATCTGATACTCTGATGTGAAGATGTTGTGGGGCTGGAGGTCTTGAGCCCCACGGGCACATAGCCCGGGAAAGGCAGAACCTGGAGGACGGTGGGTTGGTTTCAGGCCCTCCTGAGCCTGAGATCCAAAAGGCAGAGCCAAAGATTGGAAACAGGCATTTATTAGGAGATGGGGGAGTCTCCCCACTGAATTCTGAAACCTTCATCCAGGACCAAAGCCAGGGGTCCACTGAGGCTTCAGGATCCAGGTCAAGGGCAGCTCAAGGCTACTTATGAGAAGGGCTGAGACTAGGGTTCAGCCTGTGAGTTCCAGTCCGTCAGGCCTTCGGTCAAGCCATACTGTTCTCCTTCGAGAAAGCATTCAAATTCTATTTCTCCAATTTCATTTTGAAGCCATAGGCCAAGTCATGAAGAAGGCAGGTGACCTATACAGAAGAATGTTGGGTCTGCCAAAACATGGGGTAATTCTTTCCAGCTTCCTGAAAGCCCAAATGGTTGCAGGGTTAGATTAGCAAAGGCTTATTTTTAAACACTTAAAAATGTTAAATTCAGAGGAAATCTTTGGTTTCCTGAAGCGGTGCGATCATCCATCTACACAACCCCGTTTTTGACGTAGCTGTCCAGGGTGGAGGAGTCCGGTTCAGGCTTCCCAATCATCTTGTCGTCAGTTACAGCTAAGTCGATCTTCTCCTCTGGTGGGAATGCCTTGTTCCTTTTGGCGAATGCCTGGCTGATTTCTGCATAGGTTCTGTTTTTGGTCTCAGGGAGGACGAAATAGAAATAGACAGCACCTGTGAGGCAGATTGCAGCAAAGACCAGGAAACAGTAGGTGTCCAGACTTTTCTGTGGAAAGGCAGAGATAAAAAACATCAAATAGACAGTCACAAACCCGGCTGCAAAATCATTTCTGGATAGATTTTTTTTTTATAGATCCCAATTCATGTATCAATATTCCTGGATAAAACACCACATGTGTGATGCTGCATCCATAGGCAAATGTGCCTTATAAACGTCTAGATAAGATGCTCTCACAGGAGGCAGGAATAAATCAACTTCAAACCCTGGCAAAGATGAGGAAATGGCAGTCTTTATTTTTCTTGAAAACTAGGCATATAAGAATTAATCCTGAAAGCAAAATGTAATACTTGCTGAACATTATCTTAAGTTCATATTTACCATTAACCACATTCTCCTTCTCCCCCACAATATACACTTGAGAAAAGTATGTCAAAAGGGGAGCGAAATTCCCTAGTTCAAAAGAAAATTATGGAGCATAGACTAGGCCAAGATAATACCATTTTTCCTACTACGCAAAAGATACTCACTAACTGACACTCGGATATAGCCGTGTACAAATAAGAGACATGAAAGAAGAGAAACGTAGAATGCAATCACTCTGTTTCATGTGTCCTGATTACGACACCTAATGCCTGGACTAGAATGACTGCCAACTGCACTAGACCTTGAGCTTCTCAGTGACTCAGGCAGCAGCTATGGGGCCTCGCACAGAGCCTGGCAGTTGCTCACTAAATGTTTGTTAAATAGAAGACTTTACGGCTTCCAGTCGTTAGGACTGCGGCTTTTTCACACAACAAATGTCTGTTGATTCAAAGATAAGGTGACCCTGTTTTTGAATGATACTTTACAGGAAGCAATATCTTGACTTCAGTCAATTCCATGCTATTCTTTGATTTGACATTTATTTTTGGAGTATAACATAGTACTTAAGAGCTTGATGTCTGCATCACATCTCAGATCCACCATTCACTGAATCTGAGGCTCTTTGGGCGTCAGTTTCCATAGCGGCAAAATGAGGATAATAATGGTACTTATGGGGTTGTTGGAAGGATTAAGCGGGATACTACCTTTAAAGCCCATAGAACAGTTCTGGATGTAGTAAATGTCCCACACCTGGGAGATCTTAGCTCTGAGGGTAGGTACCTTCCCCTTGTCCACAGATTCCATGAGCAGCACAGAGAAGGCAGAGTGTGGGCTCTGCAGTCAGTTGGGTAAGTTTCAAATCCTGGCTCCATTATTTACATGCTGTGCCAACACTTAAGATGTGCCATTTTGGGACAGAACTTGAATCCACTGATTGAAGTTTCCTCATTTCTGCCACAGTGATACAGACCACATATCGTTTGGGAGATTAAATGAGATATGTCCAACATGGCATTCAATATCCCCATTGCATGCTGAATGGGCATCTGACTTATCAAGTCCCAAAGGGAGCCTCAGAAACTGCTCCTGCTCTGGTCTTCCCCATCTCGGCTGATGGCACCTCCATCCTTCTATTTGCTTAGGCCAACCAAACACTCAGAGGCAGAGCTGGCCCCTCTTTCTCTCTCCCATCCACATCTTATCAATCAGGAAGTCATGTTGGCTGTGTCTTGAAATATATTCTGGATCCTAGTGCTTGTCACCACTTCTACTGCTACCATTTTGGGGCAAGCCACCATCATTTCTTGCTCAGATTATTGCAATAGCTTTTCAACTTATTTCCCTACTTCTCCCCTGCCCCTTAAGATTCTTCTCAAGAGAGAAGCCGGAGTGATCCTGCTAAGCCAAAGGACAGGGCAGGAGCTGTTATTTTTCTTGTGTTACCAGAACCCAAAAGAGTGCTTGACACATAGGAGGCACTCAACAAATGTTTATTGAATGCATGAGTGAACTGAGGCTCAGAGAGGCTCCCTCCCCACCCAGGCTGCACCTGCAGCTGTCTGGGACTTCTCTGCCACCTTCAGGGCTGCCACCTGCTTGGCTTCCTTTCCCAAGACTCGATCAGTGGCACTAGGATTTTTCTCACAATTTCATGGAACTGCGTTAAGAACCCTGTGGCTATTACAGTCATCCTGGGAAAGGACACTTGCCCCCCTCAGGAGTTTCAGGGGGCAAAGGTATGGGGAGGCCAGGTGAGAGGGCCCGCCTCCTGGGCACAGGCTCCTCCCCACTGGCCCCAGATGAAAAGTCCAGCTGGCTCTCCTTCCCCTTCAGTGACCACTCTTATGGAGGGATGGAGCCTGCAGCAGACACACACTCATACAGGTAGAATTCCAGAATTCTAGAATTCCATAATCCTGGAACCGGCTCTGCAGACACGTGCTCCTGAATAAGGGGTGTTGGTGAGGCCGGCTTATGAAGTGAGAGGAGAGAAGGAACTCCTCAAAGTGAGCATCTTTTATAAGTGTGCTCATTCCTGCAATGGGGAAACAGGCCCATTTGGTCCCTCTTTACAGAGGAGGAAATCAAGGTAGAGGGGGTCATGCTGCTTGCCCAGGGTCACACTGCTAGGACGAGCGGGGCTGGAATAGGGTTTGGGCTGGGGGACAGGAAGGGCCAGCCTAATGCTGACAGTGGCACTGATTATTGATCTCTCAGTCAGCTGGGACCGTTGACTGGTTTAACGTTGGCACCAGCCCTGTGGCACTGCTCCTATCTTACAGACGAGGAGACTGAGGGGGGAAGTTGTCAGTCCAGCGCTTTTGGCCCGAGAGGCAAAGCTGATTCAAGTCTGGCAGTCTAAGCCCAGAGCAATGTGTGTCACACTGTGCTCATGGCTCAGAAAGTAAGGACGGGAGAGAGGACAAGGAGACACCTGGCTGAAGAATCAACGGGGGAAAAACCCTCAGGCCACGCCAAGCCCCGATGTTCAAACAGAAGGTCCTGCCAGCGCTGGAGCAGGGCTGAGAGCACTGCATGGATGCAGGGAGCCACATGGCTGGGAGCTGGAATTCACTGTGTGCCTGACAGCCAAGGGACATTTGCTAGTATCTGACCTAAATGATTCCATGCCGGCAATCATGCAACAACCTGGCATTACTGCAAGTACGTGATTGCATATAATCTGGGAAGAGAAATGCACTTATGAAGCACCTCCTGAGTGCCAGCAATATTACAGACATTATCTCATCTGACGCCCACAGCCCACACTGTGATACAGCCATGTTTATTTCCATTAAAAAAAAAAAAAGAAATTGAGGATTAGAGAGGTTCTGAAACAGGTCCAAGGCCACGAAGGGATAAATGAGTCAGGACTCACACTGAAGTCGGCCTGACGGGGAGCTCGCCCTCTCTCCATTATTTATCACGCCTCCCTCGCTGTTGTGTGTGAGCGCTGGGGAGTGAAAGGGTACTGGGATCCTACAGTGTCCCCGCCCGCAGCTGGGAAGTAGGTCTTCTTAACCTCCTCTCCCAGGTGAGGAAATGGAGGTCAGAAGAGGTGAGGGATTGGCCTGCAGTCAGCCAGCTGGTGACGGCTGCCCCTGGATTTGAACCCAGGTCGGCCTGACCCGGAGGTCTCTGTCTCTCTCTGTCTGCCTTCCTTGGGCAACTTCATTAGATGCAATCTGTCCGGCAAAATGCCGGGCACAGAGAATGTCCTTTTTTCCTGTCTCCTCCTTTACCTCAAAACAGCTCAGAATCCGCTTTGTGCCCCGCTGCTCCTGAGAGGTTACTCCACCACGCCTGAGTTACTGCCGGTGTGGGAGGGTCTGTCCGGTGCCCCCTGAGCGAGGAGTTGAGAGGCAGCCTGTCTGCAGTGGGAAGCACGCTGCCGAAGAATCGACAGACCTCCATTCCAGACCCCACTCCACCAAATACCCAGCCCCTCCCGTGACCCCAGGAAGCGCCCACAGCCCGTCTGGGCCTTATTTTCCCTGTTCATAAAACAGACTTAACCACATTCAAGGTTTTCCGTAAAACACTTTCACATTCATAAAGCTTAGTCCATAAGTGAGAAAATCGATAAAGCCGGCTACTTGAAACTCAGAGCGTCTATTCCTCAAAAGGCACCATCAAGAGAGTACAAGAGCCACAGACGGAGGGAAGGTGTTGTGACACACAGCTAAGAATGAATACCCAAATTAACAAGACAACTCTTAGGAGCCCATAAGAAAAAGATGGCCTGACAGATAAAAGGGCGGAGGGGATGAACACACGTTTCACGGAAGAGCAAATACAAATAGCAAACACGCTGATGGAAAGCTGCTCGTTGTTCTTAGCAATTCAGGATAGCACAAGTTAAAACTGTAATGTATACCGTTTCACACCTATCAGGTGAGCAAAAATGTAAAAAGCCCAACGATGCAACACGAAGTGTTGATGAGCAATACGAATTCTCATACCTGTGGGTGACACCGTAAAGAGCTGTAATGACTTTGGAGAACACCTTGGCACTACCGAGTCCAGGGGAAGTTGTGCGTGCTATGACCCAGCAATGACACTCCGGGTACGTATGTTCCAGAGCAATGCCGTTTGAATTGAAATTAATTAAAAGTTCAGTTCCTCAGCTGCACGAGCCACATTTGGGGCGCTCAACAGTCCCGCCCGGCTAGTGGCTTCCTCACTGCACGGTGGACAACCAGCACTCCCGTCGGCACAGAAGCTCTTGCACGCTGTCCTGGGATGTTCACGGTAACACTGTTTGTAGAGCGAGCAAATGGGAAATGACTCACATGCTCACCGGAAGGGGAAGGGATAAATAAATCGGGGTCCACGCAGACAAAGGACTACCACAGAGCAGTGAGAACCAATGGCCCATAGCTACGCATCTCAACACGGATGGCGCTCAAGAAGACATGAAGAGTAAAGAACAAGGCCCAGAAAAATACCTTCACGATGATTTTCTCTATATAAACACAAAAAGCAGACAAAGCGAAACACTAGATTGTTCAGGGGAGCATCAATATGAGTGTGAAACTGTAAAGAAAACCAAGAGAATGATTAGTACAGAATCCTTGCTCTGGTTCCCTGGGGTCAGGGCGAGGCCCCCCGGGCCTTCCAAAGGCTTAGGCTGGCTGAGGAGGTACACTGATTACCTTCCTACTATTTTTATATAGCATGTATTCTATAATTACAAGAATAAAATTATTCTTTTTGTATAGATGATGCATTTCATACTCTTTTGCATATAACGTATTTCATAATTATAATAAAAATTTACATGTGTATATACCATGTATTACAGTATATATGAAAGAGCCTGAAATCAAGCAGGAATTCACTCCTGGTGAACAAGTATTGAATGGAATTTTACCAAGAAGAAAGCTATAAGGCTGGGGGCAAATATAAAACTTCAATTTGAAAAAATCCCCCAGGCCACAGGGCTCACCCTGCAAGTGGTTTAGCTGTGGAACAGTCTAGAGGGCGGAGGCAGGCAGCTGGCCCTCTGATCCCCCAGGACCCCAGAGGGAAGGGAAGTAGGAGAGACAGCCTAGTACCTCATCAGGTGTAGGTGCTGGGCCCTCTCACCCGGCGAACACCCCTTCTCCATCTTACATAAAAGCTATTGGCTAGAGTTACTCTACTTCTCTAAACATACCTTCTGTGTTATTAGAAATGGTCATTAAAATGTTCATATTCTCTGATACAGAGAAAAAAATTTCTTTTGAGAATGCACTATACTGCCAAATAATGCTAAAAATATAAGGCAATTTTGCCAAAGTGCTATTTTTAGGAAAAAGGTCCTTGATATTAAAGAGAAATCTCAGCTTTCTTCTACTCCCGTTTATCAGAATCATGTGAAAACGCAGCAGCTCTTTAAAGCCAGCAACTTCCTCAAATGAGGAGAGCAGACGCACAGCACGTTGCTGGAACGATGCTGTGCGCTTTGACAAAGGAGCGCCTGCATCCCTTTCCAGATCAGCTGCGTAGACGTGCGGGGCACCGGCGCCGCCTGGAAGTCTACCCACAAAAAGCCACGCGCTCCAGAGGTAACAAAATTATAACCCTATGTAATTCTGGGTTAAATTTAGAAGTAGCCATTCAACCGGACTATCAACAGGAGAAAGCGTTCTGAGTTAGAGTGAGTAATCCTTGCAGTAGGGGCCACGCCCCTGGGAGAACTGACCTCGTCGACCTCCTTGCAGCAGGCAGCACACGTTCCCGTCAGCACTGACGATCTCGAACACGGTACCGGGTTATTCACGGTGACGCTTTATACAGCAAGCAAACGAGAAGACTCGGATGCTCACGGAAAGAGCAAGGGTGGCCTCTTCCACGCTCTTGGAGGGAAAGAGGCTCTCTCGCCCTCTCCTTATAAGGCCGCTAGTCCTACTGGATTAAGACCCCATCCTTACGACCTCACTTAACCCTAATTACCCCTAAAAGCCCCATCTCCAAATATGGTCACGTTGGAGACTCAAAAAGTATCCTGTTCTATACTGAGAAAACTCTTTCATCCTCCACGCTAGGTCCAAGCGTGTCTTCTCCGTGAGACCTTTACACGCACAAACCTCTCCTGAGCACGTCCCATGTTTTCGAGTTGGCCGCATCCCAACTGTGATCTCCTTGAGATTGGGGGCACACGTCACTCCTCTCTGGGTCCCAAGAACCCACCACAGTGTCTGGCACAGACTTTCTTTTTTTCTTTTTAAGGTATATTTTTTGGTGAGGAAGATTGGCCCTGAGCTAACATCTGTTGTCAATCTTCCTCTTCGTTTTTTTTCTCCCCAAAGCCCCAGTATGTAGTTGTATATCCTAGTTGCAGGTCATTCTAGTCCCTCTATGTGGGATGCTGTCACACCCTGACTTGATGAGCGGTGTAAGTCCATGCCACCAAAGCAGAGCACGTGAACTTAACCACTTGGCCACGGGCCAGCCCTCAGTCTGTTTTCTTACATGAGTTAACTGTAGCATGTGGAGAACAGCGCCTGGCACCCAGCATTACGTAAGTGTTGGCTCCTCTGCCTGTCTGTGCACAGGGTAGATGACAGCGTTTGAGGCTCGACTATGCCAGCTGAAAACCTGATCGTCACCCGGGACGACTCCTGTCCCCCCAGCGGTCGTGTGGGATCCAGCCACCAAGTCCTGGGCTGTTTCTTTCCTTATACAGGTCCCTAGTCTAGCCTCCCTTGGCACCTCCACTCTGGAAGTCTAGCCCAGGGCTCAGCAAACTTTTTCTACAAAGGGCCATTCGGTCTCTGTCAGGACCACTGGACTCTGCCCTCGCCGTGGGAAGGCAACTGAAGATGACAATACATAAATGAATGTGCATGACGGTGTTCCAATAAAACTTTATTTAAAAACATAATCCAGGTGGTGGGCCAGAGTTTGTTGACCTCTGCCTCACCCAAGGGACCACTGCCTCTCACCTTATTAACTGGTGTCCCCCACCCAGGGGGCCTCTCCTCATTCTGTTCTTCACAGTGCACCTGAAGAGTCTTTCAGAAACAAACCTTGGGGGGCTGGCCCAGGGGCGTAGTGGTTAAGTTTCAGGCAGTCCACTTTCGCGCCCTGGGTGTGGGGATTTGTATCCTGGCCCTGATCTACACCACTGGTCAAGCCATGCTGTGGCAGTGACTCACATACAAGGTAGAGGAGGATTGGCATGGATGTTAGCTTGGGGCCAATCTTCCTCAAGCAAGAAGAAGAAGATTGGCAACAGGTGTTAGCTCAGGGCCAGTCCTACTAACAAAAAAACCCACACAAACCAAAACAACATCCCTTGGTCATGCCAGCCCTCTGCTTAAAACTCCTCAGTCTCCTCCCGTTGCTCTTGGGATGAAGACCAACGTCCTTAGCTTGCCCTGAAAATTGATGAGGTCTCCTCCTCTCCACCAATCCTGCTCCCTGTGCTTCCTTCACATGGGCTCTTCCTCCTTCCCACCTCCCACCATGCTTCCTGCTGACTCAGGGCGTCTGCACTTGCTGTTCCCTCTTTCCCCGACTTTTCACTTCCTCAACTCCTGTCGTCTTTCTGATCTCTGCTCTCGTTCTCCAGGCAGTCTGCCCTGCACCCAGGCCCGGGCCCTCGATCATCATTTCTCCTAGTTCTGTCCACCTTCCTTCCATCTTGCAGAGTTAGGTGTGTGACTGCTTGATCAGTGACGGTCTCCTGCTGGACTGTGCTCTCAGGAGGGCAGCCGGTCATGTCTGGTTTTGCCCATCGCTGTGGCCCGGTGCATGGATGATAGCAGGTGGTCCATGGAGATTTACGGAACAAATGAATCAATCTGTCTCTAAGTTTCCCTCCTGTTATGAACTGCGTTGTGTCCCCCCAAATTGACATGGAGAAGCCCTAATCTCCAATGTGACCATATTTGAAGACGGGGCTTTTAGGAGCTAATTAAGGTTAAATCAGGTCATAAGGATGGTCCTAATCTAACAGGACTAGTGGCCTTCTAAGAAGAGGAAGAGAGAGAGTGTCTTTCCCTCCAAGTGCACACCTCGAGGAAAGGCCACGTGAGGCCACAATGCAAAGGGCCACCTGCAAGCCAGGAAGAGGGCTCACGCCAGCAACCACCCCTGCTGCCATCTTGACCTCGCACTTCCGGCCTCCAGAACTGGGAGAAAATAAATTTCTGTTGTTTAAGCCCCCAGTCTATGACATTTTGTTAGGGCAATCTGAGCAGACCAAAATACCTCTAGCTCCAACAGTCTATCATTTTATTACTGCATAATTGCAAAACCTGGATCTAGGCTGTGAAATAAAGGATATGCGGTTGAAACAGGCAAATTCAAATACTTTGCTATTGGAATGGACAAGTCAAGAAGAAAGGATATTTGAAATGATTAGTCTCTACAACAGACATGTGAGGAGGAGGTGGGCCAGCCTTTGGCCTGGGCTCTCCTGGGAGCACTGCCAATATTCCTAATACTCATGTTCGTCCTCAGCCATATTTGTTGGGGATTCCGGGCCCAATACTGGGCGAAGTTCTCTGTACTCAGAGGAGTTTAGCAGCTTGCCCAGGGCCTCCTGTCTGGTTAGTGTTAGGCTGCAAATCCAAAGTCTATGATCTTAAGCACTTGGCAAACTGGCTCCGGGTGGCCAGGCTTTGGCATTGTGGCGCACCCAGTAAGTTATTACACATACGTCCAGGCAGGTTCCCTAGGCCACAGCTGGCTGATGGTGGGTGGTAAGCTTTCTGGGTCCTCACGTCTGAAAACGCCTTCTCCCCTCTCTTATCCGTGAAGGTACTGATTTCTAATTTCAGAATATTTTCCTCTCAAGACTGAAGACAGTACTCCTTACCCTCCAGGTAGAGTCTCGCTCAGCAGAAGTGTGATGTCATCTGACTGTCATTTCTTTTCAGGTTGTCTGCCTTTTCCCTATGGAACTTCTAGGGTTTTCTTTTTAACTCCAGTGCTCTTAAATTGCACGTCACTGTCTGGAAAGGCATCCTTTGCAGCCGATTTGCAGAGCGTGAGGTGGGCCCGTTCATGCAGAGGACTCGTCTTTCCGCAGGTCTGGGAATTTTGCCTCTATTCCTTCTCTGGCCACTCCTGGTGATGCGCCCTAACCAGTCCCCTGCTCCCTGTGCCCTGGGGCTACTTCCACCTTACTCAGCCGTCCTGTTCTGGATGCGTTTGGGGCCAGATTCCCTCCATCAGTTCACCCCATCCACCCTCTGGAGATGTACTCACAATTATGGGTACAACCATGACACCCCTCCTTGTTTTCTAGCAGGTGGAACATTTCTCTTTATTTTGAGTATATCTAGGATGTGGGTGGATGGGGCGTGCAGGCTGGTGTGTTCACCTGCGTTTCAATAGACACCTGCCCTGAAGGACGAGAGGTGCGGAGGCTGCAGCCGTGTGGGACTCCAGCTGACGGAGGAAGGACTGTCCAGTAGGTGCAAGATGCCTCTCTGAGAACCTGACAAAAAGCTATGAATCCCCTCCTCCACAAAAAGGAGAAGCTCATACGCTTGGCATTTTCAACACTTTTTCTGGCGTGAGGGCATTTCATGATCTTGCTGAAGTTCGCCCATAGGCCCTCTGGTGTCCACAGGCCCCAGGTTATACAACCTGGCTTGGGTGGTAAGTTCCATGATGGCGGGATCCGCGTCATCTGCTCTCCATTGTACCCCCAGCCCTAGACAGTGCCTGGCTCACTGGAAGCATTTTCTTAATAAAGTACGTTGAATGAGCGGACAAATGAACGAAATGAGAGGACTTTTATGGAGATGCATGAGGTACAAAAGGCGGTCCAAGTTAGAGTCTCATGATGTGACAAAAACATAATTTTGCTTAGTTTCCGCCTCCAGGCACAGAACAGGAACACTGGCTCATTGGTGATTCACACCAAAATCCTGGAGGAGTCAGTGCCAGGACCCCTACTTAAGAAGTGACGGGAAGGCAGGTGCCTCACACATGTAAGTCGGATTCTGCAAAGAGCTTTAAAAGGTGAGGCTGCTGCACTTTACCAGCAAAGTAGACTTGAAACATTAGGATGTTTCTGGCGGAAGGTGGAAGAGAGCAGAGATCCTAGTGACAACTTACATCTCCCGTGTGCTCTGTGGCTCCCAAGTCACTGTCATATGTACACTTAAGACTTTGTTGGGGCTGCCCAAGAATCTTTGTGGCAGACACAGCCCCGTGGCTGCCTGGTGACATTTCAACTCAGTATGCCCTGCTGGAAGCCACATTTGACAACTCTGCCCACATCTCTCGCAGCCTCCCCCTCTCCCTGGCAAGGCTGCCCTTCCTCCACCTGTCCTTGGAATGGCGCTGCCATCCTCCCACTCGCCCAAGACCGACACCTGCAACCACCTTTGACGAATTCCTCCCTCTCTGCCTATCTTTGCTACTAAGTCCTGATAACTTTCCCTTGAAACATATTTTTCTTGTAAGACACACAATTTTTTTAAGCAAGATAAAACTTACATGTAATAAGCTGCACAGATCTTAAGTGTCCAGTTCAATGAGTTTGGAGAAAAGTATATCCCTGTGTAACTAACCCCTCTAACGAGATGTAGAACATTTCCCCCACTCCAGAAAGTTCTTTACGCCATTTTCTGGTCAATGCTCTCCCGAACATACAGAGAATTAACCAGTGTTTTGGTTTCTATCATCTTAGCATCCATTTTTCCTGCCTCTACACTAAATCTGGTTCCTACCGGGCAGCCAAAGAGTTCTTTTAAAAGTGCAAAATGGATCATGTTCTAAATCACGCAGTGGCTTCCAACAGTCCTTCAGATGAATCCCGAATGCCTCTCATGCCCTCAGTGCCTTGGGGGCTGTGACCTCAGCCTCCCCGTGCTCCCTCAGAATGACCCGCAATCCTCTCAGTCCCTCGGATGCCTGCTCATGCCCACCCAGGGCTCCTGCCAGCATCTTCCTTCTCCCTTCCGGGCATCACCTCCCTCCGCACCTTACTTCCTCAATCTCAGCTTGAAAGGTCCCTGCACTGGTCAGCCCCATTAGGCCCCCCATTTCACGTCCTGCTGTGAAGCGCAGACTACACCTGTCCCATGATGGGCACGTCTGTTCTTTCTGAAATGTTAGGGCAGAACTCTGCCCCCGCTGTTCACTGCCCGGCCTCCAGGGCCCAGCGTGATGCTGGCGCCGGAAGAGGTCGAGTAAGCGAAAGCCATTCCTTCCTGCCTTCAGACTGAGGAGCATCACCTGGACCGCCCGAGAGGCGAGGGGCAGTGGTTTGCCTTAGATCCCGCCCTCCTAGATCAGCTCTCCCCATCGCTTTGCATAGGCATTTGGGATATGACTCAATATTTTTCACGTTGAAAAGAATCATTTTCTCTTTTCCAGACTTAATTGAACTCAAACGGAATTTTATAACTCTGGTGGAATCAAGCAGACATGCACTGCATGCAATTTTCTCCAAAGCAGGAAATATTGGTGCTAATGGCAGACGTCGAGTCGTGTGCAGGCCTTTACAATGAACCACCCAAGGGACACGCTGATGCTGACCACGGCAAAGGCCCAGAGGAGGAGGCAGCCTGTGACTGAGGGCAGAGACAGAGCATGACACTAATCTCCCCAGGGGTCAGGGCGGCCCACCCCACCCCACCTCATATGTAGGACATTTTGCAGGAGGGGGCAGGGTGGTCGGAGAGAGGGGGAAGGACAGGGAGAAGGCAAGCTTCTAGGGGCAACTTGTCCCGGATGGCTCAGCTAGGACGGGGTGGGTAGGCTTCTGGCACTTTCCATGAATTGCTCTTTCAGTCTTGCCTCCTCTTCCCAAGTGACCCTAGGATGGCATGGCAGGAAGCGACCTTTCCAGTACTAATACAGATCATGACAGCAACCGTTCCTGAATGTCCACGGACAGACATTGAGCTCAAGTCTTGATTTCATTTCCAATTCTTTCGAGATCCCAGCTGCAAAACTGGGGCCAATTCTCTTGTTTCACAGACATGAAAATTACGGCTCAAAGAGCAAGTCAAGTCAGAGGACGTTTGAGCAGCCTGGCCTTCACCTAATTGCTGAGGGCATCGCCAGGACTCAAGGCCAGGTACTCTGACCCCGAAGTCTCCGCGGTTTCTCAGACTGTGTCTCATTTGTATCTGAAATAGTGCCTGACAAATGAGGACAACCAGAACAACAACCAACCACAGCAGCTCCTGTTTATCAAGCTCCTCTGTCCTGGAGACGGGCGAGCGTCTCAGGTCCTGCCCCAGGCGGGGAGGTCCCGGATGCAGAGCCTGAGACAGGGGGTGAGGGCAAGGCGCTTCGTCGGGAGATGATCCATGGCACACTGGTGGGGAGGAACTGAGATGGGGGAAGGGTGGCCAACTGTCCTGGGTTCCCTGGGACCAAGGGGTTTTCTGGGATGTGGGACTTACAGGGACAGTCCTGGGCAAACTGGGATGACCTGGTCACTCTAGACAGGGAAGGTGTTGTGGGCTGAATTGTGCCCCCCAGACGATTTGTTGCAGTCCTAACCCCAGTACCTGTGAATGTGGTATTGTTTGGAAATGGTCCCTGTAGGTGTAATCAAGCTAGCGTGAGGTCATACTGGATTGTGGTGGGCCTTAAATCCAATCGCTGGTGTCCTTATAAAAAGAGACATGGAGAAGCACACACACAGGGAAGGTCAGGTGACGACGAGGCAGAGAGTGCAGCGATGCAGCTATAGGCCGAGGGACACTGAGAGCCACGGCAAGCTGAGAGGAGGCCAGGGAACAGCTCGCTCCCTCACAGCCTGCAGAAGCCTTGCTGACATCTTCATTTTGTCCTTCTAGCTTTCAGAACCCTGAGAGGAGAAGTTTCTACTGTTTTAAGCCACCAAGTTTGTGGGACTTTGTTATGGCAGCTAGGAAACTAAGACCGAAGGGGAAGTGTCCAACTGGGACTCAGTGCTTCTTCTGGGGACCTGCGGGAGACGTGGACCACGCAGCAGAGTTGCCCCCACACACACGAGGAGGGGAAGTTGGCGCATATCCTCCAACTGCACTGGCTGTGGCCACCCCAACACTTCTGCCTGCTCCTCCCACAGGCTGAGGACAAGCCCAACGCAGGGAGGCCCGGGGCTGCCAACGGGCTGTTACAGACACTGTTTGTAGCACTGTCAGCACCGTCTCTAGACGACGGTGAGGCTGAGGGGACATGGGCGGGGCATCAGCGGCATCTGTCACAGAGCCTTTGCTCATTTTAATCCTTATTGCAACCCGAGGAGGGGACAACAGTAATTGCTAGTGCTTCTGTGGCACTGCCGCTGTGCCAGTACTGTCAGCCCTTCACCCGTGTGAACTCCCTCAGCCCTCGTGCAAGCGGCGGGGTGGAGCTCTCCCTGGGTCTGTGCTCAGACAGGGTCAGGGTCTAGCACACAGCCAGTGGAGGGGGCTGCTCCCAGTGCCCTCAGAACCACAACAGCCTCATTCTCCAGGGGTGACGGAGAGTTAAGGATTTCCCTGTGTGAACCTCTCGAGGCTCGGAGAGCTTCAGGAGCCGGCCTGGGGCCCCACTGCCAGTGAGTGTGATACCCTCCAGGTTTGATTCATGCCATTGTCCAGAGCCAAGCAGGCTCCGGTATTTTTTTCTGAGGAGGAAGTCCAGGCTCCTCGCAGTCTCTGTTTGGGATTGCGATACACGTGCCGCTGACACACTTTGGAACGAGTGAAAGGATCAAGATGCTTGAGCAGTTCCATTGGTTGGCTGTTACAGGCTGAATTGTGCCCCTCCCAGATTCGTATGCTGAAGTCCTAACCCCCCTGGACCTCAGAGTGGGACTGTATTTGGAGTTAGGGTCTCTCAAGAGGTAACTAAGGTAAAGTGAGGTCACTAGGGTGGACCCTCATCTGATGTGGCCGGAGTCCTCACAAGAAGAGGAGATTAGGACACAGACATACACAGAAGGAAGACCCTGTGAGGACGCAGGGAGAAGACAGCCATTTGCAAGCAAAAGAGAGAAGGCTCAGAACAAGTCAACCTTGCCAAGGCCTCTATCTCAGACTTCGAGCTACCAGAATTGTGAGGAAACAAATTTCTAAGTCTCCCATGGTGTGGTAGTTTGTTATGACGAACCCAAAATGAATACAATGGCTCTCGATCGTGGCTGCGATGGCTTCCAGAGGGGCTGCAGAATGGAAAGAGCTCATTCATAGAGTCTACAGCAAGCCGAAGCTGCTCCCACAGGAGGGTCCGACAGGGGTGGGAGATGTGAGTCAGAACCTCTAAGTTACTCGTTTCTCTAACACACTCATCAGCGCCAAGGGCAGCCCCGGGAGCCTGGCCCTCTGCCTTGGCAAGCTCCCATCCAGAAAGGAAAGGATTCATCGCTGCCTTCCCTGGCTTGGGTCAGGAGGCTGACATTGCACAAAATCAAAATGTGGCCACTCGACTGGTGTCTCTATCAGCGTGTCCAGCAAGGCCGTTCCGCTCGCATCTATAGTCACACATTCAGCGTTTCCTGAACGGGCCCTGAAAACCCAGGGACCCTGGAGATGCCCCAACTCGCAGGACCTCTGCTTCGAGAGGGAATTTGTTTTAAAAATGCCCCAAAATTTCCTTAAAAATGGGCATAAGGAAATGCTCATAATATCATATCAGGTGAGAAAAGCAAAAAACAAAACTAAAAAATTGGTTCCAATTTTTATAAATATGAAAAATTACATATATTTGGAAGAAAAGAAGGAAGCAGCATCATTAACCCATTAACACATATTTTTGTAGTTTCTACAGTGAACCTGAATCATTTATAATTAGAATTTCCTCATAACTTTACAGGAAAAAAGGAGGAGGAGGCAGAAGAAAGGAAGAGGAGGAGGAGGAGGAAGGAAAAAAAGAGGAAGGAGACAGCTCAGTGACTGTCCCTTCGGAGAACTGCTCTTCTGTTCCAGACTCTTAAAGGGACCCGCTCAGCCAGCTTCAAATACTGGCTGAGTGAATGAACCCTCAGAGCCACACTCCCGAGAAAACGTACATAAAACATCAGGTCTGGGGCTTGGCACAAAACACAAAAAGATGCTCAGCGAAACACTGATATTATTGGGACAATGTCATTACTGTCACGCGGGTGTTACTGGAGTGCTCCAGGGGGCAAGGCTGGGTGGCTGATCTGTCTCCAGTCTCCACCTCCAGCCTTCCCCAGCTGGTCAGTGGGAGAAGCGCCAAGGCTGTTCCTCAGTTACCATGTCCTGAGGCTTCAACTTACTTAGCTATTTTCCTCCCACTCCCTCTCTTTCAGCCCCCGTCCCCACTGCACTCCGACCCCAAGTGCACAGGGTCGAGTTAAGCATATTCCTCACCTCTTGACATACTGTCAGTACTGGACTGTGCAATGTTCCTCTCTTATTTGTATCTGTTCATTTGTTTCTCCTCTTTTAATCTTCAACCTCTACTCTATTCTTTTTGCCCTGCAATGCTCTCACCCCAACTCTGGACAAACTCATGTTTAAGTATTTGATAAATGTTCTTCAATCAACCTATATTTCTTGTCTGTCTGTCTATCTATCTGTCTATCCATCTATCTATCTATCTATCTATCATCTATCTATCTATCTATCTATCTATCTATCTATCTATCTATCTATCTACCTACCTACCTACCTACCTACCTACCTACCTATCTATCTATCTGGATGCATATCTACCTATCTATCCATCTATCTGCCCATCTATCTACATCCATCTACATCTATCTATCTATCTATCTATCTATCTATCTATCATCTTTCTTCTCTTCTTCATCATCATCATCATCTATCATCTGTCTTTGTGAAAATCTGCAGTGCTGTTTTAAATTTATGGAAGTAGTATTGCGCTACAGATGTCACTCTGTGCTTGACTTCCTCAGCACTGGGTTTAGGTTTGTATTCACTGCTGCTGAAGGTGCTTCTCACTGCAGCGCACCTATTTCGCAGTGTGCACCTTCTTGCTCTATGTATGTGTTCCTCAAAGGATGGCTACCAGGTTACCTCTCACTCCTCACTGCCACAAACAGTGCCGTAGTTAGTATTCTTGTGCAGCCCATCTCATGGACCTGGGCAAAAATTTCTCTGGGATATCTAACTAGGGGTGGAATTTGGGGTCATGGGGTATACGGATGCTTAATTTGATTAATTGCCAACAGACTGTTCCACTGGTGCAGGAGGGCTCCCAACTCCCTGCATCTTTGGTAACACGTGGTACTCTGTAAATTTCTAATTTTGATAATTGTGCAAATACACAGAGCTGTGTTATTGTTTTCATTTGCTGTTCTTTGATTTAAACTATTTTACAGCATCTCTTCCTCTGCATGTTACCATTTAGGGTTCTCGTTCTGGGAAGCGCACTGTCTTCTTCTTGACCCACTTTCCTAGCAGGACTCCTGTCTTTTCATTGTTGGCTGACAGGAGCTCCTTGATATTCTAGGCACTAATCCTGATCAATTTAGAGGTTCCCCATGGCTCCTCTCAGTCCTTGTCTGCGGCACCCTTGACCTTGCCGTCCCTCACTGGGTGGAAACCCTTCATTTTGAGATCACTGAATCCATCCCTTCTCTCCTCATCATTTGGCCTTTTAGGGTCTTGTCTTTCCCCAGCCTGGTCATGATGATCCCTTCCTTTTTATCTTCCATTGGATTTTCAGTTTTACTTTCACATTTGATTCTTGGAACCGTGTTAGACATTTTACCTATTCACTGCCCCCTCTTTTTTTTTTAAGTTTGAAAGTTTTTGCTTACACAAGGGTTCGATGGGCGAAAATATTAAAAAACTACTGACCTATAAAATACCCTTTCTATGAATAGGAAGGAAGCAGAGACTCAACATTTTTTTGACGCTGTACTGCTGAACTTTTGAACTGTGAGGCCTGTGTCACACCCGTGGACATCCTTCCTGGGAACAGACTGACAATCAATTAGCACTTCCATGACTTGAGACAACTGAGCAAGGAAGGGAACGAGCTGGCTGAAAGGGGCAGGCTGTAGGCGGAAAGAAGGCCTGGCTATCAAATGGCCCTCACATGGGCCTTCTCTGGCGACTAAAATCCTCGTTTCCCCTCCTGATGACGCCCACGGCCTTGTTTAAACTGCAGAAATCTTTCTGTGGACCAGTCCAGAGGTATCTGTGCCATGAGCTCAACTTTGAAGGCAGCAGTGCTGATCAGCTGATGCTGGACCATATCTGTAGGAGAGGCAGACCATCCTCATGAGCTGCCCTGATGGCAGGGTCATTGTCACCAGCTTAGCTGTCTGCCCAGCGAGGGCTTGCGTCTTGGCCCAGGTGCTGCCTCCTGCAAGCTCCCCCACCCCACTCAGCAAAGTGGATTTACTCTGTGCCTGACTGACCCCTCCCCTTGGCCATCGTCCTAATCCAAGCCTGAGCGCCATTTCTCCTGCAGATGACAGAAAATGCCAGCCCCCAGGTCTCCCTGCCCACAGTCTGCCTTCTCCAATCCAGCCTCCAGGCAGCCAGAAGGGTCTTCCTGAAACACAAATCTGATCACTCATTCCACTGCTTGGCCCCCTTCACTGTTTCCTAAACATCTGCATCGGGGGTTCTCAACTCTGCTGACATGGCAGGATCATCTGGAGCACTTTAAAAAATACTGATAATTCTACCCTCCTCTCTCATTGATTCAGAATCTTGGTGATGGGGGTGGCAGGTCCCAGGCATTAATCACTCACTGATCTTAAACTCCTCAGGTGGATCTCGTGCCCTTCCAGGGCTGAGCACCTCTCATCCACAGGATCAAGTGCAAGTCCCCTAGCGGAGCACTCAAGGTCCAGGGGGGCCCGTCCAACAGTCATGGAACAAACACCAAACACCTAACATTAAAGCCAGACAGGTGATTACTATTTGTAGTTAGCAAGTAATGAGTCAGGACATGAATGTCCAGCCTGTCCCCTGCTCCTAGGCATGTCGGGCTCCTCTGTAATCTGCTGGAGCCCCTCCACCTCCAAGCTGGCACTGCATGACGCCTCCTGTGGCTCTCAGGACCATGCTGTGCTCAGCTGGGGGGTGGGGGGTGGGGCAGTAGTCAGGGACTCAGCAGCACATCTGCCTGGCTTCTGGGTATCCCCTATCATGTGTCCAAGTTCTGCTTCCAAAATGCACCCTTACTTCCTGTAGTCAGCTGCATAACGGCCCCCAAAGATATCCCGGTGCTGATATCCTGTGACCGTCAACTTAGATGGCAAAGAGACTGTGCAGATGTGATGAAGTTAAGATCTTGCAATGGGGAGATTATCCTGGTGGACCTTAGATGCAGTCACAATTGTCCTTAAAAGAGGGAGCAGCGACACAGAAGGTGACGGCCATGTGACCACTGCAGCAATGGGCCCACTGAAGCACGATCTATGCTGCTGGCTCTGCAGACAGAGGAAGAGGGAAGGGGCCAGCAGCCAAGCAAGGCGGGGAAGGCGGCTCTGGAAGCCGAGAAAGGCAAGGAGACGGACGCTCCTCTGGAGCCTCGGCAGGCAGCGTGGCCTCACTCACACATTGCCTTTAGCCCAGGGAGACGGATTTTGAACTTCTGGCCTCCAGAACTGCAGGAGCATAAACTTCCGTGGTTTTCACCCACTCAGTTGGTGGTAGTTTGTTACAGAAGCCCTAGCAACGCATGCACTCCCCACTCCTCAGTTCCGTGGTTCCACCTTGCTGTCTCCAGCCCCCTTAGACCCCGAGGTCCCACTTCCCAAAGCTCATCTGCCAGCCAGCACCTCTGTCATCTCTGCCGTGGCCTGTCCCCTGCTGTGACCCATCCAGTATAATAGTGCTTTTCAAGTATCACACAACTTAGTCTCACAGTAGCCTCTGAGTAGGCTGGCATTATCTTCCACCTCCACATGAGGAACAGAGGTCCGGAGAAATCCAAGGTCACACAGCTTATCAGGAGCAGAGGAGACACTCAGGCCCTCTGACTATAAGCCTGAACCCTCAACCACTGTTTCCACGTTTATTAAGCGCTACAACAGAGCCCGAAACCCATCGCTGTCCTGCTGTGCAGTGAGGTGGAGGATCTACAGGTAACTGGCTTGGCCTCCTCGGTCAGCACCGGAGAAGCACCAGGCCCTTTGCTGGGTCTCTTCCCGGGGGGAGGCGGGAGCCCAGGAGCAGGAGTGACGATAAAGGTCTGCTCTGCAGGCTGCGCAGAACCAACCCGCATCTAAAGCTGGGGAGAGCTGGCCAGCCATCGCCGTTCCATGGGCTTGCTGTGGGATTCCTCGGGTCAGCAAGGGGGACAGATTCTCTCACCCTGATCAGCGGCCTCCACCCTAAATAGCCTACCCCAAATAATTCTGCCCCAAACAATGTGCTTAAGAAATTTCATACAAACAAATCCACAATCATTTAGAGCCCTACAGAGAGTCATTTTCATGGTTGGATTAGCACCTCTCACCCTCTACATGGGAGACACCGGTCAAGATTTGTGACTCTCTTGGGGCCACTGTATAGTGTCGTGGTTAAGAATGCACAGCCTGGAGCTGCATGGGTTCCAATCTCATCTCTACCACTTGTTAGCTGGGCAACCCTGGGTAAGTGACTTAACCTTCCTGTGCATTTGTTTCTCCATCTGTGAAATGGGGCTCTAATGGCACCTACCTCACAAATGAATTACAATAAGTGCATGGAATAGAAGCGGGTAGACAGTGACCCTGGGCCAAGCTCACTCAGAGGGGCCCATGCTCTGGATCACTTCCCTCCTCCGGGCCTCAGTTTTGTGATTTGTAAAATGGAAATAATTGTCCACAGGGCTGTTGGATGAAGAAAACGGATATGACTTGTCTTGGGCTGGGCTCCCCAGAAGCAGATGAGACTGTGCCCCCCGTGTGTACAGCTTATGGAGTGCTGCCCCCTGTGGGGCATCGTACAGCTGAGACATGTGGGGCTGGGCCACATCTGTGACTTGTCCACAGTCATTTAGCGATTAACACACAGGTTCAGGATGCGAGCCGAAGTCCTCTGGTCTCAACGCCATTCTCGCCCAGCACTTGGGGCAAAACGGAAGGGAGTCATGAATATGTGAACACAGGTGTGGCAGGTTGAGTAAGGGCCCCCCACAGATATCAGGTGCTATGCCCTGGGACCTCTAATTGTTACCTTATATGGTAAAGTCGTGGAACGCCCTTCTCCTCCAGTACGGGGCTAAGTTCCACTCACGCTGCAGAGCGGAGCTCCTCGCCTCTCTGAGAGGCCTCCTGGGCCGACTCCTGCGGTTGTGACCACTGCCTCTGCTGAGAGCTGCTACAGTCCTGCGCACACGGTGTTGGAGGACTTCTCCCACTCTGCCTGGCACGACCACCCCTCGGGTTCATGTCTGTCCTCTCTCCCACAGCCCACCACCACCCTGGCTCAGAGCCCTGGAGGGCCGTGCAGGCTGGTCATCAGTGTGTCCCCACACCTCGCACAGTGCTTGGCAGGTTGTACATACTGGAAGGGTTCCTGGAACGAATGAATGAGTGAATATTTGCATTTTGAAATCTAAATGGTTTTTGGCTGGAGGCCCAGACAGACTTGTATTTGACTGTCGGTCCTGCCCTTCCGTAGCTGTGCAATCTTGGCCCCCTCATGACACTCAGTGTAATCTCCTAGTCAATGTGATCAGGTGTGTCCCACATCCCCCTGTGGGTCCCTAGCAGACATTAGCTCCCACCCAGCCATTCACTGGGTCAAGGAAGGCCTTGTGCTACAAAGCTGGACTCAGTGGAGCTCAGTGCCTGGCCTGCACGCTCCGGCCGCCTCGTTTGGGAGACAGAGCAGTTCCCACTCATGGACTCATTGCCTCGGCCCGTACAAGGGAGCGCGCTCTAAGGATGGGATTTGTAACAATGGAATCGCCCCTCCTCCAGCCACAGAGACCCCTGTTTCCAGAAAGTCCAGGCGAAGGCCTGATGGCCGCCTGGCAGAGATGCAGTAAAGGGGTTCCCATGTTCACTGGGGTTCCCTTCCCACACTGAGACCCACCCCGCCCTCGGTTCCTCCTTCTCACAGCCCCTTCTTTCTCAAGTGGTCCCACCAGCTTTCCACGACTGTGCTACTGGCCCAGCGTGTTCCTGCAGGGGGATCTGTGGTTGGAATTGCTCCCTGGTTCCTCCAGACCACCCGCCCAGGTCCCTGATGTGGCTGCAGACATTGCCAGGCAAGGTCAAGGTCAAGGTCAAGGTCAGGTGAGGTGGTCTCTCTTTGACGTGGGAGCAGGAGCCATGTCTCTCTCCAGCTCTAGCCCCGAAATGCCAAAGGCAGTGATGAGCTCTGAGCCTCCCAGGGAATAGATCAGAGCCTGCCTTCCAGGCCTTCCCCAGCCACTCGTCTTTCTTTGCCACCCCTGCGCTTCTCCTTGCATTGTCCCAAACCCAAAATCCAAGCCTGTAAGTAGTGGTGGTCACGCCCCTCCCGTGATACCTGTGCCCCTGACACGTCTGGGAGGAAACAGCTGGTCTGACATTGTAAGACGGGCATGCAGACTTGTGCCATTTGTGCATGGTGGGACCTCAGTTCTGCGGGTGAGTGGCATCCCCCCCAGGCCCTGAGCCCTGAAACTGGGCCGAGCCCTCTCGGGGCTCATTCCCCTGCCCCAGGCCAGGCCCTGAGCGGGCCCAGGGGCTGACTTTCTTTATGAAATCTGGCACATTGGATCACACGTTAGGTTGCACTTTCAACCACAGTGACAGTCTCAGCTCACTTGGGTTCTCCTCCGGGGCCCTCGCAGGAGGGACACTGCAACCACTCAGAGTCCTGGTCCCACTTTGCCCTCAGACACTCCAGCACATCACAGCATGGTGACCCAGGCAGAGCAGTGACCCCAGAAACCTCTCAGGCTCCTGGAGCTTCCAGCCAGTGGGGTGCCCGGCTGGAAGAGCCAGTTAGAATGAAGGTGATCCGCACAACACGTCGTCAAGGCCATCAGAAATCGGGTCATTGTGAAAGGAGTTCGAAACACACAAAAGCCATGTGGATAGAGAAAAGGGCACAAGTCCATGCTGTGACCATGTTCCCCCTCTCGCCAACTACGGGGCCTCGGGCGAGTCTCCCAGCCCACTGAGCCGGACCTTCTGCCTCTGAAGGCAGACCACATGGCCGTCACCAGGAAGGACGCAAACTTTCTGACCCGTCCCCTTCGGGACACATGGCAGTTTGCATTCCCCACAGGTAGGGAATTTGCCTGCTGGTGACACATGTCACTGGCCACGTTCCCCGCACCTGCCACAGGGGCAGCTGTTGCAGAGGGAAGAGGCCCTGGCAGCCAGCATCCCTGAGTTGGGAAGCTCTGGGGCAGAATCTCTAATCCCCCACAGTGAACACCCAGCAGGAGTGAGACATGGTCCTGGGGGTTTAAAGCCACTGAGACTGGGGGGCTGTTTCTTCCTGCAGCAAACCCCAGCCCATCCTGACCCACAGGTGGGGGTAATAAGACCTTCCGTGTAGTGGCACGGCCGCACGTGTGACCTGGCACATAGTGAATGCTCAGTCGGGGTCACTGTGCCCCCACCCTTTCCTTGACAAGTAGTCCAGCTGCGTCGGCTGAGCTAGCATGCATTTCATGGAACTAAGCATAGGCCTGGGCCCAGACACATGAGTCTGAGAAAGCATCTCAGGGAAGACACAGCCTTGCATCTCCATCCGAGAGGAGCTGGGGGTGGGCTGTGATTTGCCAAACAGGCATAACGTGAAGGAAAGGGTCTGACGGATCCCATCTCGGCTGGAGGCCTTTCTGATGTATGTGTGTGTTGTTTGTATTTTTTAAGATAAGCTAACTACTCAAACCCAGTTCAAATGGACTTTTGGGATGGGGTCCCCTTCTGATAACTGAGGGCTCCTTTTGCCCTTGTCAAGGTGAGGATGAGAGACTGGGGCCCAGCCCTGATGCTGTCTATCCCAGTGGGGGCACCTTGGGAAGTCCCTGCATCTCTCAGCTCCAGTCTCCTGGTCCGTGAGAGGCAGAATGAGGGCACCCAGGAGGGCGCGCCTTCCCTGACCGCCCCTTCTAAAGCAGCACGTCCGCCTCTGTCACTTCCCTTTTCAGTTCCAGGACTGAAAAGGAACACAGACTTTTGTTCCCACCCTATCCCCACTGCCTGACACAGTGCCCGGCACGCGGCAGGGACTCAGTAAGTGCGTGCTGACTTAAGGAGCAGGCGAATGAACGGATTGTTTACCTACACAAAAACAACTTGTACCCAATTCCAGAGTTAGCATTTTCCTGTCAATCACTGTCACCCTTGGGACAAGCACCCCATTAGCTGTGGTTATGATGACGACAATGAGGATATTAAACACGTGGCAGGGTCACAGTGTACACTGGAACTCATATGGACTTTGTCTAACACAGCGACAAGCACATTGCAAAAATGAGGAGTAGGTTGTGGGTTGAGATTCTAACCTAGGTTTCCTTGCATACCCGCAGTAACGGGAAGCCCACTCCTTCCGAGGCAGCCCTTAGCATGGAGGGGCAGCTCCTGGAAGGTGCGGGAGGAGAGAGAGAGGATGAAAGGTCTGGGCCAAGCACACTTCCCCCTTGCTTAGGACAACGGCGTGGGTTTGCAGCTGGGAGAGCATCAGCCTCTGCTCTGTGAGCCGCCTGTCACTCAGGGGGCTGCGGATCAGAGGGGCTCCCAGGGGCAGGCGCCCTGTCAGTCATACCTGAATGAACGGGAAGAGCAGCCCGACAGCAAAGTTGGAGAGCCAGTTGACGGTGCCCGCGACGATGAAGGCAGCCGGCCGCTGGGACTGCTGGAAGAACTCGCCAGTGAGGATGAACGGGATGCCGCCTGCGACGAGAGCCAGGGTGTGGAATTAATCCCCCTGAGAGGGCCAGGCTGCCAGCATCCTTCTCCACCTGCCAGGCCTTCGACCCGCCCCCGTGGCAGGGAGCACCTTCCGGGAAGAGCCGGCTTTCCTGCGTGAGTGCCGGCTTCGGGAGTGGGAGCTGGAGCTACAGCCCTTACCTCCTAAAGGGATGAAGATAATTTCTCTGACCTGGCCCATCCAAAGGAGAGATTCATCAACCTCTCAGCTCTCCAAATGCCTTTGAAATCGAGTACTAGGTGTACAACTTTGACTTACGAGGCCACTGACATTTACTGAATATATAGTGTTAAGAATGTTTGTAATTTAATCTTCAGAATAACTGAGTCAGGCAGGAATTGGCTGCCATATTCCCTGGGTGAGAAAACTGAAGCCCAGAGAGGTTATTTGATTTACCCAGGGTCACCCAGCTCATGAGTAGCAGAGCCAGAACTCAGGCTTGGGGCTCTGACCTCCGAATCTCAGCGTTTCTCTGCTAGTCCCTGCTTGAGAGAGGAGGAGAGCCCCTGCCCAGCTGGATGTCCTTTTGTCCTTCTTCTCTCCCCTCAATTGGATGTGCGGTGACCCCAGTCCCTGAGTCGCCCTGGCAGTGGAGCATGTGTTACTCAGTGGAAGCGTCACTGGCATTGGGGCCGGACAATTCTCTATTTTGAGAGGCCGTTTTGTGCATTTGCAGGATGCTTATCACCCCTCGCTTCCTGGTGCCAGAAGTGCTCCTAGTTGCCATGGCGACCCAGACTGCTTCCACAGGTTTCCACATGACCTCCACATACCACACCTGGCTGAGAATCTGAGGTCTGCACCCCCCTCTTCCTGAATGTCCCAATCAATGAGAGTTGAGTTGGGTCCTGGGCCCAGACTCAGGACCTGTGGCTCAGCATGACCACTAGGGTCCTGTATGCAGCCCCATCCCAACCTGAGGCCCTCTTCTGCCCATCACATCTCCTTCCAGGCACTCCACAGACAAGACAGGGCAGGCAGCGGAAGGGAAATCCCTAAGGGACCTTCACCAAACTCTAGGGGACAATGAATGGTTTGGAAACCAGGAGGCTGGAGCCCTTCCTTCCATCGACACTCCATGGTTAACGACTGTGCTAGGGCTCGTCCCACAGTGGTGGATGAGAGTGACAATGTCCCTGCCTTCAAGGGACTCCCTCGTCTGGTAGGAGAGAAAAGATGACTCATTTATTAAAAAAGAAGTGAGTGAATGAATAAATAATTACAACAGGCGATGAGCACTCTGGAGGGAATGCACAGGACAACGGGGGAGGGTCTGTGTGAGTAGGGGTCTGGGGGGGCTCTTTGGGGAGGTGATAGCTGAGATGTGATTTGAAGGAGGAGATGCAGCTTGTGAAGATTTGGGGAAGATCGTGCTGGGTGGAGGGAGGGGAGGGCAGAGGCCCTGAAGGGTGAAAGGGATTGGGTCAAGGTCTAGAGCAGAGGCCAAGCTATCTGGATGCCTGAGGGACGGTTGGGAGGGATGGGGTGAGGTGGCGAAGGTGAGCAGGGCCAGTTAGGTAGTCTGTTGTAGATCAAGAGAGGGGTTTGCTAACGAAGAAAACCAACGAGGGGTTTCAAGCAGGGGTTTATGTGGTCAATTTGCATTTCGCAGACATCACTGTGCTTGCAGAAAGGACTGGAGGGTGTAGGAGTGGATGCAGGAGGCTGTTGGGCAGTGCAAGGAGGAGGCAATGGCCGTCTAGAGCGCCCGGATGGTGGTAGTATGGACGGAAGGAAGGGGCTGAATTCAGAAACTCTCCATCCCACAGAGGCAACGCTTTCATTGTGAGCAGTGCACACAACCCCAACACTCATCAGCAAGTCCACCCAAGCAACCTAAGGTCACAGAGCCAGGACCAGCTCAAGCCTGCGTCTGTCCCCAGCACTCATCGTTATCACCTCACCATGCTGCCAGCAGGCCTAAGACTCCGACACGTCAAAAATGCCTCAGAATGGCGCACCCCCTCACTCCCCACGAGACTGTGAGCCCTCCAGGACAGGCAGCATCTCCATCCGCCTGGCATCTTTGACAGAGTGTAGATACTCGATCAATATTTACGTACTTGAATTAAATGCTCAAAATTTGATTTTGAAGAGATTTGGTATGTTGTTGACCACACAGAAAGTGGACTCTCCATATCTTAAAGCTATCTATCAAAATGTGCGAGAACAACGGTTACACATCGAAATGTGCTAAAACCAGACTGTAGGTCTATAGAGCGTGTGACATTTCATTGTCAGAAAGTGTTTGTGTCACGCACCCATCTGGTCCTGCCTCCAACACCGCTGGGAACCTTGCAGCATCTCCTAGGGGGTCAGCTCACGGCTATTCTGAAGCCTGGATGGGATTGAGGGCTGGGGTTTCACTTCCCTCGACTTCCCTAGGTGTGTTTGGAAGCAGCTGCGGATAACTTCCGGTGCTGGTACCTCAGCCTACGATGGACAGAATGTGGACAAACCTGCCTCCCCGCATGCACACCTCTTTGTTGCTTCAGGGCTGGGACCATGACTTGTTTACTGCTTCTGGCCCCTGCTCCCAGCACAGCACCTGGGACACACATACGAGGCGCTCTGTCAAGGTCTGCAGGATCGATGGAAGAGCGGTCAAGACACCATGGAGTTCAGGGTACATCGACATCAAAGCCCCTGTCTCCTTCCTTCCCTGGGCCTTCAGGCCACCCCCTGAGGGCAAAGATAAGCAACCAAGAGGAGCTTGCACAGCCCCTTGTGCCGAGGGGTTTTCATTCCCATTATCTCCCTTGAAGCTAACAACCAGAACAGGTGGTGAACCATGCTGGGCTGGCACTTGGGCTCTGATGTCAGTAGGAACAGGCTTAAGTCCTGGCTCCAGCAAACCTCGCTAGAGTTCAGGTCTGTCACCTGTGAAGTGATGACAGTAGGGACTTGCTACTGGGGGTGTTTCTGAGGATTAAATGAACTACTGTATGCAAACACTTAGTATAAGTGTGGCACATGAGAGGCAGTCAGTAAGGGTTAGCTACTATAATAATAAGTTAAAACTCCTCTGCATTATTCCCCCCATTTTATAATGAGCTAGTTGAAGCTCAGAGAAGGGGAGTGACATGCCAAAGGTCTCTTAGCCAGGAATGATGATGATGAATGATGATGGTGATGATGATACTTGTGATGATGATGATGATGGCAGAAATGACGATGATGGTGGTAACGATGATAGTAGAGATGATAATGGTGCTGCTGCGGCTGCTGATGGTGGCGATGGTAGCTAAGTGGAAGGCACTGTGAAAAGCACTTTACATACCTTATTTCATTTAATTATCACTGTTTTGTGGCAGTTACTACTATTATTTTTCCCATTTAACATATAAAGAAACCGAGGTCTAAGAAAGTTGAGTAATTTCCTCAAGATCACATGACCAGTGGGATGCCAACTCAAGGCTGGGTGACTCCCAAGGGTGAGTCTTAATTGCTCCATTGCGGTGCAAACGAGTCTAAGACAACATCCTTTAAAACACGTGAAAGAAACTTAGCAGTCTTCATGGTTTCACCCCAACGCTCTCCCAAATCCTGGAGTTCATTTCTCTCTCTTTTGTCTGAAGGCACTGGTGACCTGATTTCCTGAGTCTCTCATGGTCTGTTTCTTTAAATCCAGGGTAAAATGAGAAAGAATGGGTGTTGATATGGAAACAGAATGGATTTCTGGTAGGTCCTAGATTTTTGTTTTGTTTTTCAAAATGAAAATAGTTTTATTATTTATTTCTGATTGTTTGTATCATGAGTAATATTTGCCCATTTTAAACAATTAAAGAAAGCATACATTACAGAAAGGCATAAAAAGCAAACAAAAGTCATCCCTAAACCTTCCATCTGGTATGATCTCCATCTGTATCTGACACTTGGCCTTGACATTGAATGCTGCTATAAAGAAGCCTAGAGCTAGTCTAATATTTCTCCTTTAGGTGATTGGTTTTTTCTACCTAAAGCCCTGAAGAAATCTTTCCTTATCCTTGAAGTTATTAGCTTGACTATTCATTAACTGTGATGGATCAGCTATGTTGCTCTCCCTGTAACAATCTTTCTTGGAACACAGTGTGTTGTTTGAACTATAGATCCACTCTTTTTTTTTTTTTTTGCTGGGAAAGATTTGCCCTGAGCTAACATCTGTTGCCAATCTTTCTCTCGTTTTTTTTTTTCCTCCCCAAACCCCCAGTACTTAGTTGTATATTCTAGTTGTAAGTCCTTCTATTTCTTCTAGGTGAGCCATGACCACAGCATGGCTATTGACAGATGAATGGTGTGGTTCCACAACCAGGATCAGAACCCAGGCCACCGAAGTGGTGACAGTGTTGAAACTTAACCACTAGGCCATCACGGCTGGCTCGAGATCTACTCTTCATTCACTTCCTACATTGTTCTTGAAAATGACTTCTGTTCTATGTGTTGGCTTCTGTACTTCAGAGACACTTATTATCCTTATGTTGGATCAACTTTGTCTCTCTTCTGTATCTATCATCTCTTGAATGACTGTATTCTCTTGTTTTCTGTATAGATTTCGCACGCTCTGGGCAATTTTTCCCTTCTTTCTTTTTTCCCTCCCTTATTTTCTTCCTCCTTTTAGTGCCCCGTGTTAGTGCATTCCCTATGGCCGTTCGTCTACGTCTTTCCTATACATAGAGTGAGCTGCTCCATCCAGATTTCCATGTGCTCCATACGGTAGGTGATTCAACTTCGACACCTTTTCTTCTTATCTTCTTTTGTATTGTCTTGTCTTTCAAGTCCCAGTTTGCAATGGGAACACTGTCTTTCAGTAACTTTTCTATCAAAGATGGGGGTGGGGTGTGAAGGAAGCTGGTTAGGGCTGTGGGCAGCCGTTTCTGGAGGATCTGGGCTCTGCTCTCTCTCCTCTGAGATTTTGTGCAGTGACATGCACCAGCACCCACTCCACGAGGTCAGGAGTATATTCTACTTCTGCGGGCTTCAATTGGTGTCCTCAAATTAGGACAAAGTCTTGGGAGATGAGAAGCCCCAGGGCCTTGGCAAGGGCTGCTGTGCGGAAGGCATCTTTTTAATCTTCCCCCAGGATCGCTGACTCACCTCCTCACTCTATTTCCCCCACAAATCAGGGATGTCAGTGAGAGTTCTTAGGGGTTTCTTTGAATCCCCTTTTCTGGTCAGTGCTGTGGCTGAAGAGTGGAGACAGAATATACTGTAGTAGAATTATCCTTCATTGGCTGCCAGTTTTCAGTTCTGGCATGTTTCCTTGTTTGGTTGCTGCTGGCCATTTTTTTTCCACGTAAAGGTTTGTTTGTTTGTTATTATTGGCTTTTTAAAAGAACTTTTTATTTGTAGCTCATTTTCTTGGGTATTTGTGGGAGGGAGATTCTGGAACAAGGTTATCCATGACCATATTTACCCAAGATCCCTTGGTAATTTGTCTTTTAAAGGTGAGGTATTCCTGTTTCTGGTGGTAGATGTGTAGGTGCTGCTCATCTTAAAACGACACGCTTCAATATAAAGGACAGCTGGAGATACCCCTTCTTGTAAGGGATCTTGACAAGGGAACGCCTTCCTTAAAATTCTCCAGTTTGAGGCCCTCTATTTTGTGGACACTTTTTGTTTACAAAAAGATTTTGCATGCCTTATCTCACTGAATCTTTCTTCACGACCAAAGTATGAGTTACGAATTGTGCCTACAGATTAGGAAACCGAGGCTCTGGAAGATGAAGAGCCTCAGCCGTGTTATGAGTCCCACTTGCAAGAGTTAGGACACTGTTGACTCTTCTGACTCCAAATCCGGCGTTCTTTTGGCTGTGCCTCCGTTCAAAAGGACAGAAGATGGTGACGGATTCGTGCTGCTGTTTCCTCTGTAGCCAACATGCCTCACACGGGGCTCGCTTCATACCACAGTACTCAACTTCGATTGCCTAAGAGCACAATACAGCCTAAACTTTGAAAGTAAGCCCCAAATGGTTACGTCTCTTGGTCAACATATCTCATTATCTTATTTGGTTCTCATTTGTTATTTTATTTGGCTACTTATTCTGGATTCCCCCAGAAGCAGACCCCGACAAGTAGTGTATGGGAGAATTGATCCCAGGACACACTGGTAAGCGTGTGGGTAGCTGAAGGAAGTGAATAAAAGGTGTGTTATCAGCAAGTTACCACTGTGGACCACAAGGGCTTAATCCATTTGGGACCCTTGGGAAACTATACAGAAAACACATCTCAGAGTCATCCGACCTGGGGAGCAAGGGAGCTGGGCATTTATCCGCCAGGCCTGTAGCCATCGGTGGAGGGCTGCTCCTTGGGCAGCACTTCTGGCAGCCATGATAATGGGCCAAGTGGGCTGTGGCTCAGACAGGAAGGTGCACCTGGTGGCAGTTGTAGGTCTGACGGGGACGCAGTGAAAGGGAGCAGCAGGGGGTTTGGGGAGGGGCATATGAGTCTCTGCCACCGTCGTCTGTTCTTTAAGTGTTAGACTTCCCGGTGACCGCTGCGGTAATGGGCCTCTAAGATAAGGTATCTTAGAGCCTACTTTAGTATTTGCCTCAGGAGTGGGAGCATAACACCATGGTTAAGATCATGGGATGGGGTATAACACTATGGTTAGAGCATGGATGGGGTGTAACACTATGGTTAGAGCATGGATGGGGTATAACACTGTGGTTAGAGCATGGATGGGGTGTAACACTATGGTTAGAGCATGGATGGGGTATAACACTGTGGTTAGAGCATGGATGGGGTATAACACTGTGGTCAGAGCATGGGTGGGGTGTAACACTGTGGTCAGAGCATGGATGGGGTGTAACACTGTGGTCAGAGCATGGATGGGGTGTAACACTGTGGTCAGAGCATGGGTGGGGTGTAACACTGCGGTCAGAGCATGATGGGGTGTAACACCATGGTTAATCTGTTCTGTGGCTCAGCTGTTGTCAACAACCAAGCTGTCTGGGACAGCGGCGCCCCCTGGTGTCTACCGCGAGGAACCACCTGACACCTGTTCTCTTCCGGCAACCTCCTTTCTTTCTGCTCAAGGAGATAAACCTGATTTAAATCCCCAGCTACTTCTTCGCTATGTGCCCACAGGAAAGTTATGTCTATGGTCCTCAATTTTCTCATCTATGAAATGAACATAACAATAGTTCCTACCTCAACATTGTTTTGAGGATTAAATGAAACAAGCTTAGCGATGTGAGCCTGGGGGACCCCTCAGACAGCTCTGTTATCTTTGCTCCCCACAAGCTCCCCGGCACCCGGCCTTCAGCCCCTCCCTCCTTTTCTGTTTTCTGACTCCTGCCAGGTACCTGAGTAAAACATCCAATTTTATTTCATTTTTGCATAAAAGAAATAAAAAGCAACTGTCCAAACTTTTCTATAATTCATTTTACTAAAATTCCTCTAAGGGAACAACTATCATCAATTTCAGAAGTCCTTTAAAATGCCTAAAGCCTCTTACTAATCTCCACAAGCATGTCCATATGTTACTTTGTCCTCGAATAAGCACCAGCTTTTAAAAATAGCTTTTAAAAAATTTTAAATTAAATACAATCATTTTGAAGGGGCGCTGTCCGCTCGGAAGCTCCTCACCTCGGAGGACGCCTGTTCAGCCAGACAGGGAAAAGGCAGGTCTGTCCTCTGGTCTCTGAGAGGAGCTTGGACACCCACCTCCCCAGGTCTGTGCTTCCAGCTAGGGAAGGATGGGAGATGGGGCAGGTGGTCCCCAGTGACCCCTTGCAGACGCTCATCCTGTCCTGACTCTCAGTGGGCACCTCTGGCTCCACGGATGAGAAGGTGGGACGCTTGGGTCCTTCTCTAAGCCTCAGTTTCCCCACCTCTAATTCAGGTGAGCTATTTGAAATCTTGGTAAAGCTGGTTATAGCACTTGCTTGGCACACAGTAAATTATCACCATGCTGAGGCGGCTGGGACCTCCAGCTTCAGAGTCAGATAAACCACACTTGCAGCCTGTGTGACCACAGGCAGGTCGTATGGACGGCTCTCAGTGTTCTCGTCTATAGAGAAATGGGAGGGAGGCTTCTCTAGGAGGGGCGTGAGACTCGAGCATGCATTTAACCAGACAGAAGAAGGACGTCCCTTTGCCACCATGAGTCCTTCCATGGGTGGAATCATCATCTTTTTATTTCTTTATTCTTTTGCTCGTTTATCGTGCTCTTTGATGGCAGGTAACTTGGTTCTTTTGCTCGCTGTTGCTTTCCCTGTAGCAAATCGTGTCCCTTAATACACGTTTGGGCTCCATAGACATTTGCTGAATGGATGAATGACTAGGAAACGACGGCAATTACACAGGCCTTTAAGGGTGAGTGGCACTTCATTATGTGGTCAAAGGAGTGCTACACGGGAGCGGGTACCTGCTTGGTGGGAACTCAGGTTGAGACGGGGGAGTGGGGCAGCACAGGCATTGTCTGGAGAAGTTGCTGGGCGGATCCTAGAGTGCCTACACCGCCATGCAGGGTGTTAGGAGTCTGTAGGTGGGAGATGCAGCAGGCCAGCTGAAGGGTTTCAGCAGGAGAGCGCTGCCATCAGATCGGGGATTTGGAGAGTGGTCCCTGATGCGGAGTGGAGCAGGGGTCAGCAGAGGAAGGGTGGGGAGGCGGACAGGGACACTGGCTAGGGGACAGTAATTAAGAACGTGAGAAAAAATAGGAAAAATGTGTGAGAAAAAGCACTTCATGCATCTCAGTGTCATTAACAACCATCCTCTGGGGTCCGCCTTGAAGTTGCACAGGATCCATCACGTGACTCCGTTAAATTCCTCCCAGATTCGGCTTCACCGAAACATAAAGTGATTCCGCTTCTTGACTACCAATCAGGATGATCGACAGACTTCATTCCCATGGCATTTCTCTAATGTGGCCTTTTAAGCAGCATCCTCAGGTCTGAACGTCTCCATCCTAGAGATCCTAGGGGAGAGGCTGTTTCTGAGGAGTCCGGGAGCAAACGAGCCACGTAGAGGCCAAAACGACTCTGCTAATTCTAGTTAAAAACGAGGAGCTGCCACATCCTGCTGAGTGTGGACAGCTAATTCATAGGTAAAAAACGCAATTAAAATCCATCAGGGGAAAGCCACAGGGATGTGTTCCGTTTAACGGGTTGACCACACTCAGAGGACCTGCTCCTAAGCTTGGTCGGCGTCTGCATTTCAATAAAGACAGAGGTCAGGGGTCTTGGTAGTAAGTTCTCACGGCACACTTTGACATTCTTCCTTTGGGATGAGCACTCGGGGGGGTGTTAAAACAGACGAGCCAGGGTGACTGGACAGGGAAGGGTCTTGGGTGTGGGTGCTGCCTGGAATAAGGTCAAGGACCCTGGGGACACAGTGCATTACAGTGACTCGAGGCAGTTGTACCTCAGCCTGGGCGTTGGTTTTCCCATACGTGGAATGAATGGGTTTGTTTATTCATTCAGTGAACACGAATTACTGAGTGTCTGCTTGGGCTGGCGCTGGGCTGGGCAGTGAGGACACAGCCCCGGGCAGCCACGGTCCCTGGTATCCTCAGTCCTGCGGGGTCATGGTGTTCTCTGCTCGTCCCTGGAATGCTGAAGCAGATGCGGTTAGGGCCTGTCCTGATTCCATGGTCCTCCTGTGAGTCTCAGCGCAGCTGGCCCCGCCTGCCTCCAGCACCCGTGCAGAGGGCTTTGTCCGGCTTCTGCAAGCCAGGGGGATGGAGAGTTGACACCTTTTTCCTCCAGGACTGACCACAGGGAGCTGGCGTAAGTACTTCCTCGGGGATGACTCTGAGAGGTGTCCTTCCTCCCATTTTCAGATTCTCTGGCAGGATTCTGCTTGGGTTCCCACGACAGTAACTTGTTCCATTCAGCACCTTCTTATGGCTGCCTTCTCTTTCCACCTCACGTGCCTGCTCCCCTGCCGGGGATTTCTGGAGTCATCCCCTGAATAAGCTGCTTCCTTTGGGCCCTTGTCTTAGGGTCTCTTTCTGGGGAAACCCATCCAAGTTTTTCAAAGTCCTGCTCTGCCCAAGACTGAAGTCCCCAGCAGCCTGTCCTTCTCTGAACTCTTATTGATCTATAATCTAGACTGCAGGGGCATCCAGGGTGACCAACTCGATCCAGCTTAACAAATGGAACGTCCCGCATCTCAGAAATCCCTAGGGCTGTGGTTCATCCCAGTGCTATCTCAACCTGATTACTTCTTGATTGCTTAAAAGGGGTCATTGAGCACATGAGACAGGGGAAAGAGAAGATACCAGGTCGTAAGCATTTTCAGAGAGACTGAATCCATCTACACAAAGAAGGACGGAGCAGAAGGAGAAGAGAGAGCCGGGGAAAGCACAGGGCTTAGAACGAGAGGGAGATCCGGAAGCCCAGAGTGGGCAGGAGCTGAGCTTTGCAGCAACTCAATCCCTTAGCGATGCTGACATCCAGAGAAACAGAAAACGAAGTTTCCAGCAAACTCTGCTGCATGCTGCGAATGGCCTCTTCATGACCGGCTGTGGGAGAATTTAAATTGCTCATTCTTTTTGGATATCGGACTGATATTTCTGTAAATGAGACTCTACCAAGGCTGGCTGATGGCGGGTGGGGGTGGGGTGGGGGGTGGGGTGCATTTTCAGGTTTATCAGTTTTCCTTTGCATTCTCTTCTTTCATTCTCCCAGAAGTCCTGGAGGGTGGCAATGTCATGCCCATTTTATGGATAGGTGGGGAGACCATATGGTTCATTTTCCAAATGTGGACATCTTCAGAGAGTCAGAGGGTCACATCAGGATATCAGGTACAATGAGACTGTCCCAGGCAAACGACCAATGAGGGAATGAGGCCCGGGTCAGAACTCTTAGCTAAGGTCCCACAGCTGGTACGTCAGTGGCAGAGATGGGATTCAAGTCCAGGTCTACTGGACTTTCCATGGAATCTTCTCTGTCAAGGTGCACCTCTTCAATAAGATGATAGCCACCATGTGCTGAGCACCTGCATTATCACCGCCCAGGCAGAGTTATAGTGATGGATTCTAAGGTGCCTATGACTCTTTTGAGGTAGGTGGGATTATCCCCACTTTACAGACGGAGAGACTGAGGCACAGAAAGGTGACTTTCCCAAGGTCATCTGCCTAATATGTGGCAGAGACAGGATTCCTCACACGGTCTCCTCACCACCCCAGCTGTGAGGCCGAGTGAGGGAGCACAGAGAAGGAAGCCCACGCACAGATGATTAAAACAGAAGACCAGAGAGCTCCCGAATAGATCACAGGCCACAAAGTTGAAGCACTCTGTGCCCACAGGACCTCATCGGGCCTTCAGACGTTTTCTGACTTCTCTTGAGAGCCTCTCATATGGTGAGGTGAGCTTATTTTTCTTTTCCAGGTGTCTTCCTCAAAGGTGCACTGCCCACAGCTCTGGCTGCTGCAGGAGATGTTAACGCTGAGATAAAAGCAGCTCCTGGTGGAAGGCAGGGAGCACTCTCTTTGCAGAACGAGTGGCCGGGCTGTGTGTTCATCCCGGGGTTGGCTGTGACAGGCTGAGCCATTTCCGGATCAAAGGGCTGAACCCCTCGGGCTCCACTCAGCCCTGGCTCCTGAGCGTGGGGAGCAGAAACCTTCCTGCTGAGTGGGACGACAGCTGTTCCGCTGGCCCATTTCCACAGCCTGTTCTTTCTGCCACGTGAAGTTCCAGCCTTGTCTCAAAGGGCAAAGCCACTGAGCCCGCAGCAAAGGGGGACAGCCTGCGGCTCCCAACGGCACCTGGCCCGTACCAGGTGGTCTCCTGGCGTGGAATCCCTTCCCTTTCCTTCTCCTCCACCCCTGTCTGCCTGGAAAACTCCTTCTCACCTTTTAAAACTCACCGCACATCACTACCTTTCCTCCCAGGCTTCTGGCTCCTTCCTCTGTGCGCCCACAGCCCCAGCCCCCTGACGGATGCCACCTGTCGTCCCCAAGGATCAATGAACAACAAAGCAACAGGCCTGGCCCAGACGAGGTGCTCAGTGAGGGGGTGTGGAGTGAAGGGAGGCGATGCACGAATCAGTGCCTGAACAAATGCATGAGAGTATCTAGAAAAGAATAAAGGATGGAGCCAATGGCCGAAGGAGCAGTGGGAGGAATAGTAAACGATGAGCCGAAACCCTCCTTCCCCAGCACAGGGCTGGATTTGAACCTGGCCTCAAGCCCCTCACTCGTTTTGCATCTTTAGCAATCATACTGTAAGCCTCCCCCAGCAGAATGTCCCTTCTTGGGCTACGCCCCTCCCAGCTAGGGCTGGACTCCAGGTCAACCTGGCTCCTTTCTATGGGATCCCATCAACAAAGTTCCTTGCATACCTCAAGTGATGGGGAACTCACTCTTTGTGAAAGAAAGAGTCAGGTTATTCAGTGCAGCTCAGATTTGAATCTTGGTCATCCCCCAAGCTGTGGCTCAGAGGTCACCTCCCTGGGAAGTCCTCCTTGAGGGCCGGCCTGTGCACCTGGGGAGCTTCCAGCTGACCCCGAGCTTCCCTCTTGAGCACCGAATTACACACAGGGTCTTTGCACTGCCTGTTCCCTCTGCCTGGATCCCTCTTTTCCAGGTATCTGCATGGCTGCCTCCCTCTCATCTCTCAGGTCTCCGCTCCGTCACCACCTCCCCACAGAGGCCATCCCTGGCCGCCCGGTCCTCCTCTACTCTCCCTCCGCCCATTTTGCACGCCCTTCCTCCAGGGCACTCGTCACTGCCTTACATCCTATTGTGAGGTGTTTCCTGTAAGCCTCCTTGAGGGCAGATACGTTGTCTATTTTGTTCCATGTGCTGCCCCAATTTCTAGAACACTCTCTAGCACTCTCTGGCACAGAGTATAAGAGCTCTATAAATATTGGCAAATGGATGAATGAATGAACCAACCATTTCCCCACTAGATGAGTCTTATTCATGTTTGTATCCCTGGGGCCTAGGGTGGAGCCAGGCGCATAGCAGGTGATTATGAACGATTGCAAACATAAACGCAGCTCTCACATTCTGAGGACAGACCAAATCCCTCTTCTGCCTCAGACTTTCAATAGCTTCCCACTGCACTGAAAATAAAATCTTAAGTCTTACCAAGAAGTTACGAGATCCTCCATCATCAGGCCCCTGCTATCCCTCCGACTTCATCTCTTTCTCTTGCTAACAACACTCCAGCCATGCCTGAACCTTTCAAGCAAGTCCCTGCCTCAGGACCTTTGCACATTCTTCCCCTAGATCCTCCCAGGGCTCTTCCTTCTTAGTATCCAAGTCTTGCCTCCAGTACTAGGTCCTCCCAGAGCCTGCTCCCGTCCACCCTCACTAAAGCAGCCTTTCCCTCCATCACTCCAGCCCCTCAGCCTATTTATTCCTTCTTAGCCCCTGTCACTAACCTTAAAGGATTTATCAGTTTACTGGTCAGGGTTCTGTAACTCTGCATTTGTGGTGGGGCAGCTCGGGGTCTGAGGTCACCTTGAGATGTAAGGTCCAAGAGGAAAGACCACATCGCTGAGTCATTCACCAGGGTCCCTCCTGTGCTGGGTCAACATAGGAACTGCCTGATAAGCACTTTTTTTTTTTTTTTTTAAAGATTTTATTTTTTCCTTTTTCTCCCCAAAGCCCTCCGGTACATAGTTGTGTATTCCTCGTTGTGGGTCCTTCTAGTTGTGGCATGTGGGACGCCGCCTCAGCGTGGTTTGATGAGCAGTGCCATGTCCGCGCCCAGGATTCGAACCAACCAAACACTGGGCCGCCTGCAGCGGAGCGCGCGAACTCAACCACTCGGCCACGGGGCCAGCCCCTGCCTGATAAGCACTTTTAAATGAACAAGTGCACTCCCTGTCAACCTCACTCACCCAGCTCCTCTCACTGTGCTCGACAGTCACGCCCCCAGAGTTGGCAGGTCCCCCGCTGGTCTGTAATTATCAGTCTGAGTGGCTGTCTTCTTAATTAGATTATGAACTCCGCAAGGACGGAAAACGCCTCTGACTCCGTTTCTGCATCCCCAGTATGAGGTGCAGTGGCTGCACGTAATGGGCATTCAAAATCTTTTGTTGAAGGAATTAATTTGGGACATAACTGAGAATAAGTAAAAGAGGGAAAAAATGTGCTGTCGACAGCCAGCATAGACTTTGGAAAATGCCTGCACTGAAGCTCACGCTTTTTTTCTCAAAAAGAGAGGTCCCCCGTAGGCTCTTTCAAGACCTAATTCTAACAAGCCTGGTTCTGAATTTCCAGCCCTGTTTTATTTAACTGGAGAAGTTGGGTGCGCACAGGGGACCCGCAGGGGAGGCAGCACGTCCACGGGACCGGATCCTTCCAGACCGTCTGAGAAATGAGGCTGCACGGCGGGGAGCCTTTCTGTGGGAGGCGGCCCCCGGCTCAGGAAAACAACCCCAACGACGTGCAGTTCGATGCCCTCTCAGAACCAGCTCTCCCCATGAAGGCTCGTTTGATTTGGTGAAGGCTCAAGTCTCCGACCGTGGCCTTGGGAGACGCGGAGCACCTGAGGGGACTCCCCCGCAGACAGGCTTCAACTGACGAGGTGTGAGCCATCGGGGTCAGCTTTCTTAAGCATAGGAGGCTGACCCGCCGTTTAGGGAAATCCTTCTGACAGCCTCCATTTCATCTCTTGAGTGCTTTTAGGAGTCAGCACTTTATTAGCCACTTTACAGGTATTTCTTTTAAACGGACACCAACTCTGCAAGTTATGCATCATTGTCACGTTACAGCCGGACCGGCTCAGAGAGCTGAGCTAGCCTGCCCAAGGTCACACAGCTGTTAAGCGGGGCCCTGACAGATGGAAGAGCACAAAGCCCGCAGTTTCTCGACTACGCCAAGATGCCCAGGGGAAGCATAAAAGGGAGGAAATGCCATTTCATATTCTTGGTTTTCTTCTTCCTTTCATGCAAACTTAGAGCATAAAGGATGTTGTGAGAGAAAAAATAACATGTCCCCAGAGAAGTCCCCATCCTAGTCCCCAGAGCTGTGAACACGCTCCCTTTGCTGGCAAAGGCACTGCGCAGATGGGCCTAAGTTAAGGATCTCATACGTGACACAGTGGACACTTGATAAAAAACACTGTTATTTAGATATGAGGAAAGAGAAGGGGAGGTGAGGAAGAGGAGGAAGACAGACAGACAGACGGACATACACACACACACACACACACACACACACACACACACACACGAGACTGACTTGCCCAAAATCTCACAGTGAGAAAGGGGTGGAGGAGCCAGGTGGGCTTGAGTCGTGAGCCTGTGGTTATTCCAAAACACGAAGTAATGACAGCGGCTCCCAATGAGGGGTGGTTCTGTCACCAGGGGACATTTGGCAATGTCTGGAGACATTTTTGGTCATCCAAACTAAAGGAGCTGCTAACCAGGTGTGTTGCTCAACATGGCGCAATGCACAGGACAGTCTGCACAACCAAGGGTTATCCAGCCCCAAATGCCAACAGTGCCGAGGTTGAGAAACCCTGTTCTAGAATTTTCTCCCACAAGTCATGTAAAGGCATCATTAAATTACCACTTTGCTCATGATCTTGGCAGGCTTTTGAAAAAATCAAATTTCTATAAGACTATTTGTCATTTCCTTCTAGAACTGTGAATTTATAATTTGTGTTGTTACAAAACATATTTAAATCCGCCTTCATAAAGACAGGCAGGCAAGGAAGGAAATGGAACTCACCAAGCACCGTCTGTGTGCCGGGTGCCGTGTGTAACGCTCAACAGTCCTCACTCATGACAACCCTCAAGGTGGAGGCTGTCAGTCTCAAGCTAAGTGACTGTGCAAGGATGTCACAAGCTGTCAGAGGGGTTGCCTGGTCTGACCCCAAGCGGATACCTCTCCCTTAGTGCCATGTGGCAGGGCAAGTTCCCTGCTCCCTTTCTAGGACACGAAGGAGGGAAATGCGTGGGAGCTGGTTCCACAAGTGACACTCTTTGAAGATCTACCGCCACTGGCAACGAGACAGCCCGGGGTCCCTGCAGTAACGCTGGTTTGCAGGAAGCTGGCCCCAGGGCCCATGATTTGCCGTCTTGGCAAACAGAGCGTTTCAAAGCATATGGTTCTTGGATGAAAGGAAATGAGGCATGGCCAGCGCCTCGTCTGGGACCCCTCTGCTCCAGCGACTGATGTCAAGGGAGTGGGGAGGCACGTGTGGCACGGGGGAACGGCCCCAGGCCTTGTTCTGATACTAACTGTTATAGGTGTGGCCAATTACTTACTCTCTGAGCCCCAGCTTGCTCATCTGTAAGATGGGTACACTGATCCAATAGGGTGGTGGGTGTGAAAGTGGCTGGTAAACTCTAAAGACTTGATTATTATTATTGGAGTGGTGTTATTATTACTAAAACAACTACAGCTACTGTTGCTACCATTATGACTTGCCTCAGAGCAGCTCTCTGAGATGTTAGGGGTGCCTCCTCCAGTCTGCTATCCCCACAGCAGCCAAAGCGCTCATTTGAGAGAGAAATCAGATTAAGTCAGACCTCAGATGAAACCCCCAACAGCTACACGAAGCGCGCTTGCAGCCTCCACCCCACCCCGACTTGCCCCCAAGAACTCCCTCCTATTGATTCCTCAAGATCCAGACACTGCGTGTGCTCCTTTTCGATGCCTCCCTGACCCTCTTCAGTGGAGGTGACCACCTCTTACCTTGTATGCACACTGCGATTCGTCAATATTCACATTGCATGGATAATGGGATAATGTTAATGTGGAAGCTTCATCTGGACTCTGGACCAAGAAATGACAGAGGTGGAAACTCCAAAGTTGGCTGCCAGGTCACCACATGCGGTATGCACGGGGAAGGCCAGCAAGGACCGGTTCACAGCTCTCGAGCCCTTCGCGCATTCTGAGATTAGAAATGGGGGAGAAAGTGGAGACGGAGGGAGGATTTGTGTGGCAATGGGGGGTACTGCAGAGTCGTGAGCCCCTCCCTGGCCCACCACAGGAGAGAGGTGGGCTGCTCCTTACTTACCTCATCTCGCAACCCCTGGAGTGTGTGAATATTACTTTATATGGCAAAAGACATGGTGAAGTTAAGGGTCCTGAGAGAGGATGCTTCTCCTGGATTATCAGTGTGGGTCCTAAAGGTGATCACATGTATCCTTAAGAGACAGAGGCAGGATTTCGGGGACAGACACAGGAGAAGGCAATGTGAAGATGGGGCAGAGACTGGAGTGATGTGGCTACGAGTCAAGGAATGCCAGCAGCCACCAGAAGCTTGGAGAGAGGCATGGAACAGACTCTCCCCCAGGGCCTCTGGAGGAGAGTGGCCCGCCAAAACCTTGATTTCAGACCTTGGGTCTCCAGGACCGTGAGAGATACATTTCTGTTGTTTCAAGCCACCAGTTTGTGGTCCTTTGTTACAGCAGCCAAGTAACACTCAGACAGAGAATCACGCTCTCCCCATCTCAGTGGTTGCAAGGAACAATGAAGTGACAATTCCCCTGCCAGCGTCCCGCAGTCATAGCTGGGAGGAAGACGTTGCTGGTGGAAACCACGGAAAAGCCCCAGGAGCTGGGCCCTTGTCACTGGCACCAGGGACTGCAGGACCAGCGTTTCTAAACCTTTCCACGTTTCTGTTGAAAATCCAGGCTCATGCACAGAAACCCCGAAGGGCTTAAATTCTTCCTCTGAACAGTGTTTGCTTAGGATTGCTTTGGAGGGACGATCCTTTCTGGAAAGGCCTTGGCAGAAAATTGTAAAGACCACTGCCATATTTTCCCATCTGTGTTTCAGAAGATAAGCTCACTAATTAACTCTGCCTTAGGCTGTGGGAAAGAGATAAGTGAGAAAGCTAAGCATCTGGAAACGTGTGGGAGAATGGCAGGCAAGATAAGATCTCAGTCGGGTGGATGTGGGTTCAGATCCTCGCTGGGCTGTCTACACTCCGTGTGACGTGGGCAGGGCAGGCTCCCTGGAGCCCAGGCATCCTTACGGATAGGGCATCTCCTTTGCAGGGCGCTGCGAGGATCAGGGTGAATGTGGCAGGGCACCTGGCGCTGAGGACAATATTCGGCTCAGCTTAAGGAAGACAACATTCCTGTTAAAAGCTCTCCTTGGTCTGCTTGAAGCAGCGGAATGGGCACCACACGCTTGGCGAGCAGCCTGCCACCCATCGGTTTGGTGTTAAGTGTTAGATGATGGAAATGTCATTCTCAAAGCCCACCGGCCCTGCGTCTACAGCTGCTGGGGGAAGGCAATATTTTCCGGCCACTTCATCGAGTTTCCTAGGGCTGCTGTAACAAGTCACCCCAAACTAGGAACTTAAACCAACAGAAGTCTCTTCTCCCACAGTTCTGGAGGCCAGAAATCCAGGTGTGGGCAGCGGTAGTTCTCCGGAGGCCGTGAGGGGGGAACCGGCCCACGTCTCTCTCCTAACCTCCGGCGTTGCCGGTCACCCTCGGCGTTCCCTGATTGTGGCCAGGTCACTCCAGGCTCTGCCACCTCCGTCTTCACGTCGCCTTCCCCTCTGCCTGTGTCTCTGGGTCCTCTCCTCGTCTTATAAGCACATCAGTCACTGGATTTAGGACCACCCTAAATCCAGGATGATTTCTTCTTGAGATCCTTAACTAACGACACTACAAAGACGTTCTTTCTCCACAAGGCCACATTCTGAGGTTCTGAGTGGACACACTCTTCGAGGTCACTGTTCACCCCACTACAGTAGCTAAGAGCACAAACACTGCCATCCCACCGACTTCAGGAGCACCTGCTCTGAATGGCTACAGGAGTCATACCCTCCTCGAGGCTCAGCTCCCTTATGGTCAAAACGGGAATAGACTATCGGCCTGGTGGGGCTGGGGTGACGGCTGCGTGGGACAGCTTGAGGGACATACCCAGCACAGACCCTGAAATGCCCGCCAGATGCGCGATGGTTCACACTGTCACCGTCACCTCGACTTTGTGGCCCTGAGGGTCTGTGCAGCAGAAGGGAATGGCCAGTGCTCTGCTTGGCCAGCCCACCTAGGTGCTGGTCTCTAGGCAGCCATGGAGCTCGCCACTAAGCCTGGAGGCTTCCTCAAACGGGGACGTGGTTTGGGCTGGGCTGGCTGCTTAGGAATCATCCAGAAAAAGTGTTAAAATGCCATTCCTGTTGCCTACCCAGAGGCCTGGGCGGGGGGTGGCAGGTATGTTGGACCATGGAAGGGGGTCCTGAAGCACAGCCACTCAGCTGGAGAAGCCCTGATCTGGCTCAGCCCCTCATTTCGCTGATGGGGAAACCGAGACCCAGGAAGGGACAACGACTTGCCCAAATCAGTGCAGATTTTGGCAAAGTCGCAGTGAGATTCCAAGAGCATCCACTGACTGCCTCTCTCGAGCCCCATCCCTCCCTGTGGGTTCCTTGGAGCAGTGGGGTGTGCTGTCTGCTTGTCCTTGCCCCGAATTAGGGCTCAGAGAAGTGACTAATGAAGGTCACATGGTCGGCTAAAGGTCAATTCACCAAAAGACAAAGACATAAAATGCGTGGGGATCAGCAGAGCGTGGGCCGGCAGAGCAAGACTGCCACGTGGACCCACAGACTTGGGAGCGATAATAAATGGGCGTTGTTTAATCCACTAGGTCTGGGGTCTGTGTTACACAGTGATAGCTAGCTGATACAAATTCCTTATCGACCCGTCTGAATTCACTCTTACTAGGCCTTCCCATCTTCCATATTTTACCTCCACTTTAGTCCCCACACTGCAGACACTTTAAAGGCCAGTCTGATAAGGTCACATTGCGGCCTCAAACACTTCAGTGGCTGCCTACCTCCACGAGGACAAAGTCTAGTGACTCCGGCCCGCAGGGGCCGTGATGGTCTGGCGGTGCCTGCCCTGCATCTTGACCTGCCTGCAGCCCTGCTCCTCCCACGTCCCCTCCTCCTGCTGTACTGAGCGTCCTTGGGCCCATGAGCAGGCCGGCTCTCTGACTCCTGTCCCCTCCCCACACGTGCTTCCTCTCCTTTTCAGCTGGCCACCTCCAGGGCCAAATGGCACTGCTGCAAATTAAAAATGTGCCCCTTTGTCAAATAAAAACATCTCATAAATCAGTATGTTCCTGTACAACCTGGACGATCACTCCCCGTGTCCCAGGCCGGCTTAGCCGGGGGAGCCCTCCAGATGCGCAGCAGGCGCAGCCCTGAGGGTGCACATGCGTGCCCACACAGTTGTCTGCTCACCCCAGCCAGGAGGCCAGGGCACACCCTTGCTCCATGCCCTCCCCCCAGAGTGAGGCAAGCAGGCCAGATTTGGAGTCGGGCAGGGGATGGGAATCAGGCCTCTGAGAGTGGGCAAGGGCACACACGTGTGGGTGTGCATGTGCGTGAACCATGGTGTGTGGGCACACTTCCCTGGGTGTGTGCACAGCTGTGTTTGCCTGTGGGTGGATGTCAAGGTCGTGCAGCCCTGTTGTATTAGAACCTGGCTGGGAGGCCTCCAACCTCCACAGGTGCCCATATTCTCATATGCCAGTGTCTGTCTAACAAGGGGATGAGGCATCTTCAGACATGGCCCCTTGTGCAGTGCACACCCTGAGAACCCATACTTGGTGGCACTGCTCTCGCCAGCTCAACATTCAGGAATCTGTTTAACTTTTACCTCCTCTGGGTAACCTGACCCCCTACTCACCTGAATAAGTGTCTGGTCTGTTCTCCCACATGCCCAGGACCTGCCTTATCTCAGTGGCCTATTGTAGATCTTAAAACTCAGGCTCTGGAGTCACACGAACCTGAACTGGAATCCTGACTCCACTGCTCAACAGCTGTGTGACTTTTGGTAAAGCACTTGACTTCTCTGAGCTTCAACTTTCTATCTGCCCTCCTCCCCCAATGACGGTTAATTACTTCCTCTTCTTTTTCCTTCCTTGGGGACTGCCTCTAATCCTGGGCTCTGAGCTCCTGGTTGGGACGTTTCTTATTCCTCTTTGTGCTCCTAGGGAGCAAGGCTCTACTCTTATTGACTTATTGCAGCTATATCTTTATCTACGTCGTGCATTCTCAACTGGGATGAAAATTAGTTCTTCGGGGTGGAAGTGGCGGAAAAAAACCACGAAATATCCCAGTGGTTTGTGGAGCTTCAAACCTCAGTCTTATCTGACACAATCTCGTTTCTTAATATTTAATTTCTCTTGTTAGGGAGGAATTAATTTTAATTAAAATGAGCGTGCCCGGTGCATACTCAGGCCTGAGGGGGTGGTGGCAGCCTCCCGCTGTTCCTATCCCTATCCTCAGGTATCTCCATCTTTTCTATTGACTCTCTCCAGCCTGGCCACATCTCTGGAAATAGGCCATTCCTGCAACTCCCTTTGAAATCCCAGCTGACAGTACCTTCCTGCTGGACTCGACCTGATTCCAAATTCATGCACAGGTTAGAGTCACAGGGTGGTTTAGAAAGGTCATCTCTTCGTTCTCTCCCCAAGGCCCAGGTGGGAATGGATGTGGAGCTGGGGTCTCCTGCTTTAGATGGGGACGACTAAGAATTCACGCCAGCAACACGGGATTCAGTCTCGCTTTCTGTATAAATTCCTCTTAGATGCAGGGATGTGTCCTGAGCAATGACGCTGCAGTTCTTTTTAAACCTGCGATTGTGAGACATTCCCATTTAACTGCCCTTAAACAATTTTTCCAGAATTAGGACCATGCACTGATTTGGTGTCAGGGTACAGCTCTTGATTTATAGCCCTAGTTATTTTAACGTATATATACCCATTTCTTCTACCCTATAATTTCTGCTTGGTCAAGAAGGTTAGAAATTAATTTACTTGTTATTCTGCTTTGCACATAGTTTCTTAACTTCTGAGTTGAAACAAGTCATCTGATTTGACCCCCATCTAAGCTCTGGGCTACTTAATGCCACTGGGTGGAGGCCAGGGCCATGGATAGGGTTCTCTGTCATTCGTTCACTCATTCATTCATTCAACAAGCAGAACTGTCCTGAGTGCCTGCAACTGTCAGGCACTGTGCTGGGCTCATGACTCGGAGACCAGTGTATTGCTGGCAGAGCCTGGCCTCCCGCCCTGACCCCTGGCCTGGCAGTTGAGGCCCTGCTGTCTGCTGACCAACCGCCCCACTGGGGCAGTACAGGCTGGTGAATGGGTTCTCCCAGCAGGCCTGGTGTACCGCCTATCCCATGGCATAGGGTTCGTAGGCAGACACAGCTAGACACAGCGCCAGCCACCATCCCCAGCTGAAAGGCCACGGATCCAACCTTGGAGAGAATTACAGGGATAACACTGAACGATGCTGGACAAATACCAGGCATTCCACAGACATTGGTCTCTTCCTCTTTCTGTCCCCACCTCCTGCAAATCCACGGAGCGACAATCACTCATTTTCAGCTGTCTCCCGCGGGCTCCTGCAGGGCAGGAGTGGATGTTTTCTAGCTCCTTTTCCCTAGACTTGGTGGGTGTGGGGGCAGCATTCTGGTAACACGGAGCAAGCATTTGATTTTGACTCTTTATTTCACTTGACTCTCCTCCTAGGTCTGCTGGGCACGGCCTCAACCCTCTGGGCCTCACCTCTCAGGGCGGGCCCACCATTCTGTGCATTCTGAGAGCCTGGCTGGCATTCCACACTGTCTGTGGGAGGCGGTCCCCCTCAGGGACAACCTTAGCCAGGGGCCAGGCAGTGGAGGGCTCCAGCCCCTTCCTCCACCCCTCAGTTGACCACTGCGGCCAGTGCCTCGAGGGCGCCACAGGGCCAGGCCGTATGAGGACCAAGTGTCCATACTGGACATCTAACCCTGCAGCTGCACCAGGTGGGGGTGGGGACACTGCCTCGTTTGCCCTTTATCTCCAGTCCCTCCCAGAGTCTGGCATTGTGGTATAATAAAAAAAATAAATTTAGTCTTTGTGCCCATTCCTGGCACAGAGCACGGAGCTCCTAAAACCCTTGGAGTTTCCAGGTGATATGAATGTCCCTTGTTGTTCACGATGCGTCCCTTTCCACCACCCGGGTTCATGCCAGCATGGTGACTCGAGGTGCGCCCTCAGATGGTTCCAGGGGAGGCGCTGGCCTCCCTCAGAGGGTTGGAACTTCCAGCGCGACCTCCCAACCTCCAGGGAGGGGCGAGGGGCTGGATGTTGAGGTCCAATGGTGGACTCAATGATGCTACACAACGAAAGCTCCACAGAAACCCTGAAATGGCGGGGCTGGGGGACACACTGAGCGGCTGGGAAGGTGGTACAGCTGGAGAGGGCACGGAAGCTCTGCGCCCATTGCCCCATACCTTGCCCTGTGCATCTCATCCATTTGTCTGCTCTTGAGTTGTACCCTTGATAACAAGCTGAAACCATAAGGAAAGCATGTTCCTAAGCTCTGAGAGTCATTCTAGCCAATTATTAAACCTGAGGGGGATGGGTCTTGGTAGCCCCTGAATTTGTAGTTGGCAGGGCAGAAATGCAGTCACCCGGGGACCCCACTCGTGGCTGGTGTCTGAAGTGGGGGCAGTCTTGTAGGACTGAACCCTTAACTTGTGGGGTCTGTGCTCACTGTGGGTAGATGGTGTCAGAATTTAATTGAATGGCTGGACACCCAGCTGGTGTTAGAGAACTGGAGAACTCGTGTGGAACAGTGACACACTTGGTGTCATCAAAAGCCACACATTTGGTGTCAGAAGTGGTGTCAGTACACCCCACACATCACACAGTGGGGACTCAAGGAGTGTTGAGTGAACGCGTGCAAAATACAACCCTTTACAGAGTGCTAACCAGTTGTCAGGCTCTGGGTTTGGTGCCTGGAATACAGAAGTGGTGGAAACAAGGTCCCCGCTCCTGAAACATCCCCAGATCTTAGGAGAAACTGAGCAACACGGCCACTGTAATACGGGGTGGAGAGGGCGGCCCTGGCAGCAAAGCTACGAGCCATGGGAGCACAGAGGAGGGGTTGTCTAGTTTTAAGGAAGGTTCTGGATCCAGCGTGAGCTGACTTTTTAAAGATGAGAAGCCGTTCCTCAAATGGAAGGAAAAGGTGGTGTCCTAAGCTGGGGAACAGGTGTGCAAAGGCTGGGATCATGCGAGCAGGAGTGGCAATGGGGCAGCTCCATGTGGCTGGAAAGCTGGGAGAATGTGTGCTGTGGGGACGGGGAGAGAGGGGGCAGGCGGGACGGGCAGAGATCCCAGAGGTCCCCTCAAACGTTAGTTCACTCGGGTAGTCTTTCCAGATTAAATCAACGTGATAGAGGAGTTCGTTTTTCAGGCTGGGCACGTGTTCACAGGGCCCAGGGTGCATCCCCCATCAGGATTGCGCTCACCTTCTGGGCACTCGGATCCTAACGTGCACCTTTCTAAGAGCAGGGACGGTACTCCATCTAATTGGACAGACTGTGGTGCCTCTGTCCTTCCCACCGGCACGTAAACTGCGCTTAGACAGCTTCACTCAGCGCCCGGCACATCGTCAGTGCCTACGAAGAGTTCCCAAACTCTAACTGACACGCTTTGGTGATGATCTCCTTTTTGCAAAGAGAAAGCTCTTTTATGGGGCCTCGTTCATTACGTGGCTCTGCCACCGCCCTGGGGTTATGCACACAAATAAAATACATAGCAGGAAACAGCCCTCCCCTGTTTTCTTTCTCTCCCTTCACGTAATTTCAACTCCCTGTCAAGTCCTCTTGCGCTGATTTGCTCGGCCCAGAAGCGGCCTCGGGCAGAGTCACGCTTTCTCTCCCGGGAGGACAGCCTTTTCATTTCATCATGGACGGGCAGCCTCTCAGCCATTTATCCTCCAGCATCTCCGAGCCACACTTTCCCAGGCGGCTCCTCTTAGGATCTGCTCCTTCCTGTCCGCTTAAGGGGTATGAGATGGTTTCGAAACCCAAACGGCAGCTTCCCCAAGACGGGTAATGTCTCTGGGCGGCTTAAGCTGTGTGCGGCCAATGTGAGTTCAAGTGCAGCTTCTAACCCTGTCAATCTCGGCTGCAGCAGTTGCCGGTGAGCAAGGTCCAGCTGTGGGGTGACCACAGGGGTCTGGGGAGCAGAGGGGAGGGACCGACAGCCAATCTGGGACTGGGCAGCTGGAGCAGACATAGCCGGAGAGCTCGGAATCTAACGTGCTGGAAACTCACCAGGCTCCACAACGGGGGGAGGCGTGTTTGTCAACCCTGGGAGTGGAGCCGCATCATCGCAAGGAGGGCGAGGGCTGGGCAAAAAGCACAGCGGGCAAAGCTTTGTGGTTTTGGCCAGGAAAGCCCTTCAGCCTGTGTGGAGATGAGTCCAATTTAGCTTACGTGTGTCAGTGGACAGGGGGAAAGATTTCCCTTGAGACAGGATGTCAACATCATTGTTCTCCCTGGGAAAACAGCTGTCATGGGAAAAGATAACTGGAAAAGTCCTAAAATGACACCATGCAACATAGAGCTTCCCCTCAGGGGCCTGCCCGCATCACAGGGCCCACGTCCAGGGGTCTCTTTGTGGGGTGGCCCGCCCAGGTGACAGGCCCTCGTCCGGGTCCTTGTTTCCTGCAGCCTGTGTTTCCCACTATAGCAGCCCCTGGCTGGTGTCTCTGCCTCTGGTTTGTTCTCTCCCAGCTGCCTCCCAGACCCAGTCTTCTCACTGCAGATCTGCCCTGTGAAGTCCACCCTTAAAACCCCCCCAGCAGACCTGTCTGGAGCTCAGAATAAAATCGCAAATCCTTAACGCAACACCCCAGGGCCCCTGGATCTGCGTCCAGGGCGTCTCTCCGACTTGTCCTCTGCGCCATGTCCCGCCCTGAGCTCTGGGCAGTACTCGTCCCTGGGCTGCACCCCAGAGACTCCAACTGAGCTGGCGTCGGGGGAGGCCTCAACATCAGCCTTGCTGTAGTGCTTGAAGCCAACAGGTGGCTATAATATACTCAGCCAGGGTTGAAAACCTCGCTCCAGCCCAGGGGGTTCTCAAATTTGCCCGCACATTGGAATCACGTGGGAGTGTTAGAAAATGGAGAAGCTGGTCCCACCCCCAGACTGTGACTCAGTTCGCCTTGATACAGCCTGGGCATCAACATTTTTAAAGGCTTCCCAGGTGACTCAGCTGCTCTGGCCCCAGCGGTTTATTTGTGGCCCCTCTGACATTAACTTCTTTTTACATTCTGACGTTTTTGCTGGCTGCTCCTGCTCTGTGGAAATCCTTCTTTCCCTACCTCACAAGCTAGCTCACTCTCTTTTCTCTCAAATATCAGAATTGGGGGATCACAGCAGGGGTCAGCAAACTTCTGTAAAAGGTCAGCTAGAAAATATATTAGGCTTTTCAGGCCACACGTGGTCTGTGTCACACATTCTTCTTTTTTTCTCTTTAAAATGCAAAACCCGTTCTTTGCTTATGGGTCATACGAAACAGGCCATGAGCTAGCTTTGGCCCACAGGTTATAGTTTGCTGACCCCTGGACTATAGAGTTGTCTGTTTTGTTAGGTAGTGAGTTCCCCATCAATGGAAGCCATCAAGTCACAGTTGAAGAAATTCCTGGCAGAGAAACCACAGATGGGACTTAAGATTCCAATGCGTAACTGGACTAGAAAAGGTCTATGTCCTTTTACAAACTTGGGCTGCCTTAGTTCTAATTCATTACAGCTCCTGCGCACATTTCCTCATCTGCTAAATGATTTCTGAGGTCCCCTCCAGCTCTGAAATTGTTTCCATGTTCTGTTGTGCCTCAGTTCATTTTGAAGCTCTGCATGTGTCAGCACGGCCTTCATTTCATTGCTAAGTGCCATGATTTAGGTGTCCGTGAGTTGAAGAGACAAAGATGAACCACCGCTCCTGACTTCTGTGTGCAATTTCTGAAGCAGGAGCAGCTGGAGACCATGCAAATCAAAACGCTCTGAATTCACCTTCAGCCAAGGAGGTCTGACGACTAGACACGAATGGCAAAATTACATCTTTCCGTGTAGACACAAACAGGACTGATTTATGATGATCAGAGTAGACCCAGCCTCGGGAGATAAAAACAGAAGCTTCCCCTCCTGTCCCAAATCCTCTGGGTCAGCTGGCCTTGCAGGTCAATTTCAAAATGGGCCTAATTCCACTCAATTTTTAGCAAACAGCCAATGAGCACTGACCATGTGCACAGATGAGAGCTAAGACTGCAGGTCCTAGAACAAGATGGTGTAGATTCAAAGCCAGCACTTGCCTCTTAGCTGTGTGACTTGGGGAAAATTACTTAATCGATCTGTGCTTTGGTTTTTTCATCTATAAAATGGGAATAAAATTAATCTGGGAAGGAAATGTTTCGCAACTGATCTGTAACTCATCTTCTATCATCTGGGACAGGGAGAGAGGGGAAAAAAATGACCTGGTCCATTCTGCTTGTAAACTTGCTAATCCAACTCATAATTTACTAGCAAAGAGACAAGAGAGAGTCCTAGTGTATAAAATGGTTTTAGTGGGCTATACCTGGTCTACTTAGATTGGAATGCACAGCTCTGGGGATAGCCCACTGGAAAATGGCAGTGTCAGCTATGTGATGATCAAAGTAGAAAATGGAGACTTTCGTGGACAAGATAGTTGCCGTGTGTACGTGACGCCCTGCGTGTTTTTCTTAGAGCCCTCATAAATTCCACCTGGACCACAGTGCGCCCTAGCACGGCAAGGAAGAACCTAGGCTTCAGACTTCACCTGTGTCTTGCAATGCCCAGGATCCTGTGAATTATTAGTAAAGTTTGATTGAGTGAAACCTCTGATTTTTGTGATTTTATTTTGCCAATGACTGTGTTATCTCATATTCACAGTATTTTTATGAGAATTAAAGCACTTAGAACAGAACCTGGCACACAGTAAGTGCTCAATATATGCTACTATTATCAGAGGCCTGGTGTAAGGACCAGATTAGGGACAGAGGGAACATGCTGTGAAAAGCTCAGTGCAGGGCATGGATGTGAATTCCTATCCTTTGCATTGGGGAAAAGAGCACAGGATATTAAAGATCGGAGTTCAAATCTTGACTCCAGCTCTCACTAGCTGTGTCGTGTTAGGGGACCTTGTAACCTCTCTGGGCTTCAGTTTCCTCACTCGTCAATGGGAGCAGTTAATCCTCACTTCAAGACAATTGTGGAGGAGGGGTGATGTGTAAGGCACCCAGTGCAGGATGGTGCCAGGGGAGACCTAAGCCACTGCCTCTGGCATTAACCAAATCACTTTTGGGGTGCCATCCCTTGTCTCCCTCTTAGAAGAGCTCAAGCTGTGAGAGTGCCTGCCCTGGCTGCTTCTCTGAGTTCTCTGGTCATAATTAAACCATCCGCAAGTCCGTGCCTAGAAGGTCTCAAGCCAGCCCTGGGCACTTCGGGGGAAGCTGGTGTTTCAAGCACAGACCCTGCTCAGAGCAGAGCTGGCTAGTTATGATCCACTTCCACAGTATAGAGCTGTTGCTGGTCAGTGGCTGCCCACGAGGGCCTCCATTCCCCAGCCCTCTTTGCATCTAGGTCCGGCCACGTGATTGTCCTCACCATTGGAATACGAGCAGAAGGGATGGTGTTACTCCGGGTCAAGACTCTTAAGAAGCATCCTCCACATTTGTTTTCCCCTTCTGCCTATCTGATGCAGTGGACAAGGAGGTCCCAGGGGCGGCTGGAGCCACAACACAGAAGGAGCCTGGGTCTAGGCCACCACTTACCAGGGACACCGAGGATGCACACACGAGTGAGCAGGTAGTTTCTCCCGTGGTAAGCCATTGCTGTTTTGGGGTGTATTTGCTAGGCAGCTAGCATTGCTCTGACTGACGCACTGTTGTCACCATGACTCAGAATTCCGACTCCACACACGAGACACTCAAAGGACATCGCTCAGGAGTATATTAAGGATCGTCTGTCTTGGTCAGTGGCCTTGGGACTGTTTTTAAGTTAGTAAGGTTGGGTTAGAAGCTATGAGACCGCTTTTTTTTTGGTGCACGATTAAGGAATTGTTAGACCCTATAGTAAATGCACAGTACATTGTCATATGGATGGAAGAGTGGCTGAAGATACATGATGACAAATACACACTCTTCAATTTTGACTTTGAGGTTTAAAAAATCTGGTTCAATTTCTCAAAATCGCTTGAGAAATTGATTTGCATAGAATTAACATTATTTTTGTTCTTTCTCTAATAAAAAATTTTGACATTAGCTTAACTCATCCCTTTACTACACGCCATTGGCTAATGTCACCTGCAGTATTTTCGCTGACACCATGCAACCCAGCTGCCTCCTCCCCAGGAGTTTCAGGGATATGCAGAACAGGGTCCTGCTGTCTCCACCCCCTCTCTCCCCTGAGGCTTCATTTTGAGAACCGTTGCTGCCCGCTCCGGCTCCACTCTTACACCCATTCACAAGAGCACACGTCTTCCCTGCCCAGCTCTTTCCTCAGCTGTTTCATTCAATCTTTAACACACATTTCTGGAGCACTTCATGTCCTCAGCACAGCTCTAGGTTCTCAGGATAAGATTATGAACCACAAACAAGGTCCTTTCATGGAGCTTATTTTCTAGTTGGGCGAGACACATTAAGGTAGACATTAGCAGACTATAGCCCAACAGCCAAATCTGGCCCTCCACTTGCTTTTATAAATAAAGTTTTATTGGAACACAGCCATGTCTATTCATATGTTCATTTACACATTGTCTACATTGTCTATGGCTGTGCTTACACTATCACCACAGAGCCATATAGTTGCAACAGAGGCTGTGTGACCTACAATAATATGTACTGTCTGCCCCTTTACAGGAAAAGTTTGCCAATCCCTGCATTAAACAAATGAGTATGTAGGAAACAGATGAGCCAGTGAGAGGTGCTATGAAGGCAGTAAACCAGGATGATGTGAGAGACAGCATGTGTGTGTGTATACGTGTGTGTCCATATATGTGTACATGTGTGTGCATGTGTGCGTGCTGATTTTACATTAAGTGGTCAGGAGCGGCCTCGCTGGGCAGGTGACATCTGAGATTTCCACAGCAGCCTAGAAGCCCCGTGACAGCAGAACCTGCCTGTCTCTGGGTTTGCTCCCCAACATTCCCAGGCCTAGCACAGGACCACTGGCCTCACGCCTCCAGGGGCACCGATGTGAATGGTGCCTATGGAGTGGGTGGTTTGGGGGCCCTGGAGGACTAAACACAAGTACTCCTTGAATCTGCTTACACTGCATATGTTCTCCTTGTCCGTTCTCCTGTCACTTTGCCACCCCGCCTGGGAGGTGCCGCCTGCTTCCTCCAGCCATCTGACTATCATCACAGCACCGCGTGGGTGTGTATGCACAGACAGGTGCATGCCTGATGCCCTCCGTCGATTATTCCAAGGCCCACTCCATCATCTCATTAACATCCTGATGTCCCACACGGGGACAAATGCTTTTCATCTGTCACAAATGTGATAGGACATGGAACATGATGACCCCACGAAAATCAGCAATGCAAAGGGAGAAACAGAAGTTCCAGTCTACTTGTTCTGATGGAAACTTCGTGCTGCTCCCATCAACACAGAAACCAAAGCAAAGAGGAACCACGGCAACACCTCACAGAGGGATCTGTGGCACTGTCGGGCCTGCCCTGGACCACTTTCTCAGTCCACCACAGCCACCCATGTGGGCCCCTGAGGGCACAGACTCAGAGCCAGGGATGGCAGGGCCCTCAGTCTCATCCATCTTGGCCATTTTACAGATGGGGAAACCGAGGCTCAAGAAGACGAGTGGACTTTCCCACCAACCATGGCTAGGAAATGGCAGAGCTAGGGCTGGAGGTGAGTCCCGGGGAAACTGAGGCTCAGAATACTCCAGAGTCCACACTCGTGCAGAAACATTGTCAGGCGGTGTTCGGGGCTGGAAGTCAGGCAGCTCCATCACTGCTCGCTCTGTGCAAGCCACTTCCCATCTCCACCTTCTCTAGAGCTGTCCCGAGCCTCGAATGAGTTAGTGTGCATCAAGCGCTGGGCTGAGCACAGTACACAGGCAGTGATCACTAAGTCTCAGACACTAAATTATTATTATTATCGTATCTTCCACATTAAACTGTAACGTCTCCGTGGGCACAGACTGTAACACAATTATCTTCGATTCATCCCAAACTACTGTATCTGGCTTACAGCTTTCACAACAGTTAATTGCTGCTGTGCTGTTGATGTTATTAATGCATCTTTGGGTGTGCGCATCACCCACCATCTGCTGGGCGGAAATGAAGGCAGTCACTGCATTTAAATGGGTGTGGAACTCTCTTCCCTCTCCATTCCCAGCGGGCCTCTCCCTCCCTGGGCCCCAAGCTCCCCATCTGGACAACAAGCACCCCCCACCGTGGTGGTGCCGTGAGCCCCTGGGCCAGCCAGAGTGGAAGCAGGGGTGCCTTACCTGGGCCGCTGCAGAAGGAGGCAATGATGGCCAGAATGCACACGATGCTCAGGTAAGGGACCCAGGGGGCGTGGTCCTGTGAGAGGACAGCGACATGGGCAGGTGAGGAGGCAGCAGTGCATCGAGGACCTGGCTTCCCACCCCAGCTCCTCCTCCATTCATCTGTGTCACTTTACAGGTCTGAGCCCAAGTTTCAGTGTCCATAAAATGGGGCTAATGATAGCCCCTAAGCCATTCCATCCGCGTGTTTTACAGATGTGAAGATGAAATGAGATGGTCCCCGGCACACAGTAAGTGGTAAGTAAATACACAACTAACACTGATGGGGTCTTAGTCTGAAGCAGACAAGATGAGCAGTTTTTATAGGCATGATGACATTAAAAAATTTCTCTTCATTATCACTATTATTATGCAAAACACCATATTTCTACAGCTGCCATCCTGACAAGGTATGAGGTGAGTTAGCTCATGTCATTAAATATGCTTGGAGGGGCTGTCACTTGTCTGGCGGGGGTGGATGAGACAGCTTGGTGCTGGGTATGGAAAATGTTTAGGGAATTGTCCCCGCTCTAGCTGACTGGATGGTTGATAATTAGAACATGGTGTCACCAGTGCTGGGACACGGTGAGCACATGTGGAGGTGCCAGGGACCCCAAACCCAGTCTAGAGAGATTCAGGGATGGAAGGAGCCTGCGCTCACCTTCGAAGGCTGAGCCGGAGTCAGTGGAGAGGAAAAGGAAAGGAAAGGAGTTCCAGGAGAGCGTTCTGTGTGGGCAAGGGCGTGAGGTACAGGAACACGGCCCAGGGGTGGCCACAAACACTCAGAGTGGAGGGCAAGCGGAAGGGAGGGGAGAGAGAGAGCGGCCCTTCCCTGTCCAGGTCCATCAGCTCTTGCTGGGAGGGTCTGGGGTTGAGAGGAGAGATGCAGGTTTTTGTACATTGCATGGCTCACTGCTGCACTAAGTCATTCATTTATCCATCCATCCACCCACCCATCCATCCATCCACCCACCCATCCATCCACCCACCCACCCATCCATCCATCCCACCATCCATCCATCCACCCATCCATCCATCCACCCATCCATCCACCCACCCACCCATCCATCCATCCCACCATCCATCCACCCACCCATCCATCCATCCACCCAGCCATCCATCCATCCCACCATCCATCCATCCACCCATCCATCCATCCACGCATCCACCCACCCATCCATCCATCCATCCATCCATTCATTTGGCAGATGGCTCAGAGTTCCCCCTGGATGCCATGCACTGGGCTGAGAGGTGGGGATGCAGAAATGATACAGCCCTGGCCCTCGCTCCCACAGTTCACTGTCTATAGGGAAAGAAAGATGAGTCAACAGTGAAAGTCAATGCTTAGTGATAAGTGATAGTGCAGGGTTGCCCCTCGGGGTCCCTGGGAACAGAGAGGAGGGCGCCTCACTCAGACATGCGGCTATGGGAAGGGTTTCCAGAGGAAGAGGTATGCAACAGGTATCTAGGGCCTGCTGAGTCCAGAAAGCACAGAAGCCAGCTGAGCTCTGGGGGGAGGAAAGGGCCAGGCTCTCTAAGGGGCTGCTTGGGAGCAGGGCGGAGCTCTGAAACCTCGTGCAGCAAGGCCTGGAGGGGGCTCCCATGCTCCAGGCAGCCCTTCCACACACTGACACAAGTTGCAAAAAGATGCCCCAGAACATGGCCCAGTTGCCTTCCTCAGGACCTCTGAGGACTTGGCTCGGTCAGCCCAAGGAGCCTGCAAGGGCGCCTGTGCAGGACACCCGTGGTCTGGCCGTTGGGAAGAAAAGTCTCTGCCAGCACATCACCCACAAGGGAGAGGGTTCCATCTCCCACCCGGTCAGTACGCCCAGCAGTCCCTCCTTTCTGAAGGACGAGCTATGGTCCAGCAGACACGACCAGGCTAGTACTGCCTTTTCTGGAGACGTCTGGCACATTGAGACGCGTGATGTCTAAGGCAGATGATCAAACGGGCAGCTTTCCATTTAGGGATTCATTTTTGAAAACTGCAAAGATTTACTGGCCCTTGAGACCTAGCCTCATGCTCCCTTTAGCGCGGAGTGGGGCTCGAGGTACTGAGTAGGTGCTCAATTAATGCAGGTAGCCCCGAACCGTACGGGTAGCAGAGGGGAGCCCCAAGATCCTGGGCTCTCATCCCAGCTCTGCCATTTACTGGCTGTGCAGCCTTGGGCAGCATATTCATTTATATTGATGCCACACTTTCTCATCTCCATAAAAAGAAAAAGCAGCTCTTTGATAAGAATTAGGTACAGCACTGTCCGACCCCAAACATCGAGCGCTTGTTTGTTCCAGGCACTGTTCCAAGTACTTGAAGTGCATTTTCTCAAGTCCTCACAACACCCCCGGATCTGGGGACAACTGTCCCATTTCAAAGATGGGGCCTGAGGAGCAGAGAGGTTAAGTGACTTGCCAAAGGCTTCACAGCGAGTGAGTGGGAAAGCCAAGATTCACATCCAGGCAGTCTGGCTCCCGAGCCCCTGCTGGTCCCACCAGCCAATGACGTGACAGTCATGCAATTGCCTCATGTGGCAGTGCTAGGCGCTCCATGCGGGAACATGACAGCTGGAAGAGGCGTCTTAGGAGTCGTCTACTGAAATGTCCTCTATTCCATAGATGGGTAAACTGAAGCTCAGAGAGGGGACACATCTTGCCCAATGTCACACAGCTCATTTGTGGCAGTGACAGGACCAGAAGCCAGGTCTCTCGTCTCCCGGTCCAAGGACCCTTTACTAAACCCTCCTCTCCTCCAGGGCGCCCTGCAGCTTCAGCGCTGAGAGGCCCCTTGGGAGCGCCACATTGCAAGCCTTGTCTGTAGAGAGTGTGCACTTCCCAAGCCGGGGGCCCCAGAGTGGTGACACCGGAAGCCAGCTCCACACCGACCTCCCTCTGGGGCCACAGATACATCCACTCACCTGCAGTGTCAGCGTGGCGGTGAGGATCCCAAAGAAGAGGGTCATCAGCCCAAAGCCGCCGATGAGGAGGGGTCTCCGGCCCAGGCGCTCGATGACCAAGCCCTAGGTCAGGGTCAGAGAGAGACGGTCATTATTCACTTCAGCAGCAAGCGGAGGGGGCCGCGGTGCTGGGAACGGCCCTGGTGGGCGGCTAAAGGCAGGCTTTGACCTGGATTCAGCCCCACCACCTTCTCCCCAGCTACAGCCAGGGAGGCAGTGATCTTTATGAGAAAGGAAGAAAGGGCGTGAGAAGAAGGTCACAATTCTTGAGCACCTACTGGGTGTCGATACATTCACTTTTCCTCCTAATCTTCCTCCTTAGGGGGTTGGGCAGGGGGCCTATCTGCCAGGGAGTCTGGAAAAGGAGAGCCTACCTCGGAGCCAGCCTGCCGTGGAAGGCGAGGCTGCCGTTCCTCTAGGCCCCCAGGGCGTGGGCTTCACGGGGACAGGCTCCCGAGGCGCGGGGCGCAGAGGCAGGAGCGGGCAGAGAAGGGTCTGCTTTTCCTGCTCTGCCCGTGCCTGGGAGCGCCAGCTTCATCCTGGGGTGTGACACCAGGAGGCCACGCCACTGCAGCCCCTGAAGCCATGTCCCTTTACTGAGATTGACCGTCTCAGTGTGACCGGCACGGGCCAAGGCCCGGGCACACAGTGACACTCTTACTAGGCAGGATGTTCCAGGATGTTCTGTCCTTTCTTCGGAACGTGCAGAACTTGGATACCCTGCGTCTGCTGAGTTAACCCTTCACTACACATGGGGATAATAACCTTCACCTCGCAAGAGACAGAATTTTGTATTCTGACACATAACAGAATGGATAGAAGGAAACTTTTATTATTTATTCTCCAAAAAAAAAAAAAAAAAATACCTGTATCCCAGCCTCCTGTATATGATTCCACAGCTTCACACATTCTTCCTGTCCTTAGGCCAATCCAGCCCTTTCCATTGGTAAACGCCCTGTTTAAAGCGCCTCCTCCAAGAAGCCCTCCGTCCTGGCCAATCCCACAGGAAGCTCCCTTCAGCAGACAGACACTCGCAAGCAATCTCTCATGGTTACTTTTTTCTTAAAGAAATATGGCATGATTTTTGTAAAACTAATATATGCTCACTGTGAATTCAAGCAGTGCAGAAAAGCACAAGAACCAAATGAAAAGATCTGAGATTGACACGTGTCGCACTGTTCCACTGAGATTACTATGTACCTGTTACTGACTTCAGGGATTTCAGCTTTTTCTTTTTTTATTCTGTTTGTTTTAGTTTCTTCAAAGGCACCCCGAGCGGTGTCAGAGTCAGAAAGAGTGCCCCAAACACAAACCAATGGCGAACCCTTGTCTTACACCGTGATGCCGACTGTCAAGCACTTTCGGGGGATCTGGCTGTTTCGTTTCCCTAAATTCTCTGATGAACCAGTAACCTGAGTCAACGTAAAGCTCCCTGATTTGGAAACCCTCTCTAAAGCTGGTCCAGGGAGATACCAAGGAAACAGCCGTGCAAGAGAGAGAAGAGAGCAATGCCACCCTCTCCATCCTCGTGGGAAGCAGTATCCGTCTGAGGCTCCTTTCTTCCTCCCGCCTCCTTTGAGTCCTGTTCAAGGGCAGCCTGTTGGAAGGGATCCAAGCAAACATGGTGCTTCCTCTCAGTGTTAAATCACGGGTGAGGACGTTAACTCAGGGAGGACAGCTGCCTCTGAGGGCTACTGACGTCAGCCGGGATGGACTGTCAGCCTCTTGATGCTCCCAGGAAAGCCCCCCTGGGGATTCCTGAGCCATGGGGTCATTCATCCAGCCAGTGACCACTTACCCAGCACCTAGTGCCCACCCCACAGTGCTAGGACCTCTGGTGGGATAATTATAGTCAAATATTTTTTTGGTTAGGATTTAAAAATCAACTTTCTTGATGTGTAGTTAGATTCAATAGAAAGCATTCATTTAAATGTACAGTTTGGTGTGTTTTGACAAATTTATAGACCCATAAAACCATGACCCCATCAAGTTATAGAACATTTCTATCACTCCAAAGTCTCCTTGAGCCCCTTTCCCCAGCCCCAAGCAACTACTGACACCCTTCCGTCACCATAGACTAGATTTGTCTAGATAAGATTGGAGTTCCATACTGGAGATCACTATGCTTTGAGAGTCATCCCTTTTTGAGATCTCATCACCATTTGAGATCAATGGTTCATTCCTTTTTAGTGCTTAGCAATAGTCCATTGAATGGATATACCACAATCTGTTTCTCCATTCATCAGCTGATGGACATTTGGGCTGTTGCCAATTTGGGCTCTTACGAATAAAGCTGTTGTGAACATCAGTGTTCAAATCTCTGTGTACATGTGTGCTTTGATTTCTCTTGGGTGAAACTTATGAGAAGAATGGCTGTTATAGTAAAAATTTTATAAGAAACTGTCAAACTGTTTTCCAAAGGGTTGTACCGTGTTCAGTCCCCACCAGCAGCATGTGAGAGTTCCAGCTGCTCCACATCTTCATCAATGCTTGGTATTATCAGTCACTTTAACGTTAATCTCCCTTATGGTGAATAGTAGTATTGCTTTGTGGCTTTTAGTTTTAACTTCCCTGATGACTAACGGTGTTGGGCATCTTCTCATTTGTTTGTTGACTTTTTTGAGATCTTCTTTTGGAAAGGGACTTTTCAAGGCTTTTGCTCCTTTTCAAGTGGGTTGTTGGTCTCCTTATTGTTGAGTTCTAAGAGTTCTTTACATATTCTGGATTCAAGTCCCCTGTGAGATGTGTACTTTGTGAATATTCCCCAGTCTGTAGCTTGCCTTTCCATTTCCTTAACAATGTCTTCTAAATAGTCACAGATTTTCATTTCAATGAAATCCAATTGACGAATTTTAAAAAATGGTTCACACTTTTTGTGTCCCATCTGAGAAATCTTTGTTCACCCCAAGGTTGCAAAGACATCCTCCTATGTCCCCTTCTAGAAGTTTTTATAATTTTAGCTTCTATGTTTCAGTCTATGGTCCATTGGAGTTAATTTTTGTGTATGAAATGAGATAGCATTGTCTTTTATTTTTCCCATGTGAATGTCTGGTTCTTATAGCTCCATGTTGTAAAGACTACTTTTCCCCACAACTTACTGTGGCACCTTTTGTCTTTGTGAACTCTACTCTGTTCCATTGATCTGTACCGCTATCTTTAAGCCAAAACCATGCTGTCTTGATTACTGTGTAGTGCACATTGTTATAACACTTACTATGTACCAGGCACGGTTCTAGACGCTTTACATATGTTCATAATTTAACCCTCATAACATCTGTATGGGGTAATGCTATTATCATCCCGTTACATCCAGAAATTGAGGCTCAGAGAGGGGTAGCAGTCTGCCCAAGGTCGCACAGTGGCAGAGCCAGCATTCAAATCCAGGCAGCCTGGTTCCAGAGTCTTGCTCTTACTCCTGCACTTCCCTGACTCTCCTCACTGTCAGTGAGACAAGTGCACAAACAGATTTACCAAGAGGATATACACACTGTCCTGGAGCTTTCCTCCTTCCTGTGTGTGAGGCCCCGGCACTGGGGTACAGGGGAGACAACGACAGGAGTCCTCGCCCTTGGGGAGTGTTGGGGATTCAATTGTGTCCTCCCCAAAGAAGATACGTCAGAGTCCTAAGCCCCTGTACCCCAGGATGTGACTTTATTTGGAAATGGGGTCTTTACAGAGGTACTCGAGTTCAAACGAGGCCATCAGGGTGGGCCCTGATCCAACAGGACTGGTGTCCTTATAAAATGGGGACATTTGGACACGGCAGGTGTGCACAGGGGTAGAATGCCCGTGAAGACGGAGGCAGATGTCAGGGTGATGCTTCTATAAGCGAGAGCAACAAAGATGCCAGCAAAGGCCCAGAGGCTGGGAGTGAGGCAGGAAACAGATTGTCCCTCAGGGCCTCAGAAGGAATCCGCCCTCGGACAGCTTGCTCCCGGCCCTCTCCCTCCAGAATGGTGAAACGGTAAACTGCAGTGTGCCAGCCACGCCATCTGCGATACTCTGCCAGGCAGCCCAGCAAACCAACGCAGGGAGCTCGCGCCTGATGGAGTCTGTGAAATGACTGAACCCAGGGAGAGAGAAGGAAGACGCGCGGGGAGGGAAAAGAGTCTAAAATTCCATTTATTTCAAATGTGACTCAATCAAAGCTTCCACCTTTGACTTAATGTGCCTTTACAGCATTTTACATGTGTTACTTTATATGAATTTTATGGGTCCATCTCCATCTATGTCGTGTTCAATGTTTAAATCCATGTACACAGGGCAGGGAGCACCCAGCGCTCCACAGAATTCCCAACACTTCAGGGGCGCAGAGCCCTGTAAGAGTTCATCCCCACAAGATCAGGGAAGGCACCCTGCTCTTTCTGTCCTATTCCAACTGGGGCCTCTCCTCGTTCTGCTGATTCCCATGAACTCGCCTGGCTTGACTGGCTGCTCATGAGCATGTGGGCCATGCGGGCTGACTGTGTGCAGGGCTCCAGAAGGAGGAAGCGCTGTGGGCGGGGGCTCAGCCTCCCTCGGAACATCAGACGTGGCTGCCCCTGGGCACAGGGCATGGCGCCTAGCCAAAGGCAGGGGGCTCTGTGTAGCTGGCAGATGCTCCTGCCCTCCACCAGCTTTAATTGAGTCTTACTCAATTAGTAGCTACGCACTGGCTGCTTGTTATGGGCCAGTGCCTGGCCTAGCAGAACAAGGAAGATCAGGGTCTGCAGAGATACAGTATGATATCTGCCACTGTCATTTCTTTAAACCTACTGTGTGTGTGTGTGCGTCTCTCTCTCTCTCTCTCTCTCTCTCACACACACACACACACACACAATCTGAACGCTGCTGCAAGATGCCACCCAGCTTGGGGCCAGCACCCTGGAATCCCAAACGGCTGCCCTTGATCTTGACACTTAGGGGATGGTGGGGTCTTTGAGAAGCCCTTGCCACACCAGCAATTAGTGCCTCTCCAGGCGGAAGCTGGATTACTGCCAAAGCTTCAGCTATAGAAGGATGGGAGAAAGGAACTTGAATGCTCTCATTATGGCTCTCTCGGCAGAGAAAAGCAAGCAAAGGCAGATGGCAGGAGAACGTCCTATTTCGGCATGACTTCTAACTGCTTGTACTTCTGTTTTAAACATCCAAGCGCGAGTCTTTGCTTTCACAAGTCTCTGTCTGAAAAGCAGAGACCTCGGAAAGCTGTGGTTATCTGCAAGTTAATGGAGTTTTAAAGTCTGTATTCAGAAGACAGGGTCTCAGGAACAATTTTCTACTTGGAATAGGCACTCTCTAAACTTAAAATTGAAAACTGTTTATTGAAACATAAACTTTGTCCAGAAATGTCTGTTTAAAAGATGAACGTGTGAGAGACTTGTATATCTGTTTGGGCCAAAGGTATAAGAAATGAAAAAAGTTATTTTCTAAATGATTATCATTCCAAGGTGGTCCATGATGCCCAGGTATAACAAATTAAATGGTCTTGAGACATTTCAACAAAAGTGCAAAATCAGACATGGACGGGGCCAGCCAGAACAGAAGGAAAGGTGCCAGGAGCCCAGGCTTTTCCAAGTTCTCAAGTCCTGGGGAAAATTTTTCCTTTTGGGTTGCTTTAGAATTGGCTTGAAGCCATAGCTTCTGTAGCTTCTAAGGGTAATACGCCCCCCACTCTCCTGCCCCTCTTGAGAAGGAAAAGGTGGTTTTTAAGAGGTTTATGATCATAAGTCTAAACCATTCTCGATTTGGGGCAGGTGGAAAAAAATTCAGCTCTTAAAGAAAAGGAGTTGAGAAAGCTGGGTGGCCAGCTGACAGGAATCAGTGCTCCAACATCAGGAGCACGGAGTGGAGGGAGCCTGGTGGCAGAGGGGAGAGGGTGGTGGGAGCAGCTGCCGTCTCCACCTGACCCCCAGGGGCCATGTCCCCACCTTCCTTTGATGGCAGCAGCTGGGGGGACCAGCCGAGGCACAGGGGAGCCAAGGAAGCCACCAGAGATGAAGAGGAAATCAGGAGACATTTGGAGGGAAATAAAGCATTGGGAGCACAGCACAGGAGCCCGAGGGCGGGCCTCAGGGGACGGACGTGTGGTGCATCCTTGGCCAAACTCAGAAATAGAACCACAGGATCAAAAGGTGTTTTCAGAGTTGAAACTGGAAAGCCACATGTAAAAGAATGAAAACTGACCATTCTTTTTCACCATTCACCAAAATAAACTCAAAATGGATCAAAGACGTAAAGGTGAGACCTGAAACCATAAAGCTTCTAGAAGAAAACATAGGCAGTACACTCTTTGACATCAGTATTACAAGGATCTTTTCAGACACCATGTCTTCTCAGAGAAGGGAAACAATAGAAAGAATAAATAAATGGGACTTCATCAGACTAAAGAGCTTCTTCAAGGCAAAGGAAAACAGGATTGAAACAAAAAAACAACCCACTAACTGGGAAAAAATATTTGCAAGTCATACATCTGACAAAGGGTTAATATCCATAATATATAAAGAACTCACACAACCCAACAACAAAAAATCAAACAACCCAATCAAAAAATGGGCTGGAGACATGAACAGACATTTCTCTAAAGAAGATATACTGATGGCCAATAGGCACATGAAAAGATGCTCATCATCGCTGATCATCAGGGAAATGCAAATCAAAACTACACTAAGATATCACCTTACACCCATTAGAATGACAAAAATAACCAAAACAAATAGTAACAAATGTTGGAGAGGTTGTGGAGAAAAAGGAACCCTCATACGTTGTTGGTGGGAATGCAAACTGGTGCAGCCACGATGGAAAACAGTATGGAGATTTCTCAAAAAATTAAAAATAGAACTACCATACGACCCAGCTATCCCACTACTGGGTATCTATCCAAAGAGCTTGAAGTCAGCAATTCCAAAAGTCCCATGCACCCCTATGTTCATTGCAGCATTATTTACAATAGCCAAGACATGGAAGCAACCTAAGTGCCCATCAACTGATGAGTAGATAAAGAAGATATGATATATATATACAATGGAATACTACTCAGCCGTAAAAAAGAACAAAATCTTCCCATTCGCAACAACATGGATGGACCCTGAGGGAATTATGTTAAGTGAAATAAGCCAGATAGAGAAGGACAATCTCTGTATGACTCCACTCATATGAGGAATTTAAACATGCAGACAGAGAGAACAGATTTGTGGCTACTGGGGGAAAGGTGGGATGGGGGGGTGGGTAAAAAGGTGAAGGGGTGCACCTACAACACGACTGACAAACAATAATGTACAACTGAAATTTCACAGGATTGAATCTATCATTAACTCAATAAAAATTAAATTAAAAAAAAAAAGGTATTTTCAGAGTTGAGGGTGGGTGGGAACAGGGCCTCCAGGGAAATGGGCTTCCAGGGAGAAACCGCCTGTCGGCTGGGGGTGTGGGGCCTGCCTCTGCGTCCCCCCTCCCTACCCCCCTCCCATAAGGATGAGCCCTCAGAACCAGGACAGTCCTTATCTCTCTGCACGCTTCCGACCAAGATAATGGATTACACAAGCGCTTCTCTAAGGACCATGTTAGCACCCAAGAGGAAAAGCTGCTTAGTCTGAATCGTAATTTCTCAGCTCTGGTGGGTGTTGCCGGCTTGGACGGAGCCCCTGGCAGCCGTTCACGCCCCACCCCCCAAGAGCTTGGGGCCCAAGGGAGAAACCTGGTGCCACTTTTGCTTGATGTGGTTCCCTCCCTCCGCGAAGTTCCTGTAAGCTTTGTCAGACAAACTGGGGACTTCCTCTAACACGTGAGTGGAGGTGGGGGGTTGTTTCTTCCAGCGACTCTGCGGCCCATAGAAATGCGGCAGAATCGGTATTTATCAACGGGAAGGTTTCCCGGGCGGAGGAGGATTCGCTGCGCTCGGTGGTCTGATGCCAGCGTCAGAGCACACGCGGTCCGATGAGTCCCTGGGGAAATCGGCCTCTTTTCGAGGCTCCTAACCGTCTCCCTGTGTCTACCCTGTCCTCCCCCCTGACACCTATTCTCTTTACAGTGGCCGGAGGGATCTGTTTTACACCTGACACGGACTCTGCTTTCCACACCCTGGGCCCAGCCCTCCAGCCCCGCCCGCCCCCCACGACCGGCCTCCCCGTGGTCCCTCAAACCGCTGCGCATGCTCTTGCCTGTGTGGGGCCTGCTCTGGACATCCTCTGTTCACCTCTCCAGAGCCACCCTGTGCCCTGCTCTGTGTCCTGGAGGAGGACCCAGAGGACCAGATCAACAGGCCCCATTGCACTCTGCCTCTGGGTGGTGTCAGCAAACGAGGCCCCAGTAAGAAGTCAGAAGGAGGAAAGAAGAGAATGGACTGGGGTGTGGGTCCCCTGGCTGCCCCCCTACAGGCACATATGGCTGGCTGTGTCCCTCTACTGAAGGTCCCCGCTCCTGATGGGTGGCCTACCCACGCTACAGACCCACCCACGCCTGTGTTCCTCTGCCTTCTGACTACTCACTTTCGCCGTGCCTCTCTCTCCTGCTGGGACCTGGCTGATGCAGGCCTTCCTTCTAGCTGCTCCCTCGCCCAAAACGTTCTTCTGGTCATCTGGGTAGACAACTCCCTCATCCCTTGGGCCTGACCACAATATTTAACACAGCGACCCGCCCCACCTCTCGATCCCCCTTTCTCTGCTTCTCTGATCCTCAGAGCATCCTTCACCGTCTAACCCACCACACTGTTCCCTCGCTCATGTTACTGTTCACTGTCCCGCCACGAGGAGCCTGCCTTCTCCTGGGCAGGGACTTTGTCTCCTTTCTCCCCTGCTGCATCCCACACACCTAGTGCCGTGCCCGGCACAGAGCAGGGGACCAGCCAGCACTTGCTGAGTGTTGAAGGAATAAACACTCCGGCCCCAGTTTCACCTTCTACGTTTTGGGGAGGCAGCCGGGCATCTTCAGATTTTTCCATAACATATGTTGGGTTCTCTCCTGGAAGATTAGTAACCAATAATAATTGTATTAGTTTGCTAGGGCTGCATAGCACAAACTAGTGGCTTTCTTATTTCAATTTCGAATTTCTCAATTCAAATTTCAATAGAAATTTCTTCCCTCACAATTCTGGAGGCCAGAAGTCTGGGATGAAGGTGTTGCCAGGGCCATGCTCGCTCTGAAGGCGCAGGGAAGCACCTGCTCCAGGCATCTCTCCCAGCTTCCGGGAGTCCTAGGCTTTTGCAGCACACCTTCAGAATTCCCATGGTGTTCTCTCTGGGCGCATGTCTGCATGTGTCCCCTTTGTATCAGGCCATCAGTCATGCTGGGTTAGCAGTCCACTCCACTCCAGGATGACCTCATCTTAACTAATTACATCCGCAATGACCCTGTCTCCAAATCAGGCCATGTTCTGAGGTGATGGGGGTGAGAACATCAACATATGAATGTCGTGGGGACACAATTCAGCCCATAACAGTAATTAACATTGAGTACCAGCTCTGTGTGAAGCCCTGTGCATTACTGCACAATTCTCAGGATCACACCTGTTGAAGTATCGATCAGTCATTATCCCCACTTTTCCTAAGACAAAATGGGGGCTCAGAAAGGTTAAGTAACTGGCCTGAGGTCACCCAGCTAGTCAGCGCAGGGCCAGGAGACCACAGAGCCCACACAGTCCACCATTCTGCCTCATTGCCTCTTCCACTCTCTCCCGTAACACGTGACCGATGCAGGGGCTCGAGATGCGGCCGTGAACTCTCAAGCCTTTGATTCTGAAATTGTGGACTCCACTGGGAAGCAGAGGCGACTGGAGGTGGCAGAAACCATGGGATTTTTTTACTTCAACTCTAGGCATAGTCGCTTCCTGACAGCTACAAAAACTCACTGCGAGGAGGAAGGAGCGAGAGTGACGTGAATTCCGTTTCCCCTGATTTGGAAAAGCACAGAGTCTCTGCTCCTCGACGGAATAAGCCTCGTGCTCCACAAGCCGCTGCCCCACGTGGCCCAGATGCTCAGGCTCCCACGGCCCGAATGACCCTCAGTGGAAGTTCACTCCTCAGAGAGTTAATGCTGCACCAAGAAAATCAACTTGGAAAACCAGCTGTTCTGCAAGGTGGCAATTATTGACGGCCGCCCATGCTGACGAGCAATGCTGTGAGCCAAAATGACCTGCAGAACAAATGAAAAAACGTGCCTTTCCCCTCTCCATTTTATGAGGCCCCAAAGCCATTTTAACAGACTGTCAAAATAGGCTTCTCGGTAAGAAGAAAGGAAAAAGTTGGAAAGTCCTTTTTGACAGGCAATTACCTCGCAGAGTTGGGTGAAACAGTATCTATATTTTTGGAAACAAGGTAACAGAAGCTTTGTAAAGGCCAGGGATTTACTGAACACTGACCCCGGCAGGAAGGGCACAGGCACCTTCATGCACTCTGAGTTTCGTTTCCACTATACTGGAAGGTAGTGAATTGGCTTCCTGAGGCTGCTGTAATAGATTACCACAAATTTACTGGCTTAAAGAAACACATATTTATTCTCCCACAGTTCTGGAGGCCAGAAGTCTAAAATTGGTCTCATGAGCAAAAGTCAGTTGTTGGCAGGGCTGTGTTCCTGCTGGAAGCTGCAGGAGGGAATCCATCCGCCTTTACCAGCGTCTGGAGGCTGCCTGCATTCCTGGGCTTGTGGCCCCGTCCCCCGTCTTCAAATCCAACAATTGCCTCCCTCCAGCCTCTGCTTCGGTCAGTACATCTCCTTCTCTGACTCTCTCTTGTGATTTTTCTTGGGCCACCCGGATAATCCAGGATAACCTCCCCATCTCAGGAACCTTAACTGACTCATGTCTGCAAAGCCCCTTTTACCATATGAGGTAACAGTTTCATCCTGCCAGGAATTAGGCCACGGACATTTTGGAGGGCCAGTATTCTGCCTACCACAGGTGGGCATGGTTTTGTCCATTTTACAGACAAGCAAATAAATTCAGAGATGTTGGACAATTTTCCCAAGACCCCTCAGCTGGTAAATGGGTGACTAGGATTTGAGTTCAGAGCCACCAGGCTCTAACGCCAAAACTCTTTCTCCCCCAGCACGTTGTTCCACTCCCAGTCTCATGTTGAATCAACATCATGGTTTTCCAGGGATTGGGGTAAATGCTACCATTTTAAGGACTGTTTCCAATGGACTCTTCTGCATCCCAGCTCTTTGAGAAGATACACTAGGAAGGAGAGCAGGTGACCAGGGACCATGCCCACAGTGTGCCAGGGGCCGGGGACAGGCTGTCCAATGCACTTCACTTCCCTTCACCTGCCTAATTCCTGCTGGCCCTTTAGCTCTTGGCTTCCTGGGCTCCTCCTCCAGGAAGCCCTCTCAGAAGAGCTCATCCCAGGGTTGTACACGGTACACGTCTGTTTCCGAGTCTGTCTTTCTCTCTAGACCATGGCAACGTCACTGGTGACCTCCAGCATGAGCATGATGTGGGTGCCCAAGAGTTGCTTGTGGAACGGAGGAAGGCATGAATGAGTGGATCCACCGCCAGACTAGGAAGCCCGCACTCCCCCGCGGTGGGCCCACATGGGGATTCCCGCCCCTCTGGAATGTACATGATCCCAATGACCGTGATCCACCATGATCCCGACCTGAAGGAGCAGCAGGCAGACTCCGCAGAGGCTGTGACCCTGGTCCTGATTTAGAAGGCCCTCTTAGAGGGCACAGTCACTGACTCCCCTTCCTGGGGTCAGCACTTCCAAGAAACACTTTGTCAAATATTGTCAGCTTTTAATGAAGATAGTCTGCCAGGCAGAGAGAGGAGGCCGGGGGTCGGGGCTCCTGGAGTTGGGGAGGCCGAGGTTAGAAGCGCCACCGCTCCCTCTGCCTGCTCCTCTTCCGAAGGGGGACGATGACCGACCCCTCAGGAGTGGGGTGAGCCTTCATGACACCCATGTCAAGCACTCAGGGTCTTGGGGAGCAGTGGGGGCTCCCCCACTTCCTCAGGCTCTGACTCCACTGGCTGTGTGTCCTGGGCAAGTCACTTCTCTGGGACTTACCTCAACTGTAAAAGACTGTGGAATAAATCCTCTGAAATCGTGCTCTCTGCCAGGACACCCGCACAGTCCCACAGCCTAACTTACAATGGCGGTCAGCGGACCCCACCAGTGGAGGAAGGACAGTCCACAGCCAGCGAGAGCACAGCCCTTGCCGGGCACTGCTCACATCACAAAATGTGTCCTCACTCGTTCAACCCTCACCCTGCAGCAGTGGTCTCCTTATTACAGCAACAGGGAAATCGAGTCACAGGGCTGTTGAGTAATTTACCCCTGGCCACCCGGCTCAAAGGGGACGGAGCTGGGATCAGAATCCAGGCCGTGCAGCTCAGCTGTCCAGGCTCTGAGCCGAGATGCTCAACAAGCCCCACCTCGCAGACAACAGTCAAGGACACCGCTGGGCAGCCAAGTTTTGAAGAAGGATAGTGTGAATTCAGAGAGCCGAGGACCTGCGTACTTTTCCGTATGTATGTTACACTTTAATAAAAAATTTACTGAAATGACAAATAAGGAAAGGGAAAATAATTCTGACATAAAGTTATGCTAACCAAAGCAGGATGAAAATGAGTACATGGAATAGGATTCTTGCTGTGAAAGAATAAAACATACATGTACGCAGAGCAAAGACAAAGGGAGCTTTGGCCAAACTTCCCCGAGTAGCATGATCCGGGAATTTCTTCTTCGTTTCTTTCTACTTTTCTGAATGTTACAAATTTACCCTAATGAGCTCATGTTGATTTCTTATAACAACAAAAAAAATACTTTACCAAAAAACAAACTCTGTAATTTTCCCATCATTTTCATGCCACGCCGACTCTGCCTTTCTGTTGATCAATGCAAAACAACTAATCACGACTGGATAGGGTCTGCACCTTGAGACAAGAATTTTGTGAAATCTCCAGATGGTGAACCATTGACATATTTTCCCTCTGACAAGAAACACTGCAGCGGAAGGGGAAGGAGACAACGTCGGTCCCCCGCATGTTTTATGGCATCCATTTTTAAAAGCGTCTTGTTAGCAGACCCCATTAAGAGCAAGGAGTGACATAAAGCGTTCTGTTGAAAATGGGTCAGAAAAGCCACTGGAAGCCTCTGCGGGTTTGCACCAGTATCCATCCTGTTAGTACAAAGCAGCGAGCAAGAGCGGAAAGAAATGAGCCCATCCCTCAAGGTCAGGGAACGCTACTCTGACCCAACCCTCTTCTCTTTCCTTTGGAAAAGAACCCCATCGTGTACTTTGTACCCAAAATGTGAGGCACAGACTGCACACCCACAAGGTAGAAGAGACATGAACATCCCATCAAGAGAGAAACTGAAGCTCAGAGAGGTTGAGAGCATTGTCCAACATCACACAGCCAACAAGTTCCAGAGCCAAGATTCAAATCCAGTTTGGTCTGATTCCAAAACTGTGCAATTTCTGCTAGATTCTGAAGTCCCCTAACTCCCCCGCCCCAAATGTTTATTTTGCATATTGGAGGTCGAGAAGGAGGGATGAGCTCCATGTCTTCTTTTGGACATTTTTGCTTATTGTTAAAGTCACGCTGTCTATCACACCGATCAACTGGAACGTCCTTTCTCCTTTGCTTTGTCTTGCAAACTCCTACATGGGGTTTGGGGTGGGAAGATGACAGCTAGTGGTTCTGAAACGGTTTTAAAGTCATGTCAACAGACATTAGGCTCATGGGGACTCTGATCTGCACTCCCGGGGGATGCGGCCCCCCGCACAGGGTGCTCATCACATTGCATCATTTGTGACTAGGGGAGAGTTCAAAGGAGGGACCCAGCTGTTAAAAGGAAGACACAGGGAAGTAAAATATAAATAAGAATATGCTCTAGATGGGTGAAACGTCAGTGATGGACTTCACGATAAACTCCTAAAATTCAGACGCCTGCCCAGTGATGGAGGGCAGGCTCCTTTAAAGGCGAGCCTGTTTGTTGCCTGTGCGTCCGTGTGTCACCCCACTGCCGCCCCCCACCTCCCCTGTGCTGTTGACCCCCCTGCGATGTTCTCAGGAACGACACTCAGTTTACTCACAGAGAAGACCGCGGCCAAAATCTCGATGCCGCCCGTGCTCAGGGTGATGTACGGGATCTTTTCCGGAGGGATCCCAGCTTTTCCAAAGATACTGTTGGTGTAGAACCAGATCTATAACGCAGGAAAGGAAGAGAAGGAGGAGGGTCAGGAAAAGGCATCCATTTCCTAAACTAAATTCAGGTACAAGGTGGTCTCTGAGAGTCACTGCTAAATCCGCGGTCGCAAGGTGGAGCTGTGTGGCGTGGCCCACTACTTGTTTTCTCCCTTCTCCCACATTTTCCCGTTCTTCATTACTAATAAAACTCCTACAGTACTGGGAGTGACGTGTGCTCTGCAAAATGTGGCAATGAAATACAAACAGAAGTGGTGGTGGGGCTTCCACAAAGTCTCCTTAAAACGAGCTCTTCATCAAGAAGGTGTGATCCCATTTTTCTACCCTTTCTGCTGTCTGCTGTCAGGATGGTGAATGTGATGGCTGGAGCTTCAGCAGCTCTCTTGGATCACTAGGTGACCACAAGACAGCACTGCTGCTGACACCCATGGTAACTCTGTGAGAATTAGAAAAGGTCCCTGCTCCACAAGACACTTTGTCATCCACTGGAAAACTGCCATAATAAATCTACAATGGATACAATGTGCATGATGCTCTTGAGAGTTGTGCAATGCACAACCTGCATGATATACAGAGAGCACCTGCTGTAGGATGGAAGCCACCTGCTCAGAAGCTGGAACAGGCAGTTAGAAGAAGCCTGTATTCTTACTCACTAGAGTGATTCTTTAATTTATTATCCAAACCTGGGCACTTTCAAGAGTGTTAATAATTATTCCAGGACAACAGGACTAAACAGGGACTGCCCTGGACCAAGCAGGAAGTGTGGCCCTGGGGCTGCTCTGCCAGCCTCCCAGTTCCCCTCACGGGAGAGAGAAAACTATTTTCATTTAGGTCACTGTTGAAATCCCTGCCACATGAGGCCAAACCTGACCCTAACAGCCACTCGCAGGGCATCACCATCACGGCTGTGGAGTCCTGAGCCCCGGCTCCATCCAGGTCTGGCTGCAGGGCCTCCGTTCACCCCACCTGCTGGGATTCCTTGTCCTCTGGTGTCGGGACCTGGGTAAGAACTGCCACTGCTCATTATTTACTTAAAGTCTTGGATCAATAGGCTGGACACAAATCACTTGTTTTCTTGCAATCCCAGCCATTTCCTCAGAAAGCAAGAGCTTGCTGAATGATAGGAAAGCATGCTGTTCTTATATATGTAGTCTGACGGGAGACCCACTGCCTCGAAGGGCCTCGGAAGCATCATAAACGGGTCATTATTACGCGGAAACGTCCGAGCTCGCGGCTCGTGCCCGTGGGCTGACTGTGGCTGGGAGCGCTCTTCCCACGTGGCTCTTACTGCCTTTCAGGAGAAAGCTCTTGTGTCTACAAATTTGTCTTGTCACCAGCATTTGTCAGCAAAGTTTGTCCTGCGCTGGGGGAGAACATCTAATCTAGGACCTCCTTGGATCTACAGGTGATTTATTTTGTAGGGAGGCGAGTAATTATTTGTAAAGTGATGGGCGTCCTACAGACTCCAGCGCGACGGCTGCTGGGACGGCTCCGAGCCCGCGCGCACCGACGCGGCTGTCGGCAAACACGGGTTTTACCGTCCACACACAGCAAAGGCCCTCCTGTCCTGCGTCTGCCTCTCACCTGAGTGAGCTGAGAAAATAGAATCTTAGACTCCATCTTTGCTGTCGCATCCAGAGAGTAAAGCAGTGGCTTCTGATAAATTCATTGATTCCTACAGCTCTCAGGGCTGTGACAGAAGCTAAAATTATTCCAAAAAGCCTCAGTCTGAACTCAATTTGTTTATATATGTATATATAATAATATATATTTTATATATAAAATATATATTATTTTTGCTTATGTATTATTTAATATAATATATAATTATTTAATATAATATTATTATATATATGTTTATTATATATAATATATAAATATATATATTATTTAATATAATATATATATTTTGCTTATATATTTTTTTTGCTTGAGGAAGATTTGCCCTGAGCTAACATCTGTGCCAATCTTCCTCTATTTTGTATGTGGGATGCCACCACAGCATGGCTGACGAGTGGAGGAGGTCCACACCTGGGATCAGCACCCCCAGACCTGGGCCACCCAAGCGGAGTGCACTTAACCACTAGGCCATCGGGCCAGCCCCATAATCTGCCCCCTTTTGAAGGTAATTGTGGTCCCCAGCACATCTTCAGGGATGGATCAGAGGAGCTTAAATGCCTTTCTTAATCTTCATCCCAATTCATTGATTCCAATAGCCCAGGGTCTCTGCAGGCCCTTTCCATGGCCCAGGCTGCCCAGCCGCCACCTGTGCACACGTGGCCCTGACGTCTGTGTTATGCCCAGCCTCGGTGCGGAGCCCCACGCCCTGACCTGCTCATGTTCCAGAGGCTTCACAGCCTCTGCTCCTCCCCTGGAAGCTGCACTCCGGCTTCAAGCGTGGTGCTCCCTCCCAGTTCCTCGCATCCCCTCCACCCCTCTTCCTCCCTGCTTTCAATTCTCTCCGTAGCAAGGCTGCCTTGGGCACACCTGAAGGGTTTAAAGGTTAGTGAAGAGTCATCGAGCCTAAAATTACACGCTCCTCAGGGATAGTTATGAAAGCAGCTCTGCAGTCATCTCACACTTAAAAGCATTTACCCAGCCGTGGGCAGAAATTGGCCCTTCAGACCCTCTCCCCGAGTCCAGAGCTTGCAGGGAGGACCTGCTGGGCTGGCCCTGTCCCCAGGGGGAAGGCCTGTCCATCACACAAACTGCCAGTCTCATTCTCTTGCCTCTGTGAAGCCATTTCCGACTCCCGGCATCATCGTACAGAGCAGGAAGGCAACCGCCTCGGCCTCTGCTCCCGCTGAGGTTTATTAGATGCGGCAGTTTGAGGGCGGCGGACAGCCGAAGCACCAGGAAATCTGGAGTGTGTCCCGCGGGGCCCTGGCCATGGAGCGTGCTCTGCGTTGACCTTGTCCGAGACACAACGGGGCTCTCGACCGTCTCCTCCCCCGGAGGCGGAGGATGGAGAGGAAGGAGCAGCAGTTCTGGAGGGCTGCCCACCCGACCCCACCCCACCCCCAGCACTGCCTCTCGTGAGCTGGGGGCCTGTGACTTATCGGCTTTGAGCATCCGTTCTCTAAAAGAAAGCGAGACTACTCTGTCTCTCAGGGTTGTTGTAAAAATTTTTCAAATGATGAGGTAAAACATCCTTTATACAGCTGGTGCATAATGAACGGTGAGTGTCATTCTAGAAGATTTCCCTCTCTCTGCGGAGACGCGGATGCTCCTTGGTAAAGAACACGGACAGTCGCGCACGGGCCGGGGAGGAAGCGCGTCTGCATTAGCTTCTCAGAGGCCGGCTCCTCCTTCTAGGGTGGGCCTTGAGGGACCTGCAGCGGGCAGCTGGGAGGGGGGCAAGGGAGAGGGTTTGGGCCTTCTCCACTCCCCGCCTCTAACGCCCTGAAGCCCTCGTTCTCAGCTCACCACACAGTGCTTTGGAGACAAAGCATAAAGTGCATAACCGTTTTCCACCCTCAGCAGCTTGCGAAGGTGCCACTGCCGGAGGGTCAGCGAGACCACATGCAGCCGGTAACGCCCCAGCGGTGGGGACCTGGCTGTCGGCCTCCTGGGCCTGGCTCTTCCCACTGCCGCACAGGCTGGGCTGCGGCTGTGAGCCCAGCACACCGACCTGAGATTCCTCTTCTCTCCGTTGCTCCACCTCGCGTCCCATACATGCCCATGGCCTTGACTGCACGGCCTTCGACTGAGAAATGCCTTCCAAACTCTCTCTGGCTGAGCTTCAGGAGCAACAGAACACCTGATCTCCCTTTGCCCAGAACCAGGTGACAGGGACAGAGAGTATGACTTGGTACCCGCTTGCAGGATGTGGTGAGCAGCACAGTGGTTCCCCCAAAGACGTCCACGGCCTCACCCCAGGAACCCATGAAAGCACTGCATTACATGGCAGCAGGGACTTTGGGCAAGTCAAGGGTCTTGAGATCGGCAGGTATCCTGGGTTACCCAGGTGAGCTAGAAATGTAATCACAGGGGTCCTTATAGGAGGCAGGTAGGAGGGTCAGGGGTCAGAGGTCAGAGAGAGAAGATGTAAGGATGGAAGCGGAGGTCAGAGGGAGAGGGGGAGTTGTAAACACAGAGGTGGTGCCCACAAACGGACGGTGGGGCACAGGCCCTATTCTGAAGTATAGAAGACAGGAAAGCTTATCATTTATTAAACACTGTGTCCCAGGAAATGTGCCCACGCTTCCTCCACTGTCAGGCGGGGACCTGCTTTCCCTTCACTTCCTGTTGCCATTTGGGGAACACGCCTCTCTCTCAGCCCAAGGGACAAGGGACCACATAAGGGATAAGGGATAAGGCCTTCGGAAGGAGGAGCTTTGTGTGCTCACTGGCGCCCCTGCTGGGCTCTCTGTGCACCTGCCTCCCGCAGGAAGCTCGTGTCCCCTCTGCTCTCTCCATGCAGGGAGGGACCTGCCCGGGGCGGGTGGGCCTTGGGTCCCTTCCTTCTGTTGCGGCTGGGTCTGGGACGGCGCCTCAAATCTGGGAGTGCAGAATTAACCACAATTTCTGAAGTCACATCCTCTAATCCAGGCCCACTCAGCATACAGCTGACATTTTTCTCTCCGCCTATCTGATTCCTGTGTCCATCTCTAACCTGCTCTGAATTTCAGAGGAGAGGAAAGGGAGCTCACATATCGTACCTCCCCAGACCCATCACCTACATGACCTAATTTCATCCTCACCACAGCCCAGTGAGGTCGATATCGTTGCCCCCATTTAACAGACGAGAAAACGGAGGCTGGGCCAGGTGAGGGCTGGGATGTCAGCTCAGGTCACTCCAGTCCTTTCTGCTGCCTCTGGGGGAGAGGGCATCTGATTTCCCTCCTAAGATGGAATGAGGCGGGTGTTAAATCGGGTGGAGTCACTCTGGGAGGTGGATGGAGCAGAGGGCATCAGGGGAAAGGAAAATGATGGACCCCTGAAGAAGAGCAAGACCTTCTCCCCTGAGGGAGGGGCCCCACGCTTCTGACAGCGCCTCAAAGCCTGCACCCTGGTCCTCGGCGGAGCGGCCTCATCCACCACCCCAAGCACACGTCACCCCTCATTCTCATCAGGCCTCGCTTCGACCCGGCAACGGAGGTGCAGGGTGAGCTGACTCTCCCTGCCTTGCTCAGCGGGACCAGCGGAGGCCTCGATTCAGCGGCATGCCCCCCCCAAACCAGGACCCACAAACCACTCGGGGGCCCTCTTCAGGGCTAGCTGGGCTTGTGACTCAGCCCCTAACGTGGCTGATTTCCCAGGTCAGGCAACTTCAAATCTAAAGTCCCCTTTTTGTGAGCTGCTATTGTTTGGAAAGGTGGGAGGCTGTGAGAGGACAGAACAGGTGGTCTCCTGGCTGTCGCCACTAGTGGTGAAGACCTGGACTCGGGCCTCAGCCTCCCGACCTCGCCTCACATCCTGAAAGTGAGCATGAAGAGCTGGATGGCGGATCCAGGGTGCCCGACTCTTGGTGCTCCATGAAGGGCTCCCTTCTCTGCCCCTTGCTCTTTGATGTCATGAAAATCCAGAAAGATAGAAAGTAAGCCCGCAAATGTTGAGTGAGAAAATCCCAGCTTTTAACAACTTTTCTAGGCGTGCTGGATTCCTCGGTCTTTCTGCTCCTCTCATAGGTAAGAACACAGCCACACCCTGCACAGCCCTTCCCCTCTGTACCCCACTCCTTGCCTCCTTTGAGTCATGTCCCCATTTTACGTCTTAGTGATTGAGGTCAGAGGGTTAAGTGCCAGAGGGTTACATGGGTGGGAGGTTGGAGGACGTGGGCTGGACCCCAGGCCGCCTTGTGGTCCCAGGGCAGCCCTCTTTCTACAAGATGATAGCTAAGATTATCCAGCACCACCTATGTGGCTGGCGCTGTGCTGAGAGCTTTAGACGCATCCTTTCATCCACCCTCACCACCATCATATGAGGTGGGTACCACCTCACTGCTGGGGAAACTGAGGCACGGAGCCGTTATGGCAACTTGCCCCGTAACTCGCAAGTTCAATGCTGGGAGTTGAACACACACAGCTGACTCCAGGACTTGTGCTCCGGACCACGACTCTAGGGCGGCCACACGGACGGTCTCCATTCAGCATCCTCTCCATCCGCGAGGACACAGCAGGTTCCTTCAGTGAGATGTCTTGGTTATTAGGGAAACAGAACATTTTTAGTTCTTCATTTGAGTTAGGAAGTGATTTGGGGAGGAACTTCAAAACGAAAGCTATCTATAATGCTTCCGAACTTGCGATTAGAAGTTTTGTGCAAAACACGATTTGGGCTGCAGAATTCCTAACAATGGTTTGACAGATGAGATGGATCTTCATGCAGTTCCAGGCCAGCAAAGGGGGAAGGTGTCATGTTCTGCCACAAGCCTGTCTAAGGTTTTCTTGTCTCCCCCCAACCCTTCCGTTCAACTGTCTATGGAGTGGTCTGCTAGGCGCTGGGGTTCAGTGGGAACAATATGCACGTCCTCATCCTCATAGCCCAGGTCTAGCAGGGAAGGGAGGCGTCACGCGACAACTAGTAAAGGACTCGAGGGACACACCAGCGACCCAGGGACGCTGTGATGCTGGTGCACCCAGCACGTGGACAAAAACTGGCAGCAGACAAACGCGTCTGAGCATCCATAACAGACGTTCCCAGGCCCACACGGCTCACTCACAGCCTGCACCCTGCTCCACTCTTGTTTGATAGCTATTTCTAACAAGCTTGGGTGTCTTGGTTCCCAACCAAGACTGCATGTCTGAGCAGCCGAGTTTGAAAATGTGTGGCATCGAGGGAGAAGAAAACAATGCTGATCACGGCAAGCGGGGAGGGAGATCGAGCACAAGCCCGGAAGTTACCATCTGTGAACTAGTCCATGCACATAGCTTCACATAGTCCAGCTGTGCAAACTGAGTATTAGTATCATCCCCATTTTTCATAACAGGAGACTGAGGCCCAGAGAAGTCAGGATGATTGGCTTCCTCTGTTCAGAAGGAAAGAATCCAGGGGAAGGAAGGGCAGTCTGAAGTCAGTAAGTACCACCATAATTCCAGAAGATTCAGGAAGGTTCAAGAAAACTGTGCTTCCCTGTACAGGCTTTGACAATTGGTACTGATCCAATTATCAACCCCAGGACTGGTAGAAACAGCGCTTCCCTACCCGCTTGTTCTTCTCACTTCCTACTCCTTCTTTCCTCAAACGTCCAGGGGCCTGCCATGTGTCCTGCACGGCTCTGGGAGCTACAGACACAGGGCCATGAGACGGGGCCTGCATTCCTGAGGATGGTCAGTGAGGGGAGCAGCATCCGGGGTGTGGGAGCCGCTGTGGCCCAGGGAAGGGACGGACTCTGCGACGAGCAAGCTCCTGCTCGCGGGGGAGAGATTGAACGTTTGCGTGAAAGCCCTGTTTTCATGCAGAGGACAAAGTGCTCAAGAGGAAGGCAGCTGGGTCGATCAGTCATTTTAAGTGACAGGTCTAATTTTAGAGAAGGGAATTTGAAAGCTATTGTCAGAAGAGGAAGAAAACAATCCAACACTGAAAATGAATTTAGAAACAACCAAATATTGTTAAATCCAACTTAAGTTGATTTCTAAAGTATGTGAAAACCACTCATTGACGCTTCAGCCAAAACTCACGGAGCAATATGTGATGTGTGTTTAATACAGTGATTCTCAACCCAGGGCAAGCTGGCGTGCCTAGAGACGCTTTTCGCTGTCACAACTGGCGGGGTGGGCTATGTCATCTAGTGGGGGGAGGCCAGGGATGCTGCAAAACATCCTACAGTGCACAGGACGGCCCCCAGGACAGAGAAGTTTCCAGCCCCAAATGAGCATGATGCTGAGCCTGAAAAACACTGGTTTGGGACAAGGCACCTGAGTCTTAGAGATGGGCTGGCCAAGCCCAGCAGGGCACCTGGTGCCAGGGGGTGTGGGTCTGACAGCACAGGCACCGCTTGCTCTGACCTTGAGGAAGTCCTTGGCCCTCAGAAGCCTCAGTTTCTTCATCTAGAAAATGGGGACAGCACCACCTACCCTGCAGGACATTTGGGGCCAGAAGAAGGTGGTGCATGGCGAGATGCCTAGCAAATTTACAACTGTCTCAAACTATAGGCCATGTACCCCAAAATAATTTCTGGTAAAACCGAGGCCACAAAGCAAGTTTTAAAGCTTTTCACCTGTGTCAGACAGCTCTCTTGCGTGGTCTCATGAATTATTTGGATTAAAAGGCGGTGGTGCAGAGGTAGAGCCTGGACTGAACCACGGGACAGCTGCACTGTGATGCTGGCATTTGCCACAACCAGTGTTTGTCCCTTCCTGTGTAAAACAGAAAACATAAGACGTGTCCCATTGGCTCCCTAGGGATAGCCAGGGGATACAGCCCAGTGACACACATGGGGATGCTCTGAGGGGGTGTTGGGGGAACCTCCCAGCTTGGGGCTTAAGCATCCAGACCTCCTGGCCAAATGGCTGGGGCTCAAATCCCTTTTCCACCATTCCTAGCTGTGTGACCTTGGGCAAGTCTCTCAAGGTCTCTGTGCCTAGCCATGGTGCCTGATTCATAGGGCTGCCATGGGGACAGATCCTGGCTCAAGCTAAGCCCTAAATAAGTGTGTGCTTGATTATTATTACAGCCGAGGAGACAGAGGCTGGCTGAGGGAAAGCGACTGGCCCAGGTTTCTCACTGAACATCTGCGGTCACGGCGAGACAGGAAGCCAGGCCTCCGGATCTTGTTCCAGAGCCTTTTGCTCTGTGTCAAGTTAAGCACGCCAAGCTGGAAGTACTACTCCTTTAAGTACTCTTGACTTAAAGATTAAAAATAATCCTCAACAAACTAAGAATAGAAAGAAATTACCTCAACATAATAAAGGCCACACATGATAAGCCCACAGCTAACATCATACTCAACGGGGAAAAACTAAAAGCTTTTCCTCTAAGATCAGGAACAGGGGAAAGCTACTCCGTGTTCATGAACAGGAAGACTTCATACGGTTAGAAGGTCCGTACTATCCACAGCAATCTACGGATTCAAGGCCATCCCGACCAAAGTCCCAGTGGCCTATTTTACAGACATGGAAAACAAATCCTACAATTCATATGGAACCACAAAAGACAATGCATGGCCAAAATAATCTTGAGAAAGAACAAAACTGGAGGCATCACACTTCCTGATTTCAAAATATATCACAAAACTCCAGTAATTAAAACAGCATGGTACTCACATAAAGACAGACATCTAGACCAATGGAACAGAACAGAGAGCCCAGAAATAAACCCAGACATGTGTGGTCAACAGATCTCCAACAAGGGGGCCAAGAATACTCAGTGGGGAAGGGACTGTCTCTTTGACAAATGGCTGGGAAAACTGGATATCCACATACAAAATAATGAAACTGGACCCTTTTCTTCACTCAAAATGGATTAAAGACTTCAGCATAAGACCCGGAACTATAGGGCCCGGCCCAGTGGCGCAGTGGTTAAGTGCACATGTTCCGCTTCGGTGGCCCAGGGTTCGCTGGTTCGGATCCCAGGTGTGGACATGGCACCGCTTGGCAAGCCATGCTGTGGTAGGCGTCCCACATATAAAGTAGAGGAAGATGGGCACGGATGTTAGCTCAGGGCCAGTCTTCCTTAGCGAAAAGAGGAGGATTGGCAGTGGATGTTAGCTCAGGGTAATCTTCCTCAAAAAAATAAAAGACCTGGAACTATAAAACTCCTAGAAGAAAATATAGGGGGAGAGCTTCATGACGCTGGTCTTGGCAATGATTTTTTGGATATAGCACTAAAAGCAAAAATATACAAGTGGGACTACATCAAACTACAAAGCTTCTGCACAGCTAAGGAAATAACCAACAGAGAGCAGAGGCAACCTACAGAATGGAGAAAACATTTAGCAAACCACATATCTGATAAGGGGTTAATATACAAGGAACTCCTTCATCTCAATAGCAAACAACAACAAAACAAAATCTCCACATAACCCCATTAAAAAATGGGCAAAGGACCTGAATAGACATTTCTCCAGAGGAGACATACAAACAATCAACAGGTACATGAAAAGCTGCTCAGCATCACTCATCATCAGAGAAATGCAAATCAAAACCACCACATGACATCACCTCGCACCTGTTAGGATGGCTGTTATTAAAAAAACTTTAAAAAGGTAAGTGTTGGTGAGGATGTAGAGAAATGGGAACCCTTGCACACTGTTGGTGGGAATGCAAACTGGTGCAGCCACTATGCAAAACAGTGTGGAGGGTCCTCAAGAAACGAAAAATAGAAATACCATATGACCCAGCAACTCCACTTTTGGGTATTTATCCAAAAGAGTTGAAAGCAGGATGTTGAACAGATATCCGCACTCCCACGTTCACTGCAGCACTATTCACAACAGCCGAGACGTGGAAGGAACCTAAGCATTCGTCGATGGATGAATGGATAAAGAAAATGTGATACATACATACCACGGAATATTATTCAGCCTTAAAAAGACAGAAATCCTGCAAGACGTGACAAACATGGATGAACCTGGAGGACAGTGTGCTAAGCAAAGTGAGCCAGTCACAGAAGGACAAACACTGCATGACTCCACTTAGGTGAGGAATCTAAAATGGTCCAACTCAGAGAAGCAGAGAGGAGAATGGTGGCTGCCGGGGGCTGGGAGAGGGGAAGAAATTGCTGCTAATCGACAGGCGTAAAGTTTCAGTTCAGTAAGATGATGGGCTCCTGAGCTCTGCTGTGCAGCGTCGTACCTATAGTCAACACTACTGCATTGTGCACTTAAACCTTTGTTAAAAGGGTGGCTCTCACACTAGATGTTCTCACAACAATAAAGCAAAGAGAGCGATAAAAAGCACTCGACACTAGGAGGCAGAACACTGAAGCTGCAGTCTCACCGTGGCTGGCTCTGGGGGCAGACGAGATGCTTTTTTTCCATCATAACACTTATGCATCCGGGCTTACGGACACGCCCTGGTGGAATTTATAAAGTTATACAGGGTATGCAGATGGGAAAATTATGTCTCAAAGGAGGAGCACATTCTGTTTAGAAATGTCATGGTTCTCAATCTAAATGCCTCACTAAATACAGGTTCCATATGTGGCTTCTACGACTCCAAGCGTGGGCTTGGAGAAGCGCATACTTCTCTCTCTGCTCTCTCAGAACAGGGAGGGCGGCTTCCAGATGGTCCAGCACGACCTGGCTCCTGTAAAGGGGGGGAAACAGCAGGACTTGCCCGAGGCCACGCTGTTGACCCAGGGGCCTCCTCACTCTTTTTTTGTTTTGTTTTTGAGGAAGATTAGCCCTGAGCTAACTGCTGCCAATCCTCCTCTTTTTGCTGAGAAAGACTGGCCCTGAGCTCACATCCGTGCCCATCTTCCTCTACTTTATACGTGGGACGCCTACCACAGCATGGCTTTCGTCAAGTGATGCCATGTCGGCACCTGGGATCCGAACCGGTGAACCCCGGGCCGCCGAGAAGCAGAATGTGCCAACTTAACCGCTGCACCACCGGGCTGGCCCTGCCTCCTGACTCTTTGGCCTTCAAACAGACCAAGGGACAGGCAAAACCAAGGAGCAAGATGAGCTCATTCCATCCCAAGGTCTCTGGAAACAGGACCAAAAGTTGTTGGAATGAGGCAGAACACCTGGTGTACCCTTCCGTGCTGTCATCCTTCTCTGTCGGACGGAAATGCTCCCTTTGACATCACCTCCCCCACACCCCCAGACCGCCCACCGAAGGTTCATGCTCGTTCAGCGTAAATAGACACAGGGGTTCAGTGTGTCTGGGACTCTTCAGAGGTCCCCTCTCCCTCCCTCTGGGCCCAGCTACACTTCTCCTGAGCTACGTAAGTGACCTCAGAAGGCGTTTGGACGCTTCAGTGTGAAAATGTCCTCTACGCACCCCTGCCAAGTGGCTGGCCAGCAGCTTGCACACCTTCATGAATGGGGAACTTACCACCCCTGGAGGCAACCCACTGTTTTCCAGAACCAACAATAACGATGATGATAACGATCCCAGGCCCGCCTCCCTGTTCCTCCAATCTCTGGATTCTCCCTTCTGGAGCCCTCGAGAGAGAACAGGAGCTGTACCCGTCTAGGGTTTGGGGGACCTCATGGGCGACCTACCCCGACTTCCCTGCCCACATCAGCTCAGGCCCCAAGAAACTTTTTCTTTAAAGCTTTAAGAATTTCTCAGGCCAAAGTCATGCGCTGAAGCCAGCCCAGCCAAGAGTACTTGTATTTAAATCATCTCACTTACAACTTCCTAATAGCCATTTTATGAAGAAATGTGACAGTTAGGTATTTCCGGGGGTAGGTAATTCTAACGACAGGCAGCATGGATTAAGGGATGTGCTGGCAGCTGCACTGAACACTGGCCTGGATTGTTCCTTTCAGTGTCATCCCACTGCACAGACGAGGAGATGAGGGCCAGACTGTGTGGGTGCCCAGTGGCACAGAGCCGGTGGGGGTGGCGGAGCAGGGATAGGGACCTGGGCATCCAGGCGCTGAACCCACCCCCCCAACGCCCCCGTCAGGTTCCTCCCCTGTGAGGGGCGCTCACCGCATTGAGACCGCAGAGCTGGTAGCAGGCCATGGTGATGACCACGGTGCCGACCTGCCAGCGGACGAAGGGACTCATGAGCAGCTCCAGCACGGACACCAGGCGGACATTCCTCTGCACGCGCCTCTCCGCCAGGACCTCCTCCAGCTCTCGGGAGACGTCCTCCTTGCCCAGGAATGTCCGGAAGGCTGCCAACGGAGACAAGCGTTGACTTTCAGCAGGGATCAGGATGTGTCTGAGGCTGGGCCCCGCAGGGACGGTCCCTCCACCCAGACACACACCTTGTCAGGGATGGAGCTGGCAGGGGCCTTTGAGACCAGGGAGTCCCAAGCCCTTGTTTAAAAATAGGAAAATAGGGGCCCAGAGAGATGCAATGACTTGCCCAAGGTCACCTAGTTGGCTAGGAGAAGAGTGAGGCGAGAGCCAGGGTCTCCAGCTTGCCCCACAGCAAAGCAGAGCATGCCCAGGGTTCAAATCCCACCTCTACCACCGGGCGTATGAACAGGCCCCCCACCCCCATATTAGTCTTCTGGAATCATTCCTGCCTCACGCGGCTGCTGTAGTCACTGGATCATATAATACACACTAAACCCTGGCTCCGAGCTTTGCACACAGGAGGTGCTCTTTCGATGAGTACTTCGTGAGCACCTCCTGTTTGCCTGGCCCTGTGCGCTCATCCTCGTCGGAAGTGTCCACTCAGCGGTCAGATCGCCACTCGGCCAGGATGCCCGGGAGCCAACTCTGTCATCGGAAGGAGCATTGAACTGAATGAGCCCCAGGGCCCTTTTCACGTGCCTCTCTGAAATACAGAAACCTCGCAGGAAATATTCCCAGAGCTCATCTTCCCAGGGCTCAAACTCACCCTGTGACTTACGCCTTTTCCGGGCCGAACACTGCAAATGTCCTGCCTCAGTGCACCTGCGCTTTTCACCAAGACCTTAACTGTGTAAACCTCCACGGACACAGGCGCGAAGTCCCACGGACTGATTGGACCCCTGAGATCATAATCGTCAGACGGCGGGAGACCCTTTAGAATGTGGATTAAGTTATGCAGCGCTCTGCTATTCATCCACCAACAGAGAAACATGGCTGCTGTGACGGGTCCTGTGGACAGTCCATTCCCGACACAGTGGGCGTCATCCCTAAAAACACCGCACCACAGGACGTGTGAAATTGCTCTTTTTAAGTAGCAAAAAAAAAAAAAAAGAAAAAAAGAAAAAGCCATTAAACTTGCTCCAGATTCTCCAAGAAGCAAGGCCACGAAGGCTCTGGGTGTTATTTCCTGTGGTATACTGAAAACTGCTTCAAATGTCTCTTTTGTAAGCTATGATTTAATACTTTTCCTAGCATTTGTTAAGGATAAATGGGAGAAGTAGCTGAACGAGTAACATTTCCACATCATGCACTAAATCAAAGCATTTCTAATACTTTCTCAAAATTCAAAATGCAACATTCATGTGACAAAGTAATCCTAGAGTTTTAGGGCAGGAAAACATTTCTCTCTCCTCCCTGACATACATGCCTTCCATATGAAATAAGGAGAACTTTATAACCTGCTTTTTTTAGTACCCTTTTTACCTTGGCTGCCAGGAAGCTCTCAGCCAAATTAAATGCTCAGCTCTCAAAAGAGTTTCCTAGAACAAAAATCTCTCTTCTTTCTCTTAAAAGTTGTGATCTCTTTCTTTTTTAAAAGCATCAATTTAATTTCCTGTTATATGTGTTCATAAAAATAGTTTGTCTCTACTTGCCCCACCCCCCTTCTTATAAGGTTCCTGTGACTGGATGAGGACGCGTACCTTGTGTGACTAGCATGGCAGACACAGAGATGCCCCACTCAGGTCCCCTTCAGGAAAGGACTCACTGCTTGGCTATGAGCAGTGTAGACAGCTGGCAGCCTCCAGCTCTTAGTTTCGTGGGCATCCACCTCAACTTGGAAGGCCAGGTGATGCTGTTCTCATAGTGGCTCCCAGCCCACGAGTGCACCCGGTGGTGGGACAGGGCCCAGGCGTCTCTGCCCAGTGGGTGCTCCTGTGATGCATGGGCACTGGGCCTGCAGACGCTTTGCCACATGGCGCTGAGGTCTGACGCTCCCCTGCCTGGTCCAGCTTCTGCACCCTTTCTCCCCGCGTGTTACTCCCCAGCAGAATTGCTGTCCCCGGACCCTTCTCAGCACCTGCTTCCTGGAGAAGCCGACCTGCAACAGCTAATCCCTTGACAGGGTGAAACAATCGATTGCCTTAGCTCCGTTTTCAGTTTTTGAAGCGCCGGGCTGCTTCCGGGCACGTTACCTTCCCCTGGGCGGTCGCAATAGCCCCAGCTGCTCTCCTGGGTCCCGTCTCCCCACGCCCTGCAGAGCACCTGCACACACATGTTCTCCACGCTGCGGGCTCCACCACACGCCTCACCATTTCATTTTTTTTTTTTTAAGATTGGCACCTGAGCTAACAACTATTGCCAATCTTTTTTTTTCTTGTTCTGCTTTATCTCCCCAAATACCCCCAGTACATAGTTGTATATCTTAGTTGTAGGTCCTTCTAGTTGTGGCATGTTAACCGTTTCATTTTTAAAAGGCCGCTGGGCTCTCCACTGTACACAGGATGAAGCCCAGCCTCCGCTTTCCTTCAGCTCCCCCTCCTGCCCCTTCCGTCTGTGCATGCCTCTTTCTTGGATGTGCAAACTGCTCGTCTCTCCTGTACACACTGTGCTTTCTCGGCTCTCTGCATTTGGCCATGCTGTTCCCTCTGCCGAGAATGTTCTTCCCACCTTCCCTCCCTAACCAGCTCTCCTCCTCCCTCCCCGATGCTGGGCTTCCCTGGGCTCTTGGTGCCCTGAGTCCCCTCGCAGCACTTTCTCCCTGCACTGTCGTTGGCACCCCCTCTGTCCACTCGCGGTGAGCACCTGAGGGCCACCTCCCGGGGCCGGAGGACAGGTGCCGGGTTAGTGCCTGCTGATCGGAGCCGAGCCCACCCAGCTGGCCAAGCCGCGCCCTGCTGTGCGGCAGGTACTGACAGCTCGGTGGACAGCTCCGCGTGGCGGGGCGCCCCGTGCCTCGGAGGATGGTCAGCAGCCTCCCCGGCCTCCGCCCCCGAGATGCCTGAAGCACCCCCTCAGCTGTGACAACCAGCAGCATCTCCAGCATTATCTACGACAGCCAAAACCTGGAAGCAACATGAGTGTCCAGGACGGACAAGCGGATAAAGGAAACGTGTCTCTGTGCAAGGCAGTGTCACTCAGCCACCAACAGAAGGAAGTCCTGCCTCTCGAGACAACATGGCTGGACCCGGAGGGCGTTCAGCTGAGGGAAGGAAGTCAGACAGAGACCCATACTGTATGATCCTGCTCATATGTGGAACCTAAAAAAACCCAAACCCACCCCAAACCGAACTGGTAGATACAGAAAACAGATGAGTGGTCGCCGGAAGCAGGGGGTGGCGCTGGGCAAAGGGGCAAAGGGGGCCAAAACGTACAACGTCCAGCTATAAAACACATAAGTCCTGGGACATCATGTACAGGCTGGTGACGACAGTTAACAACACTGTAGCGTGTATCTGAAAGCTGCTAAGAGAGTGGCTCTCAAGAGTTCTCACCATGAGAAAAAAAATTGTAATTCTGTGTGGTGATGGATGTTAATTAGACTTATGGCGGTGAGGGGGTGTTTCAGGCTGACAGAAGTCAAGACAGAAAGTCACCTCACACACCCTGACCCTCAGGAGAAACAAGACACATGGGTATATTTGCTCCTTTCCTCTTTCTGGAATATTCTTTTGACTTTCTGCACCTGGCTACCCTACTTGTTCTTTGAGTCTAAGCTCAGACACACCTCCTCCAGGAAGCCTTCCCTGATTCTTTCTTGGCCAGAAGTCATAGGAGGAGCAGGCCAAGGAAGGCCTGGAGTGCCTGCGGGCATTGAAGGCCCTGCCGCAGGTCTCATCTCATCCCCAAGCCCCACTGATTCCGCCTTCCTGATCTCTAGTGCCACGTGCTCCTCTGGGGCCCCAGGTCCAGTCTCACTTCAGGCCTCAGCGTCGCCCCACTGGGCTCCCTGCCCTAGTCTCCATCCTCCCAGGTGACCATCCTCCTGCACTCAGGCCTTCGCTGTCCCGCCCCTGCCAGCAGGACCCGGCCCAAAATTCTATCTGCCTTGCAGAGCCCTCTGCCCACCACCCCTGCTTCTCCCGAGCCTGCTCCTCCCACCTGTCCCGCTGCTGCCGCAGAGGACGCCTCCCAAGACGTGCCTCTGTGCCTTGCACATGCTGTTCCTTCTGCCCACAATGCCCCGCCACTTCGTGGCCTGTGGAACATTCTTCCCTCAGGGCCCGCTCGGCAGCCACGCCTTCCGGAAGCCTCCCCAGGCCCGGTCACGGCTGAGCCCCTTCTCATTCCGGCACTTTCACTCCCGGCTGTGATGACCGTCCACACACCTGCCAAGACTCCTCCTAGGGACGCCCCCCGAGCAGGGGCTACTGAAGGGACGCCGTGATGCAGACGGAAGGCCATGGAGCCAGAGCAGCCTGGGCTTCACACCCACGCCTGCCTCTGCTGTGTGACCCCAGGCAGGTTACTGCGTCTCTCTGAGCTGCACTTCCATGAAACGGAAATCAAAAACCTCCCTCTGGGGCTGTTTCGGGGAATAAAAACAAGGTATGTAAAGTGCTTGGTACGTAAGCGGTGTTCAACAAACAAGGATTATTATTACTGCTGTTGTCTTATTTCTTCTCTGTAGAGCCTGACACGGAGGGTGTATGCAACGGACGCGTTCTGCCTGAAGAGCAAAAATGGAGACTCTGGGGTGACCGGGAAGGAGGAGCATTTTGTGAACACTGAAGTGGGGGCTGTGCCTGCGCGGACAGACACGGAGAGAGATGACCGAGTGTCGACAGAATTAAACCAGTGGAGGGACCAGTATCCCAGTGGCCTCCCCAGCTGTTCTGAGTGCAGCAAGGTTGACAAGTGACAGGCTCCCTGTGGCCCTCAGCCACCCCTGCCCCCCAGCAGAGCAGCAGCGACAAACCGATGCAGCTGGGGGCACCGGCACACGGGCTGCGAGGGGATGGGCATGTGCTCACGTGCCTCCCGTGGGGCCTGCACAGGCTGCATCCTGGGCCGGGGCCCTCCCGGCTGCAGGTCCCCCAGGTGTCCCCGATCCCAGGAGGAGCTCCCCTGATCCAGATGGCCCCCGGGCACCTGGCAGGGCATGGAAAGGGGCGGGGCCCAGGAAGGGGCGGGAAGCCGGCCTTGTGTGGGTCATCTCAATGCCCTCTTTGCTCTGGAGGCCACAGGGCTGCTGCCAAGTGGAGAGGAGGCTTCAAATCCTCCTCTGCCTCCAGGCTGGCCTGAGGCCTGGCCTCCACCGCAGTCCTGGGTGCCTGGGGGGATTTGGTTCGGCCCTGCTGGTTGGCTGGCAACTGAATTTCAGGTACTCCAGGCTGATGGTCAATTCCAGCAAGTTCCAGGGAACACACAGCCCTTGGGGACAAGGCACAGGCCTTTCAAAGGGACAGCCTCAGGGCTGGTTGACAAATCACAGCCCCCTTCCGGCCCATTCTCGGGACAGCATTTACTGAGCTCTACTGTGCTCCAGGCACTGTGCTCGGACTCAGGGCCAGAGGACAAAAACTGCAGACCCTGTCATCACACAGCCACATCACATTTCCTAAAGTGCATTTTGAGGCATTCCAATCCCAGGGGAGGCTCCATGGAAATAAGATTCTTTGGTCAAAGAAGTTTAGTATCGGTGCACGCTCTGTCTCTTTACACTAGAACAGTAAAGGTTCTGATAAGTCCTGCAGCAAAGACACCTGTTTCATTCTCTTTCGCTCCATCTTTCCTAAATGTATTCGCTGGACCACCTACTGACAACCTGCACGAATCCATCAGGACATGTCACTGGAACTGCGTGTGGTATGTGTCACAGAGGAGCGGATCCAAGAGAGGTGATTCCACGGGGCGCATAAAGCAGAGAGTGGAGGCAAATATCACTGGGTTACTGGCCATCCTTGTCCTTTAGGAGGCCCCTTGGTAGGCAGAATAATGGCCTCCCACATAAGGCCACGTTCTAAGCCCCAGAGCCTGGGGATGTGTGGCTTACATGGCTGAAGGGCCCCTGAGGCTGTGACTCGGTTAAGGACCCCGAGATGGGGACGTGATCCTGGATTCTCTGGGTGCGCCCCGTGTAACCACAGGGCCCTTATAAGAGGGAGGCAGGAGGTCCTGGTTGGAGAAGATGTGAGGATGGAAACAGAGGCTGCAGGCGCCTCTGGGAGCTGGAGAAGCAGGAAGCGTTCTCCCCTGGAGCCGCCAGAAAAATACAGCCCTGCGGCACCTGGGTTTCGCCCAGGGAGACCCGTTTTGGAGCTCTGCCTTCTGGGACTGTAAGATAGTTAGTCTGTGTTGTTTTAAGCCACTAGGTTTGTGGTAATTTGTTAGAACAGCCACAGGAAACTCATACAGAGGCGCTGAAATCAGACAGCTGTTGGTTTAATGCCCCCTCGCTTTCCATATGATGGAGGAAGAGCATTTGATCTCGCAGACCATAGGCTCTCACCTGTAAGGTGGGGCTGAGGTCACCTGTGTCTCCAGGTTGTCATGACAGCCACCTGGGCCCACGTATGCAGAGCACCAGCCCCGAGCCTGGATCCCCGTGGATGCAACGCTCATACTGTCCTCTTTCAGGGACCAGTAACCCGCTGGGAGACTAGCAGCCATGAGTGAAACCAGCATCATGAAAAACCTAAGGGCAAATGTGGGGCGTGTCTGCCCAGCGCTGCCCGAGGGCTGGCAGCGAGGGTGGAAGGGACGGGGTGGAAAACTCAGACTGGGCAGCCCCAAGCCTCATGTTTGAGCTCACAGCGCTAGGGGCAGGCTGGTGGGCCTGGAGCCCCTGCTACGCCGGGTCCTGGCTGTGTGATTATGGATGAGTGCCTCAGCCTCTCTGTGCCCCTGTCCTCACCTCTAGCAGCGATGACACTAATGCCTGCCTCACAGATTGCATGAGGGCCAGGTAGTGAGCATACACCTGGAGAGGTGTGGGGCCGGCAAAGTGCTGAGCAGGTGTGCATGTCGGCTGGGGAGCCTGCCAGGGTGGTGCCTGGCTGCCAGGCAAGGGCCTTCTGGGGCGCCGGCTCCCTCGAAGTGCCAGGATGGAGGACAGAGCTCCTCGGGCATCTCCTTCTGCCTATGCAGTCATGGCCGCCTGGGGCTGGGCTCAGAGGGATTCTGAGGTTGTCCTCTCCGCCGGTGGGGAAGGGTGTGGATGCTGGGTTGGGCTGAGCCCAGCGGGCAGGGTGGCGGCTCACATGCCCCATGTTAGCTGGGCCTGAGTGGACAACGCAGGCCACCAGCCTCCACGGGACGGGTCTGGGAGACCTTTCATGGCCGGAAGCAGGACAGCCCCGGGATTCGGAAGCGGCCGGTGTGCTGATCAGGGAAACGGTGGCGGGGCTGGGGGCCGTGTGATGCCACGTGCTTCCTCTTGGTCACATCTCGGGCTGAGCGGCGGCACTGTGCCAGCCCACGGCGCACACGCTCGACAGAGAATAAAGAAGAGCAGGTGCTCTTGACCGGGTCCGGATCCCAGCCCTGACGTTTCCGGATCAATGATGCAGGAACTGGAGGTTGCGCCTGTGCCTGGCCAGCTCAGAGGGAGGACTGAGGCCCGGTCGCAGGCTCCTGCAGGCCCCCCAAAGCCACAGAACGCCCACCCCACGGGGAACACGCGCGGCACAGAGGAAAGGGCACGGCCGTGCAGACACGCTGGACTGGGCTCACGTCCGGTCTGCCGCCATCAGCTGTGGGACCTTGGCGGGTCTCTGCAGCCTCCCGCACCTGCATTTCTCAGGTTCCAGAGGGGTCCGTGTGACGATCTGGTGCGACAGCACCTGCGGAGTTCCCCCGCCCCGTGACCGGCTATGTGATCATGTGATATGGCGGCGAAGAGCCTGGCATGGGGGCCACACTGCCCGGCTTCCAATCCCCTCTCCACCACCTCTCACCTAGTCTGACCCCAGGCCAGTTACTTCATGGTTCTCTGCCTCAGTTTCCCCATGTGTAAGATGGACATACAGCGTTGGGCTGCCAGCAGTATTAAATGTCACGCACACGAGGTCCTTAGAACAGTACTGGCTCTTAATGAGCAATGAGCACAGTAAATCTGTTACCTATCACAGTAGTACCTGCTACAGCCCCCACCCCTGTATTCTATTTTTCCTTCCTTTTATCTTTAGCCCGACAGTGGGTACAAAACGCTGCAGCCTTCTGTTGTAGGTCGAATTGTGTCCCCATAAACACGTTGCGATCCTAACCCGGTACCTGTGAGTGTGACCTTATTGGGAAGCGGGGTCTTTGCAGACGGAATTAAGACGTCAGTTAAGATGAGGTCACACTGGAGGCGGGTGGGCCCTGAATGCAATATGACTGGTGTCCCTATAAGAAGAGGAGAGAGCCACAGAGACACACACACACAGGGGGAGGACGGCCATGTGAAGATGGAGGCAGAGATGGGAGAGACGCCGCTGCGGGCCCAGGAGCTCCGAGGACGGCCGGCCGCACAGAAGCTGGGAGAGAAGGCGGGTCCCGCTGACACCCTGACTTTGGCCCCACGGCCTCCAGAACTGTGAAGTGTGTGAAGGCTCCCAGCTCATGGTCCTTTGTTACGGCAGCAAGTACATTTTATCACCTCCTTTAGCATTATCACCTCCTGCCAGAGCAAAGCGCAGAACAACCTGCAGACGCCTTCCTTCTCGTGGCCTGGAGAGCCCCTGTGGCTAGGTGCGAGAGGGACCTTATGTGGAGCCCGGGGTGATGGCCCCCTGTGGTCACGTGCCGGGAGCAGCGCCAGCTCCTCTCTCCTGCACAGCACAGGCCTCGGAGCTTCTGAAAATAGGAGGTTTCATCAAAGCATTCATTTTCAACCGCTATTGGGATTCATGTTTGAGTTTGTTGGGATTTTAACTTAGTTTTCGTGTCTTTTTATTACTGACAGCAGTAGGATCCAAAGTGGGGGACCTAAGAAGAGGTGTAGTTGAAAATATTGGGACTCCTGTTTGTAGTTTTATAACATTTCATTATGGACCCACCCTGGAGCCCTCACAGGGCCCCCGGGACGTGGAGGGGGGCTCCAGCAGTGGAGGAGCTGACAGCTGCCCTTAATCTCTCTTTGCTTTCGGCGTAGATTGATACGTTGGTTTACTTGTGCAATTATCAGTTAGGGGATCTGGGAATGGCAGTATTTGGTTTTAATTGAATTAACCCTGAGAAATGTACAGGCAGTTTATAAAGAATCCTTCAAAGAGACCGGGGATGAAAGATATTACAAACAGTGGCAGCACAAAGACGGGAGAACACAGCTGCCCCCTCCTCCGTGCCCCAGCCCGTCGACAGCCGCAGTGGCTGCTGACAATAAGCTGCCTAGCAGAGGTTTTAAAAGGCAAGACATAAGTAATCCATCTCTTCAAGCTAAGGTGACACGTTAACAAGAGGGAGAAAGTAGCAACTTCTTGAAAGAAATTGTTCTAAGGGAAGAGACGAGTGGAAAGGTTTCCATCACTGCGTGACTTGGAAGCCAAAGTACATACCCAGGTCGCCAGTTCAAACTCTCTCATCTGCACATTTAAAAAAACCTTACAAACTGTTTAAAAAATATTCCTGTTTAAAAATATTCCAAATGAAGAGTTTCAGTGGGTTTTGCTAAACTATGGTTGTTAAAATATAAAAAGGCAACATCTGATTATTTTGTAAAAACAATGGATTGACACTGGGGAGGGTGGAAATTTACTAGTTGCATTTCCACCTCCACGAGACATTTCCTTCCTAGAGGATGGGATTCAAGACGAACGCCAGATGCCTGAGTGCAGCCAGACTGTTGCCTTCTTCCATTTGGATCTATTTCCAGCGGTGAGGTTCTTTTTGAGCTATCATCACCATTAAGGTCAACACTGAAATGACACTGGTTAGTGCTCTCTGAGGGTTACTCTCTGCTGGACACGGTTCCATGTGCTCCATCTGCCTTTACTGATTTAACTCACATATAAGCATGCTCTGAAGTGGACAGTATTCCCATTTTTCAGGAGAGAAGAGGAAAGAAACTTTCCATGGTCAGGAGAACTAGGATCCCTAAGTGCAGAGCCTGAGACAAGGATTGAGTGCAGGAGGTTGACATGAATAATGGTTGCAGAAAGTGGGTGTGAGGGGTGGGGAGAGTGAGGCAGGGGAAGAGGAGGCCATACAAGGCATGTCACTGAGGAGCCTTCTAGGAACAAAGGGGGTCAGTTCTGCTGGACTTCTGAGCAGCACACGGAACATCTCCCAGAATTGCCCCCCAGGGGAGCATGGGCAATTATCTGCCAGCTCCTGCCCCAGGGACATTAACTCCTGCACCTCAGGCCTGGCCACCCAGGTAATTTGTGCTCTTCTTAAGGGCAAGTGTTACAACAGTTTGGGAAAAGCTTGTGTGGTCAACTCAACTCTGGCGTGAATTCACTTGAAGATACTTTCTTCTCGCCTTAGTAAAAGCCAGACCCCTTGTAACTAGGTAATGTACTTTAGCTACTAGCACAAAAGAGAAAACAGAGTCAGCCAATAAGGGCCATTATTGGGGCCCACTTCTGTCCACCTGGATGTGACCTTGCCTTCTGGATGTTTCCAGCCATCTCTGGACTGTGGAGCAGCCCCTTAATCCAGCTCAGGCCACTGAGGCAGTTGCCCAGAGCATCCGTGGGTGAGGGGCATTGACATTCCCTAAGGCACTAAGGCATCATTAGAAATGTGCTGAGATGCAGGGAGTTGATTTCAGCAGAATGCAGTTGACAATCCTCACAGGGTGGGAGTGAGAGTGCCAGGGGGTGTTCGGGAGTGGGAAACGAAGCCATTCCCATTAACTTCAGCGCTTTCATTTAGCTCATTATCAGAGCTCACTCAGCTTCACCTCTAAATAAGCATCAAGTGGCTGTTTAAATAGCAACACTTGGAAGGAATCATGAGTCAGCCTCCAGACACCGCGAACACCTCAGTCTGGCTGGTCCCAGCCAAGAGGTCCTCCAGCTGCTTTCCTTACACACGGTGGCCGAGCCTGCCGGTGGCCAGATGCTCTTACTCATTCTCCCCGCCTCCTTAGGAGCAGGCCCTGACTTTCCGTGGCAAAGTGCTCTAACCGACTACGTTTCTCAGCCTCCTCGGCAATTAGGGGAGGCCACGTGGTCATGCTCTGACCAAAGAGACACGGCATAAGTGCGTGAACCTTCAAGGAGACTTTTTAAAGTGGAAGGGCAAGTAATCCCTTCTCACCCTCCTCCTTCTGGCTGGAATACAGATATGATGGCAGCCACTTTGGACCATGAGGCAACCTTCCGAAGATGGCAGACGGAGAGATGAAGGGCACGGGGTCCCTGACAACCTGAAGACTCGTAACAGCCTTAGACCGTTTGACAACATTTTCTTATGTGATAACAGAAATAAACTTATATCTTGTTTAAGACGCCATCATTTGGCTTTTCTATCATAAGGTGGCTGACCTTAATCCTGATATGCACACCCTTCTCTACAAAAACAGACAGACCTCTCCTGATCGTGATGGCAGCCAATAATGGGAAGTCTCCTTTTTCTATTTAGGCCAGGATTCTAGCTAGTAACTGGCTTCTGAATGCTACAGGAACATACTCCCTCCCATCCACAAAACAACAACAACCAAAAGCATTGCTTTTTGCTTGTCTGGGGACTATAGCCGGGGCCCTCTGCCTAGTCTATCTGCCTGATTGGGGTTCCGGCAGCAAAGACCAATACAGATGACAGAGGAGGGGAGACAGGGCACGCCCAGGGAAGGAGCATCAAGAGGTATCGGTCCTTCATGCTGATGTGCATCTACAGCTGTTTTATCTTGCCTGTACCTTTTTCTTGAAGCTATTATCCTAGACTCCCTATAATTCTAGTAGAGACGTCAATCAAACCGTACAGCCGTCCATCCTCCAATTACTCAGAATAAATGCAGACTAGCCAATCAGGGAATTTTAACTCCCAGGACAGTGATGGGTTCAAGGATAGCCACGTGACCCAAGAAGGGCCAATTAGAAGTCTTTCCTTCAGGGACTAAGACGTAGGCTGTGTGAAAGGGAATCTCTTTCTAAAAACAGCGTTTAAAGTTGGAGCTGCTCAGGACTATCTTGGTGCCAAGGGGAGAGAGCCTGTCTAAGAATGAAACCAGTGAAATCGAAGAATGTCTAGGATGTGTCGAGAGAACGACAGTACCTTAATGACTTGGTTTTAGCTCCTGGATCCCACCATGCCTGAAGGAAGGCCAGTCCTTTCACTCCCTATTATTAGGAAGAACACTTATTACTCACTCCTAATAGTGCTTTCCTCCTGGAGCAGCATTACATTAGCATTCACTCCCTCTGTGCCCACCCTGCACTCACTCCTCCCCAGGAGATGAGAAGGGACTTAGCTGGTTGGTAAGCTGGGGAGAGTAATGGCCCACACAACCTAGTTCCTCCCTTTCATTTTGGGATCTGTCTGGCTGGAGGGGCACACAGTCTCTGTTCCTCGTGTTCTAAGTTTCTCAGGGGCAGGCCCTGTCCGGGAGCCCATGAGTAGATCGCGAGTTCAGGGCGGGAGGACCATCTTACAAGGCTCTCCTCACCATCAGACCTAAAGCCACTTCTCCAAGAAGTCTTTCTCCACACTGGAAGTAACATTTTTATCCCATCTCCTCCACTTCTGCATCCGTCTCTCAGCTGGCGTCCAACTTGGGCTAGAAAGAGGAGTGTTCATTATTCGAGCCCTCAAACCCAGGGAAAGTGAGTTAAAAGTTTCCCTTTTGCTTATGCGGCTGAGTTTCTGTTTCTTACACTCAAAGGTGTCTTGATCGATATAACTTCCCTGACTCCAATGTCTGATGCAACATCCTATCACATTCCCTGTGCTAATATTTTATTTCTGCTCATTAAACAAATCCCCTTTCTCACAGTGGAGGTTTGGGCTCTTCCCCCCATTTTTAGGTGCTGAGCTTCTGCTCACCTGACAAGAGTGGCTCAAATGAATCAGATCCAGCTGGGACTTAATCCCTGGCCACTCTGAACTGGGGTGGGGAGGGGTGGGAAAGCCGGAAAGGGGCCTGTGGTATGGACTGGCTGCACTGATGGCCCCACTCTCCGCCTCCCTACATCTATGTCCTTTGCTCTGTAACTGCCTCGCCCCACCCACTCTGACTCTGGGCTTGACCATGTGACTGACTTTGGCCAATAGGATGTTAGCAGATCTGAAGCTTGAAAAACTGCTTGTGTTTTCCACTTCTGCTCTGGGGCCTCTGTGATCACCATGAGAATATGCCTGGGCTAGCCTGCTGGAGGATGAAGCATGTGGAACAGAGATGGGCCATCCTGCCTTAACCAGCTGACCAGACACGTGAGAGAGCTTCTGCCGAGACCAGAAGAATTGGAGGCCAAGTCCAACCGAGATGACCAGATTTTTACAGCTGGCCTGTAGACCTGGGAACAATTAGTGCTTCTGTGTCAGGGCAAGGAATTTCGAGGTGGTTGGTTATGAGGCATTATTATAGCGATAACTAACTGCAATGGGGCCCCTTCCCCTCAAATTACAAATAGCCCAGGCAAGGTGTGTCTCCCACAGTGCCCGACAAGGTGCTGGTAACAGAGTGTGGTTCATTTAAGCTCACAGGTTCTAGAACAAGACTGTCAGAGTTCAAATCCCAGGGTTGCCTTTGTCCAGCTTTGTGTCTTTGGTCAAGTTATCCTGTCCTCAGTCTGTCTTCAGATGGGAGTAATAACGTGACCACTGTCCATGGCGGCTGTGAGGATTTAAGGATCTAATACACGTGAGGTGCTTAGATGGGAGAGTTCTCAAAACAGATGAGCTATTAACGAGTGTGTCCAGCTCCCTGAACCAGACCCGCACCCTCGCCTCCTGGAGGGCTGGAACGCTGTTTCGTGCTCCTCTCTTCCCCCATTGCCTGGCAGAAGGCCCAGCACAGTAAATACCCACTGTTTGCTGAATGTCTGCAGCGAAATTAGCACTTTATGAGTACAGATGCAAATTTCAACATTCTCTTTCAACCTAGCCAACATCTTTGTTCTTTTTACAAAGCGTACTTGTAATATTTATCATTTTTTCACAACCGGCCTTCTGCCTCACTCCCCACTGTGCTAGGAAATCAATCTTGTAAGCCTGCTTCACTGTCCTGCATTTACTTGCACTGCCCATTCCAACTGAGCTTAGCTGAAGCGCTTCCCAAAAGCTCTTCCCGAGTGGAGGGGCACCCGGGAGAGGGAGCAGGAGGAATCGCCTTCTTCCAACAATCCGCAGCCCAGCCTCTTTCCAGAACCAGACCCTCTGGCTCTTTCTGAGCCTTCTTTTCGCTCCAGAGCCTCCACCATCTGGCAAGCAGCCTCATTCCCTGAAGACTGATTCCTGGGTTCTGGACGGCTTGCCTCCCCACGGGCTGTGTGGGAAATCCCCCAGGACATTACCCACTGGGCTCCCTCTGTGCATGAGGGTGGTGGGAGGGAAACCGCTCTTGCATCCCAATCCTTCTGTCACTTACTGGCTGTGAGCTGGGGGAGCGGTCACTAACCAGGATACCCCGCCCCCCCCACCCGTGGTCTTCTGCGGCAGTATGGGCTCAAGTCCTTCCCCCACCCCTACCTCATGCAAACTTTGTGCATACGGGTGCTCTATTGAAGAAAGCTCTATCGAAGAAAGATCTGAGGTTTCCATCACATTTTTAAAGGCCTCTAGAAAGCAAAAACCACATAACCACAGCCTTGGGCAAGTCACTTCACCCCTGTAAGCCTCAGTTTCTTCACCCAAAAAAATGAAACAATGAAAATGCTCTCTGGTTTCACTTTATAGAAATGTTGTAAACAAGAAAATGGATCCAAACCATAAACTGCTAGACAAATAGAGGCAACGATTAATATTTCATTATGTTATTTTTTAACTCAGAAAGTACTTAGCTTGTGTGGATTTTAAGAGATGTTGCACAAATTATATTAAAGACTATATATTATTCTCAATTTTTTTTCGTGGATGTGGACATTAGTAAAACTTAGATTACTGGAAAGGACACGGATAGAAAAGAGACAGAGTCCTCAGTAATAGTAACAGCAGACAATACTATGAACCTTACACGCATCATCTAATTTAATCCTTACAACGTGCCCATGGGTGGGGGTTTACATCATTTCCTTTTTACAGATGAGGATTCCAAAGCTCAGAAAGGTTAAAAGAATGGCTCCAGGTCAGACGGCAGAGGGGGATGTCAAGGGCGGTTCTGGTTACTCTAAACCCCTCACGCTTAACCACGGTGCTGCCGACTGTGTCTCTTTTATGAAAAGAATGGGAATGCTGTTGTTCATTCTACATTGTCTCCCTCTAGACAAAGTGATTTTGCCTCTCCTGGGTTCTGCAGAAATGCTTCTGATTCTGAATACAGGGCCTTGCGTCTGACCCAGCGCTTCAGCATTTGGGGAATTTAAGGAAATGTACCTAAGGTGACTCCCAAGCCCCACCATGGGCCTCATGTCTCTCCTGTAAAACGGGTCTACTTCTGTCTCCCTCGGGGGCCGCTGGGGACGTTCTGGTGGGCCACAGAGCAGAGGCACCGGTCCAGTGCCGGTGTGATATTTGTGCTCATTCTCTGCTTGTATATTTCCTTTCCTTTCCTTTCGTGGGAATGTTAAGACAGGAGAACTGGTCAGTGAAGAGAGACAGAGTGGAGAGAGGCCTGCGACAGACTTGAACCACTAAGAGATCTGCGTTCACATCCTCTCTGCAGCGGGGACCAGTGGAAAGGCAGCAGTGGAAAGACACCACACAGCACTGAGTACACCTGGCTCTTATCCTGCTCTGTCCTGGCTTTTCCAGGCTACCTGTGTGACCCATGTCCCCTCCCTGGGCCACCTGTAGCAGGCTGTTGGGAAGATGAAATGGTATAGGGCGTCTTAGGGCACCCAGCACAGCGCCTGCAGAGAGGGACGGCCGCAGGTCTCCCCACGCCGGGCGGCAGTGACCCCAGGAAGAGGCTGGAACTGGTGGGAAAGACAGAGGCCCCTACCTTGCTCGGCTGCCACCTGGTCATGCTTCTCAAGGAGCAGGTAGCGCGGGCTCTCGGGGAGAAAGGGCAAGCTCACCAGCTGGACCACGGCGGGGACAGCAATCACTCCAAACAGGTACGGCCAGGTGCTCTCCTGAAGGGAGAAGAGGAGGCCAGTGAGTAGACATGGCCTTTGGTCATTATGCTGGGGCTGGGCCACAGGGCCAAGCAGCTTTGGCTCTTTGCAGAAGGGCCCTCTGCTCTGTGGTCCACACGGACCAGCCCAGTGTGTCTGGCATTCTCCACGCAAGAGGTTGGTGAATCCACCTGGGAGGCAGTGACCTGAGAAGGAGGAGTTCGGGGGGCCAAGGAGTGGCAGACCCCATCACCCCTGGGGCGTTACTGCGAGCCTGAGGGGCTCCACTCTTTCCTGTTTGTGTGGCCTCGGAAACCATCCTCATGGCCCCTCAGAGTCACCTCTTCACCTGTGGGATGGTGACAATCTCAGCCGCCGCTCAAGCTGTTGTGAGAGTGGATCAGATAGTGCTCTGACTGTGGGGCCTGGCACACAGTAGGTACACAGAGGAAATTACGGCTCAGGTTGGTGCCACCACCTAGATGCGTCTGAGGCTGCGACACCCGACCCGTCCTGCTCCTGTGAGCGTACAGACAAGAAGGGCGGTGGCTGGAGATGTCCCAGTTCCCTACAGAAATGGGGGGGTGGGAGCCGGTAGTATAGCCCACCCTTGAGGTAGGAGAGCTTTTCATTTTCCAGGCGGCTGTGAAAGGCAAGCAGGGCCCCACAATGTGCTTATTCAAGAGGCATCTGAGTGGCTTCCCACAGCACCATTCAGCTCTAATGCAGCTTAAATGCAGCACGGAGCCCTGACACTGTGTCCATCAAGGCGGCATTCTTCCCCACCTGCTTTTTTTTAACCCAGGTTTACAAATAAACTCTCGCTGTGCCTCTCAAGAAAAAAGATTATCAACGCGAGGCAGTTCTGATGGGGAAAAGGATGAAAAGCAAAATGCTTAGTGCCAAGGTCTTGACATGTTTTATTTCCTAAGAAAATAAAAGGAGACAGCCAAGGAGAAAATAAGACACATTCAGACCTGAAAAGACTTCACACAATGGGCGATGGTCCAGTGGGCTTCAGGTGGGGATCCCACAGGAATGTGTCTAAAGAACCCTTGAGGGCCACACTGGCAGCGCTCTCAGGGTCAGTCTCTGTGTCTCTCCTACAGCTGTTCTCTTGGAGGCGGACTCCCCCCCGTGGCGCTCTCCCAAGGCTCCCTCCCTCCTGGGCTCCTTGATGACAGAGGCCCAGGTACGTTCTCAGGTCACATGAGGGTAGAGGAGGCAGGGACCCCTGAAGCAGAGCAGGGGAGTGGCTTGTCAAAGCATAAGAGCCCTCTGGTTTGTCCACGTCCTGATTTTCAATTCTACTCCCCTTTCTGTATATAATAGCAATTTATATGCACAGAACTCTTCTGATTTCACCAGCCAGCACAGTTCTGTAACCACAGGCCCCCAGGACCAGTTCAACTGACCCCATCTTATCAACAGAGTAATTAAGGTCGTCTTTCAGGAACTGAGAGCTCCGCCTTGTCCAGTTCAGGCCATTTGAGACCACCAACTGGGCCAGCACAAATACCCAGTAAGTGACCTTTTTGACATCAAAGGGCTGAAAACTCCACCCTCAGGTCATACTAAAGCCATCATTTTGTGAACATGTGTCCTATGAAGAGCCACAAGGCTTGACTATGTTCGCACAGGCCATCGATGACCTCACTTCTCCTCACTGCCAATCACCCATCGTCACACTTCAGACAGCCCTGCCCTTCATCCCATAAATTTTGCCCCAAGCCCTGGATCGCAGAGATAGATCTGAGAGCTGATGCCTCCTGTCTCCCTGTAGATCAATCTAGCAATAAAGCTGTTTTCTTTTCCTAAAAGCTGATGCTATAATAATGGTTTTCTTAATGTGCATAGGGTAGGAGAACCTCAATTTCGTGTGGTAACAGTCCCTCCACTGCCCTGTGAGGCCAATGCCAGCTTTTCACGTTGGAGGAGACCTCTATGTCAGAGACCAGGAGAGGAGACGGAAGGTGGATCAGTGGTTGCCCGAGGCCAGAGGGAGTGGGGAGTGACTGCTAATGGGTGTGGGTTTCTTTTCCTAGGTGATGAAAATATTCTGGAATTAGAAAGAGGGGATGTTTGCACAACTTTTTGAATATACTAAAAACCACTTTAAAAGGACGAATTTCATGGTACGTGAATTATATCTCAATTTTTAAAAAAGATCATGGAATCAAAAAAATCACATACATATACATGGAATTTTCACTACAACTTTTTTGGTGTGTGTATGTTGTTGTTTATTTTGTTTTCACTTAGAGCTTGGCTTGTCAAAATTCACAATAGAGGAGTCGTTTTAAATGGAGTCGGAGCTGCCTTTCCAGAGAAACTGCCCGGCCGTCTTGAACCCGGCTGGGCTGAACCTCTGGACTGGGCCAGAACGGCAATTGTTTATAAGCAATTGTGTGAGAAGTCAGCAGGAGAATGGACATCCTGATCACAAAGACTGAGGATGATGGGCTTTCCGAAGACAGAATCAACTGTCAATCAACGTTCAGCCAAGACTAGCTCTCTGCCTCTAACACTAATTAGCATTCTCTCTGATACAACCTCCCTTCTTTGCCTTTAAAAGACCCTGACTTTTACTCCCTAGCGGGACGCTATTTGGATTTCTGAATCTGTGCTCCCCGAATTACAATTCTTTGATTCCAAATCAACACCTTGCCTCTTAATCTGGTTTCTGTTTTTGCAGGTTGACAGGCTGCTGCCTCGGTAAGAATAAAAACAGAAAGCTGAGAAAAAAGACAAGGGAATCAACACAATTAAGCTCCTGCTATGTGCCAGGCACGGTGTGAGCTCATTGCATCATTGTCTCGTTCAACCTCCCAGCAGCCGGGAGAGGCTGGTGCTATTTTTGCACATTAGATACGTGGAGACGGACATGCTTGTGCTAAGGCCTCCCAGCCAGGAGCCGCACAGGCAGGAATGAAGCCCAAGCTTTTCCCACAGCATCACAACAAAGGGGCATGTCCCAGGGGTGGCATCCTAGGAGCTGCCACTGGGTGGAAGGAGGAGATGAGCTGGAAGGGCACTCCTGGAATAGGAACAGCACACACAGATGTGCAGAGGCATGATCCACCCACGCTCATTGAGGAGCAACAACTGTAGCAGGATTGTGGGACCAGGGGATGCTGGAGACGGCGGAGCTGAGGCTGGAGTCTCAGATGGAGGCTGGGTCGTGGGTGCTTCACTGTTATTCTGTGGCACAGGGACCTGGCTCTGAGGACAACCAGGGGCCTTAGAAGCATCCACACACTTAACTGAGATGGACACCCTCTATTTCCTTGAATCTACAGGTCAGCATTTCTGGAATCGTGCAGTCAGCGAGTATACTGGATGGATTCCTATTATTACTGAGAAGCCGAGCCTGTGGTACAGCCTGTGACCCGTGGCATCTTAAATACAAGGACATGTGCAATCTTCCCTAAGGGTGATCACTTGGGTGGCTGTGGTCTGGTCTCCACCTCTGGAGAAAACAGATGCTACTGACCCATGGGTCGGTGACCCCTGGTTTGAGATGTTGACAGTGTCTGGGCTGGAGGAGGAGAATGGCAGGAATGTCCTGAGAAGAGTTTGGGCCTCAGTTTTCTCATCTGTAAAATGGGGGTGATGCCTAATCACTGGCTGTCGGGAGGGTTCAATGAGTCACGAGATGCACGAAATGCTCAGCATTGGCCCCCACCCACTGTGCGCCTTTAACAGGAGAGAGTGCTGTTTACTATCAAGCACGGCGTGAGGCACGTTACACAGACTGCCTCCTCAAATCCTCACCACAGCCCTCTGAGGTAGAGCCCGTTATTATGCCCATTTTACAGAAATATTCACTGTAGCACAGAGAGGTTAAATAGCTCATTGAGGCCACAATTCCATCAGAGGCAAAGGACTGAACACCGGTCTTGGATCCCAGAACCCGAGTTCTGATCCATCACAGGTGCCTCAGTGACCAGGGAGGGGCCATGAGGCCGCAGACCCCGGGGCATCCAACCGTCTTCCATCTGCTTCGGGCCAAAGAGTCCTCTGTGGCCCCTGACGGTGTCCCGGGGCAGTTGGTCCCAGCCTGGAGCTGAGGACTCAGCATTTTGCCTTACGCTTGTGACTTCTCGCCGTCTGAGGGCACATGGTAGCTATTCAATAAACATCTGATGGAGAAACGAACATGCATGGGAGGGGGCTTTCTTACACACAGACCCCTGCCCTCTGCAGGGGACAGCCCCTAACCTTCATTTTCAGGAGCTGTTCAAACAAGAAGGCATGTTTTAAAAAACATATATTATTCCCCTAACACAGGACCACGAGGGGCCACCAGAAGTTAATCCCAGAGGAGTCTTTGTGCCGCCAGCGAGAGCTGATGTGTTCAGTGAAGCACAAGGTGAGAGTTCTGGCAGACGCTTATTTTAGTCGGGAGGAGGGACCAATGGATAGTCTTGTCTGCCGAGATGATCTTTAACTCCCTCTCAGGTCAGGTGAGTGGGTCTTGCAATAACCCGATTATCTCGCTTTTCAATCTGCAAGGTTTCCTTTTTTAACACAGTCTTGTCTTTGAGGTCGTACTTCCCCCAAGCGATAGACGACTTCAGGCCTTTCCCTAAATAGCGTCCTCCTGGACTGTGATGAGACAGTGAAAAATCTTAAGTAGAGTTGGAACCATTGATCTTACCCTAAGTGAGGTCCTTATTAAGGACATCACAGCATGCCCTCAGCCTCCCAGACCAGTGGAGAGGGAAGGTGACGCTGGCTGGTCACTCATGCCACCAACGTGCCACTGACGCTCTGTGGTGCTGGAGGCGAGAAGGGGAAGACAGAGACCTCCCTCACATGGCGATTTGGGAGGTGATATGGGATATATTTCTCCATTTGTCTTCACACTAAGGCACTAATTATAATAACGGCTAACATTTATCAGGCTCTCCATGTGCCGAGCTCCATGCTCGGTGCTTTTGAAACATAATTGCTACAGCGTGCTAAATACGCACAGTTCATGATGTCGCCAAAATACAGCCATGGTTCCTGTCTCCTGCTTACCTTTAAAATTTAACCAGGGGGGTGTTCTTCCCCCCATCCCAGGGGCTCAGTCTTAGGGGATAGATAGTCCTGGTTTCAATTTTGACATCAGAATGGCCAGCCCAAAATAATAACCAAAATTAACCCGACTGAATGACAAATTTCCTGAATCCCAGTCCGAACCCGCTTCGGGCTGAGTCTGCGGTGGAACGAATCGGGGCGGGTGGGGGGTAAATGGTTGCTTCTCATGTCTATTCCTCTCCTTCCTACCCCCAACTTCTCCCCCCGCTTCTAGCCAGTGTCTGACCCTCCTGGGTCCAAGCTGGGCCTGGAGGAGTGGTAAGGAACTAGGTTGGGTCTCTAGGGCCGACAGATGTTTACAGCTGATATTTTTTCCTCGTGAGCACCGTCACAGGAGCTCTGGAGAGTTCCATCCCTGAGACCACCCTCTCCTCTGAAGTTTCCCTGATCCAGGAGTTTGCATTCCTTTTTCTCTGCAGCCCTGAGGAACCCAGGGTCAAGGCTACAGTGTATTGTTGTGAAAGTTGCACTCAGTACCCCAAGGGTCCTGAAATCCACTCACCCTGATCTCCAAGATGAGGGCCCATGGGGCTGCCATATTAATTATGTTTTATATTTTCTGTATTTTTTGATGCTTTGGCATCTTGGGGCCTTACTGATCCTGGAGAGGCTGCCTCTGCCAGGACTAGCTACGTCCTAGGATGACAGACCACTTGCGTGAGAGCATGCCTCTAACATGCAAACTGACCAGCGGGAGCCACACTCCGACCACCCCCTTTATCTGACTCTCACACACCACGCCAGGATTTCTCCTGCACTGTCAGCCCAGCGTCAAGTACCAGACAACTAGAGCCAGCCCCTGTAGCCCAGAGCCCATCCCAAATTATTCAAACTATGTAGTCCTAAACTTGTTCAAGCTTGCCTACCCTGCCTCGCCATTCCGCCTCGCAGAAACCACAAGAAAGGCCCTGGGCCATGTTTGCCCTCTCCTTCTGCCTTCTGACAGACACTGGTGCTTCCTCGTGTGGCCCTGCATGGGAACGGGGTACCCCCTCCACATGGGAACTGTGAACCGTAAACTTCTTTCAAAGGCAGCGTCTCCGTGACTGTCACCTTACCATACCTGATTAAAACCAAATCCCAGGTCATTTTAGAACAGCGGGCCACCCCTCTCCCCGAGGCAAGGTACCCCATAGGTTCTTGCTGAAGGTGATCACTTACTTCTTTCTGAAGTCCCCCCAATCCCTTGCCTTCCAGGACACCCCTTTCCTGGTTCCCCTCCACCTTCTTGGGACACCTGCCCGGGGTTTTGAGCCCAGCCCTCCTTCTGTTCATTGCTCTTCTCAAATGCTTCCCCAGGGCAGTGCTTCTTACAATTGGCTGCACAGTGGAATCACTTGGAAGTTTTGAAAACTACTGATGTCCATGGTCTCCTACACTAGGAGTTTGTGGGTTAATTGGCCTGGGGATGCCACGTGGGCGCTGGGTACTTCAAGTTCTCCAGGTGGCTCCAGTGGCAACCACCTGAGAGTCACTGTCCCAGGGCCTTCTCTCCACCTGCAGTGGACAGTGAGTGGTGCATGCCCAGAAGTGACGGGCTCATCTTCCAGCTGCCAGGAGTTTTGTGGCTGTGGGACTGAAGCTGGGTCTCCCCAGAAGCGCCCTTGAAGGATGCCTTCTCTACACGGCTACCAACCCCTCCCTAGGAGCCACCTGCATCCAATGGCTGGCTGATGTGGGGGCACAAAGGCCAGCCTCTCTTCCTCTGTCTGAAAATTGGGCAACTTGATAGGCCCTCCAGGTCCAGAGCTCCCGCAGGCTCGGCTGAGACCTTGTGACTGAGGGCAGCTCACTCCCTCTGCTGAGCCACGCTTCCTTCACTCCCTGGCGGGTGTTGATGTGAGCGCACTCCCTAGTCAGCCTCCTGCCCACACATCTCCATCTCAGGGTCTCTTTCTGGGGAAGCCAACCTAAGACACATCTGTGGGGCCACGACTCCAAATCTCCACGTCCAGCCCACACCTCTCACCGGGACCTGTAACTCCCATTTCCAGTTGCCTAGTGGACAGCTCCACTGGTAGCCCTGGGTTCCATAGTCCCAACACAGTGTCTTACCTCCCAGCCCATCCACGCCGATCTCTTGATCACACTTGGGGCCATCGCCACCTCTCCAGTAACCAATTCAGACACCTAGGAGTCCCCTCCATTCCCCCATAACTCACAGCCTTCCCACCACCAGCCGGCTGCTGTACTCCCTCATAAGGTCCTCCTGGCTCTGTTTCTTAACCCTTTCTCCTGTGCGTCTCCTCCCTTCCTTCCTTGCTAGCATTTGCCCTAGGGGAAGACCTTACCATGATTTGCCCAGATTCTTGCAACAGCATCTTAACTGTCTCCAAATCATCTTTCATTCCTTCCCATTCCCCTCACAGCCTCAGAGTGATCCTTCTAGAATGGGAATTTGATGTTCAAAGTTACTTCTCTAATACCTTTCAGCGGCTGCCTGTTGTCCTCACTCTCAGCCTGAAATACAAGGCCCTGTCTTCTTAGAACCCTGCCACGACTCCAGCTTTGCCGCTGGCTACACACCAGCTCCCTGTGCCCCTGTCCTGGTCCTGCCGATCTGTGAGCATGTTTGAATCTACCATGCTAATGTCATGATGCTATGCTTTTGCGTATGCTCTTTCCTCTCCCAGAAATGCCTGCTCTTATCTACAGAAAATCTATTTATCCTTCCAATTTCAGCATTCCCTCCTACAGATGACTTCTCTACCTGGTACAGAATCCCATTAAAGCACTTGTTACCTGTGTCACAATGTATTCTCTATGGGTGTGTCTCTCCGACTAGACGGAGCTCTTCAGGGCCACTTCAGGGCCACCCCCTGCCGTGTTGTTATGTTTCTGCCCAGTGCCTGGCACATGGCAGGTGTTCAGTAAGCGCTTGTTGATGGAATGCATGTTGGGTAAGATGAATGGCACAGGTAAGTGATGCTGCTAGAGATGGAGACTCCTGAAATAACAGACACTCCTGCTTTTAAAGTACTTTATTTAATGCTAAAACTTCCCTACGTGATATCTCATTAAAAGGCTAAAATACCATAAGTAATATTCCCCATGAGGTGTTATTATAATTTCCAGTCTATAGAAGAGAAAAATGAGACCCGGAAAGGTGAAGTAACTCAGGCAAGGTCACATGAGAAAGTGGGGGACAGGTGAACAAGAGCCCGGCTCTTCTGATTCCCGCTCTTTCCTGAGATCACACGGTTCTCGGAGCAAAGCAGTACCGCGTCACCTCCCCTCGTGGCAGCTGCTAGCTGAATAGAGAATTTATAAGCAGGTTATATTAGCTGATCCAGTCCTGCTCCTCCATAGCAAGTTCCATACAGAACTCATCAGTGATCACTGGAGCTCAGCCCCAATGGCTCATGCTATTAGCCAAACACGTGAGGTCGCCATCAAGGGAAGGCGCAGGCGCATGCGTCAGCCGCTCCACACAGGAGAAACGTGGAGGCCTGGGCTCGCCTTCAGAAGGGAGGCTTTGGGAAATGTCTGAATGCCCCTCACCTGTTTACGGGCTGGGTCTCACAAGGGAAACAGCTCTGGCCAATAAATGTTCCTGACACCACTGAACCTGTTATTGCTGGAATCACCTTCAAGGGAGGGACCCTGCTGGCCACAGCTTGACAGAGCCCAGGGGTGCACCGCCTTACCGACATGTCAGTCTGTCACCATCTCCTCTCTACGTCTTGCAGAAATCAATACCACCTGACCCTACAGTGTACAATCCAGCTGCTAAGATGGCTCAATTCATCGCAGCAAATGTGTTGTTCTAGAATTGCCATTTTGGGTATGTATTCATGGTTGGATTCTATTCCAACAACAACAATAACAAGGACCTAAGAACACAGGCTTTATGATTACCCTTCATTTCCCATGTTAGAAACAATACTGACATCATAACACTCGCTTCTCGGAAAGGTGTCCTGAGTACCAGGGGTGAGGGAAGCACCCACATGGGACCCAGAGCTGCCTTTGAGGAAATGCCAGTGCCCCCCATTCCTACACCATTTCCCTGCTTTTCCAAGGGTTTGGGTGTCCTCTGCCTCACTCGGTTCTCAAGCAATCTTATGGGAAAGTAAGGTCGGAAGCTGTTATTCCCGTTTTACAGATAAGGAAATTGAGGCTGGAGAAGTGGAGAGACCAGTTGAAAATCCTGCAGCAAAATCTTCCATAAAATCAAGTTTGTCCCTTCCTCACTTTAGAGAGAGAAGCCATGCAATCATTAAAGGCTGCCTTCCTGCCAAGTGCCTCCCCTGGCCAACCTACAGTGACAGGCTGGCATCGGGCACGTTCAAACCTGCTAAGTGCTTCACACATGGTAACTCAGTTTCATCCTCACAGTACTCTTGCCTTCATGCCCATTGTACAGCTGAGGAAACCGAGGCATGAAGGAGTTAAGTAATGCATTCACAGTCACGCATCTTATAAATGGCAGAGCTGGGACTAGCCACAGGCAGCATGATGCTCAGCTCTGTGCTCTCAACCCCTACTCCAACCTCATACACAGACAGGTCACCCCTTAGCTGCCCTTTGTTCAGGCCCATCCAATTTCCTAAGGATACATCTATAGAGATTGCTCTTCTTTCCTGGCAAATTAGCTAACCACCATTCTTTTCTAAATAACGTTCCCTGGACTTGAAGCCCGTTATTAATCCCTTTGTCAGCCTACAGAGTTCTAGCTGAATCACCCTGGTTTCTGGGTCCCATTGTTCAGAACTGTTCACACCACGGCTCTGTCTGCCACCTCCTTCTACAACCCTCATTGTGGATTATCTGCCGTCAGATCAGTGTCCTCCAAATGGAATTCAAGAAAGGAAGACAAAACAAGTGTGGTTTGTTCTAAGGCTCATAAAAGCACAAGGATGCTCACGTGAACTGGACTTTCCGATCGATGGCCTCAATACTGGGAATATGTAGAGTGTGAGGCTTGATTATCAGTGGCGAGGGACCAGCCCTGGTTACCAAGAAGCTCTGTGACCTTGGATGTCAGTCCCTGCCTTTCACAGCCCTACTCAGCTCTGGAATTAGACCCACGTTCAAGTTCTGGCTCTTCTACTTACTAGCTATGGGGCCTTGAGCAAATTACTTATTCTCTCTGGGACCACGGATGTCTCACCTAGAAAACGAGAACAGTAATTAACACTTCGTTTGCAGGGCTGCTGTGAGGTTGACGGAGGTGATATCCTGAGCACGGGCTGGGTACATGGCTGGGAGCCAATAGATGTTGGTTCTTTTTTCTCTTTTTTGATGAACAAGTGGTCCTGAGCCAACATAAGTGGCCTGGCCTAATCAAAGAGGGGGTCTGAGGTTATATCTGTTGCCCATGAGCCTGCAACTTGGTGTCTGGGTTGAGTGTATGGAACTCACACCTCGGCCCTGAGCAGGAAGTCTAGGAGTTGAAGAACCAGCATACTCACTCTCAGGGACGCCCCGCCCCCATCTGACTTCATCAGCCACTGCCCCTCCTCCTTGGATGCTCTCTCGCCCTTGAGGTTTCTGTCCAGCTGTCTGGTGCTCCTGCTCTGGACACAGACACTCCTGGTGGCCCTTTGCTTAACCCGCCGAGAACAAGCAGGGCCCCCCTCCCTCTTGGGGCGTGGTCTCCCCATCTGTAAGATGCTAGGCTGTACCTAATTCTGTGCTCCCATCCCCTCCGCCTCTAAGGGCCCTTAAATCTTGGCACACGTGGGGTGTGATACCAATATCTTGTTTCCTTAACTCATTAACACTGTCATTCATTCAATCTGTGGACATTTGCAGAAGGACAGGGCAAGTGTGAGGACAGTAACAGCAGGGCGGAGCAGCAGGTGGGGGAGCCTGGCATGGAGCCCGAGCTGAGTTCTAGTTTTTTCCAATGAATCTCTGCCGTCAGCTTTCTCGGGTCCGACACACCCCCTTTTCATAAAGCTGTGGACCAGCGCGTCCCAGCCCACCGGGCACCTGTTGCCCTCGATGAGCAGAGGCCCCACTGATATTGTCATTGCTTATCAAGAGGGTCTTTTGCAGAACCTCACTTTTTCTCCTCGTCTTTGAAAGACCTTATGTGTCAGGAGGAGACTGAAGCCGAAGAGAGCACAGAGAGCTCAAACCCAGGACCATTTTCTGGTACTGCTTTTTGTCCTCAGCCACTCCTCACACAGGTGTCCCTCCTTCCAGGCTGTGTGCGATTCAAGGGAGCAGGTGAGTGGGTGTGCACAGGTAGGGGCCTGAGGGCAGGTGGAGGCTCCCAGCCAGCATCAGCATAGCCTGTGCCCAGGAGTCTAGGGAGAGGCCACATCTTATCATGGAAAGAAACCACCAGAAAAGGGCTCACCCTCTAGCTTCCAGGTGCTCCACGTGGCCACCACTGTAGCATCAGCTCCTTCCCCGGGGTCCTTCCCATCCCCAGTAGTTTCAAGCTCTCTCAAAGAACTCCTGTTCTCTGATACCTCTGAGCCTTTACACATGCTGTTCCCTCTGCCCAGAAGACCTTTGACTTCCTCTGGCCTGCCTGGCAAACTCTTACTTCTTCCTTTAAAACCAGCTCAGATGTCACCTCCTGTGGAGCCTGCCCTGACCCACAGGCAGTTAAAGGACCCCCCTCATTGATGCTCCATTGGCACATGCCTCTATTACAGTCGTTTTTGTGTGTGTATGTGAGAGGAAGATTGGCCCTCGGCTAACATCTGTATCAATCTTCCTCTACCTTTTGTGGGATGCCACCACAGCATGGCTTGACCAGCTGTGCTAGGTCCACGCCTGGGATCCAAACCTGCAAACCCTGGGCTGTACAAAGCAGAGCACACGAAATTAACCACTACACCACCAGGCTGGCCCCCTATTACAGCCCTTCTAACATGGCGTTGGGTAAATGTTTTTTGTGCCTGCTTCACACTCTGGAGTCCAGCTTGGTCAAGAAACCGGTCCCATGGGAGATCACTGGCCAGCAGTGAATGCAGCGTCAACGGCATGTGAGAGCATCTGCAGAGCTGAGGTCTAGGGCGTTGGTGTGGGGGATGCAGTCTCAGACTGGGGAGTCTGGCTGTCCTGAGCCACACACCCTGAATCCCCTGGGAAGGTGGTGGGTGTAATGACAGAGGACACAAACTCTGCAGCCAGGACACCTGCATTCTCCTCTTAGCTCCGCTGCTCATTGGCAAAGTACCCTTGGGTAAGTTACTTAAATTCTCTATGCCTCAGTTTGCTCATCTGCAAAATGTGTATGATGCCATGTAATTGTACTTACTCAATAAGATTGTTGTGATTAAATGGGTCAATACGTGGACAGTGCTTGGAATGTGTCTGTGATGGAGTTAGTGCTATTTGAATGTTTGATACTATCTCTATTAACATCATTATGTCACTCATTAGTGGCATGTCTTAGAGCAAGTCACTTCCCTCTGGCCTCCATGTCCTCATCAGTCCAATGAGGAGATTGGACCAGGCCAGCTCTGTTGTTCCTTCTAGACATATCAGATTCCCAATAAATATTTTGAGTAACACCACGGCATAAATTTTGAAGCAACAGATTCCCTGTGTTTTTTCTTTTAATGAGTGAGGATAGGATCTGGAGTTTGGGTAATGGGCCATTCCTTAGGTGACATTTCCCAAACCTAAGCTCTTCAACTTGAAAACATAATGTTTACATCAAGGAAAGCATGGTTTAAAATGTGTGCATTTCCTAGAACAAGTAAAAGTTTTAAGATTATGCATATTCCCAGGGAAATACAGCCATGCTGCCCCGTTCATCTGGCGGCTTCTCTCTCGGAGAAGCAAGCAGGGAATTGGAGCCCAGACCACCTCCTACCCTCAGTCACGGCCAGACAGGCTCAACGTCTGTCTCCTACTTTTATTTCTTCCCATAGCCAGTTGTTCCAGCACCATTTATTGAAAAGGTCACTCTGTCCACCTTGAATCACCTTGACACCTTGGTTGGAAATCCATTGGCCATATATGTTTAGATCTCTCTGTTCTGTTCCATTGATCTATTTTCTATTGTTTTGCCATACCACACTGTTCTGATCACTGTGGTTTTATAGTGAGTCTTAAATCCAGGTGGTACAAGACCTCCAACATTGTTCTTCCTTTTCAAAATTGCTTTGACTATTCTAGGACCTTTTATCTTCATAGAAATTTTAGAATCAGCTCATCTGTTTTACACGAAAAAACAAAAGGCTGAACGGATTTTGATTGGGATTGCATAGGAATCATTGACGACCGTGAGGTGAACTGACATTTTAACAACAGTAAGTCTTCAAGGCCATGATAGTGACATAAGAAAATCTCTCAGAATGAAAGGAGACAACTCAGAAGACTGACAGGGATTACCCAGAGCTCTGCACAGTGAAAGAGACCCACACTGAAGGATACAATTGTAAAATTCCAAAACAAGAGATAAAAAGAAGATTGTAAAAGCTCCCGGAAGTAAACAATAGTTTACTTAGAGGTGAGCAGAAATAAGAAAGGCATCAGATTTCTCATCACACTGCCAGATACTAAAGGACAGTGGAGGAACGCCTTCGAAATTCTGAGGAAAATTATCCTCATCCAGCAGTTCTCTATCCAACCTCACCATCTATTGGGTGTAAGTGTAGGATAAAGCCATTTTCAGACATGGAAAGTCTCAAAAGATTTGCCTTCCCTGGATGTTTTCTTAGGAAAGTACCAAAGACAATGAGTCAGCAGAACAAGAAAATAAACCAAAAAGAGGAAGACATGGGGCCCAGGGAAGAATGGACCCTGCCCAGGAGAGAGACATGACAGACCCAGGGGGACAGCTCTGGACCGGGACTAGAAACAACTGGTTTACATTAAAATAATCTAAAAATAGAATTGATAGAACATCTGTGATATAGTTCAGCATTTTTCAAATTTATTGCCAAGTGTCTAGTGTTAGAGCATTTGGAAAAACTCAACTCTGGGTACACAGAAAACTAAGCAAGTGAGAAATAAGAACAAAAGAATTATCAACTCCAGGAAAAACAAAAAGTTGCATGAGAAAAGAAAGTACAAAAAGTAATCAGGGTATATAGTCATAATAATATAAATATTAACCACTGAATTAATAAAAAAAAACTGTGCTGTAACTGCAGTGGTATGATGAGAAAGGTGAAGAGAGGGATAGTGGGGTAACTATGCTTTGACCTCAACTATTACCATAGGACATCAATGAAAAAGTCTAAAACCAGTGAATCTACAAGTAGTGTCATAACCAATTATTTAGCTATAGATATACAGATATGGCTTTATTATAAGGAACTGGCTCCAATTATCTTCAAATATGGAGGAATTGCCAAATCACAGCTGAAAGAGTTGCAAAGGCTGGAGGGGGTGGAGCCGTGGACCTCTGTTATTCACTGTAAGCCTTTTAGTACTACTGGATTTTTTTTTTTTAACTATTTGCATGCAATGCTTTGACTAAAATAATCTAAAATTTGTTTTAAATCAAATATGAAGTTCAGATCTGAATAATTTTTATTCAAGGCACTTTTCTGGAGTTTCACTCACCCTGCCCCTCGCCTCATGCCCCGAGATTCCAAGTGGTGACTCCCTGGTCTATGCACTCAGCAACATTTGCTGTCATTCACCCTCGCAACCAGAACTGGTCTGGGGCTGAGAAACCCGAATGTTCTGACTCTCGGGGCGGGGCTGAGTCACATCCCGGGCGGGTCTAAGAGCTGGAAGGGGGTGTGTGGGGGGAGTGGGTGATGACGGATCATTTCTTTCAAATCATTGTCATTTTCAACACAGAGCCCTCCTGGGCAGGGACCCAGGCGAACCGGGTGACATTCTCCCCTCAGCATTCAAAGCACAGAAAGGAACCGTTCCCAGTGGGTGCTGGTGGGGAAGCTCAGAGGTCAAGGTACATGTGAGAGGAGTCTTATTGTTCCAGATACACATTAGGACTAGGAATCTGCCAGAAGCAACATCTGCCTCATTCAATTACGGAAGCGCAGCGTCTGGGTCTGCATCTCCCCGGGGCCCTGCGCCTACCCACGCCTCTCAGACTCCATTAACCCGCACAGACTGCCACTGAAGAAACAAAAGGGCCCTTCAGCCTGGAAAACAAGCTCTGCCTTCTCTCGCCCCAGGTAGCGCCCTCCATCCAATTAAGCTCATAAAAGAGGCTGCGGGCCCCCTGATGAAATGCTGCTTCAGCCCGTCAACAATGCCAGTGACAGCCGCTCCACACGGGGCAGGGCAGGGACAGACAGGTGGATCTGGGGGGAAAGGTGGGTCCGGCCCCAGTGGGCCCACAGTCAGGGTGAAGTCAGAGAGGAGCACGAAGAAAGGGCACGTCGATGTTACCCTATCAGACAGAAGGCACGAGAAACGTCTATTATGAGAACTTAACCGAGTGAGCGAAAACTTTTGCGGGAGCATCAGGCCAAGCTCGAGTGGTGTTTGGCTTCTATTTTCAGAAGGGCTGTTCCACTACACTCCTCTGCTGGAGTGTGGAGCGTTTGAGTTGGGTCTTTCTTGAACGCTAAGGGATGTGGACTGAGGGGTGAAGAGAGAATCAACGATGTCGGGTGAGGCAATGGCAGGATTACCGGATGGTGGGAGAGCAGGAGGGGTGGTTAGGAAAGTCTGGGCAGTTGAACGGTGCTGGAGGTTTGAGGCATTAGAATTGGAGATTGGGCCCAAATTCAGGGGCCTTGAATGCCAGACCAAGGAACTGGGGCTTCATGTGGCAGACACAGGAGCCATGGCAAGGCAGATGGCAACTATTTATAGAATTCAGGGACAAGCACTTTCATACACAGCATCTCTTCTAGTGATTACACACTAACTCCATGGAGGATGTACTATTGTGCCCATTTTACAGATACAGAAACTGAGACTCAGAGAATTGAAGTAACTTGTCCCATCTACACAGCTGTGAAGCAGCAGAGGCAGGAAATTTCCAACTTTCTGACTTCCAAGTCGCAGCATTTGCCACCCTGCATCCCACCCTCCCGGGGAGGGGCTTGGGGTGACCCGGCTGAAGCCCTGTCATAGGAAGTGGGGTGGGCAGAGGTGACTGAAATGACAGGGGCATGGAGGGGTGGGGTGAATGTGACCCCGGCTGACCTGTCCTCCTCCTCATCTCTTGTCGTTGCCTCCCTGGGGCTTTTATTGAGCCACTCTGTTTCCAAATGTGCCTAACTCTCTCTCAATCTTATTGTTTACTTTTTTCTTTGTTTTTTGGTGAGGAAGATTAGCCCTGAGCTAACATCTGTGCCAATCTTCCTCTGTTTCATATGTGGGACACCACCACAGCATGGCTTGACAAGCAGTGTGTAGGTCCGAGTCCAGGATCCGAACCCAGGAAACCCCGGGCCGTGGAAGCAGAGTGTGCAAACCTAACCCCTATGCCACTGGGCCAGCCCCTAAATCTTCTTATTTTCACTTTTTTGCACTGGCTGTTTGCTCTGCCTGGAATGGTATTTCGCTTCCCTCCCACCTCATTACTTACTTGTCCCCTAGCCCTTCGGGTGGACACAACCTTCTCCAGAAAGGCTTCCCTGGCCCTCCCCTGCTGTGTTAGGGCTGTCCCCATGGTCCTTCCAGCCCCGGGCTTACTCGGACATGGGCCACCACTGTCCGAGATCCCATCTATCTGCCCCTCTAGCAATGAGCTCCTTGCAGGTGGGACTTTGACTGACTCATCTCTGTGGGGTCTGGCCCATCGGGGATGCTCAATGAATGTTGGTTGATTTGAGCAAAATGAGTTGATTGGAATTATATGGAGATAACAGGTAGAGATGATGGGTGCAAGTCCTCAGCGGTGGTCCAGAGGCGGGGTAGGAGGGCCTGAATTTAGGGGCAGTCAGTGGGGGGCAGGGAGGCTGCATGAGATGGAGATGGAGGTGGATGGGCAGCACCAGCAGGGAGCAGGAAGACGACAGTTTAGGTAAGGATCTCTGGGGGGGGGGGGGGAGGATCCTTCCCCAGGGACCTGTCTCAGCCCTGGAGGCCTCCCCGCTCCTTCCTGCTTTGTTCTGCTTCACAGCTTCACGGCATTCACCACCGTCCGACCTCATATATTAGTCTCTGATCTGTGTCTTCCACTACAATGCAAGGTTCAGGAGGGCAGGGATCCTTGTCTGTTTTCTTCACTGCTGGATAGAGCCCAGAACAGTGCCAGGCACACAGGAGGCGCTCAATAAATGTTTGCCGAATGAATGAATACATCACCAGTGGGCAAACTGGTCCAAACAGGGGCTTGGGCTCCTGCCCACTGCAGACAGTAGGGGGCGCCTGATCACAACACAAATCTGGACGCAGCATCCCTGAGCTCCCCAAATGTTGTGCCCTGGTTCTGGGGCAGTGGCTCCCCATAAAGTGGGAGTCCTGGGCCGCACTGCTTTAGTTACAGACAGGCAGGGTGATATCAACAGCGGTCTGAGCTAGACTGCGCAGGCTGAGTCCTGGCTGGGACCCCTACTACTGTGTGGCCTCGGTTTGCTCATCTGCCACTTGGTATGATAATAGCAATCACGTCCTGTAGGATTGTTGTGTGCTGTGGGGCTCACATCAGACAACACTGGTGAAGAGCTCAGCACAGCTCCCGACACAGGGAAACCCCTCCGGAAACGGGGGAGGAGCTTTTACCCATTTATTCAATAGTATCTTCTGCGTGTCTTCTAGGTGGTGGGCACACACCATGCTCAGAGGATGGGAGGTGAGTTGGATACTCCTGTCCTCAGGGAGAGGAAAGGAAGGACCAAGCACTGTGCCAGGGGGTCTCACATACGATAATGTATTAGTAACACCTACCCCTCCCCAGGTCCACACCATGTCCAAGATCATGAGGCAGACAGTTCCTGGAGGAGTTTCCCCACTCAGTCTCCATCTTCTAACCTGTCAAATGGGGGGATAAGAGAACCAATTTCCCAGGTGGGGGCACGGGTCAGGTGACATGACATGGAGAAAGCCCACGGCTCGGCAAACTCTGGTCCTCCTGCCCCACCTCCCATCTCCCCAGCTGTGTGACCAAAGCCTCATCCCCATTCTCCAAATGGGGACACTGGGGCTGAGAGACGCTAAGTGACTGCATGAGACAGTCAGGCCAATCAAAGATCAGGATGGGACTGAGCTAGCGATCTTGGCAGGTTGCTCAGCTTCCGAGGTCTCCTCACTTCTCTCCCGGTAAGGCTCCCCTCCCCCCAGGTGACAGTGGGGACTGCATGAGATAGCTCAGGACCTGTGCCCAAGAGATAGTGGCCACTACGCAGAACAGTGGACGGGGCTGGGCCTGGAGGCCAGGAGCTGAGGGCACGCTCCTCCTCTGCAGCCCAGACAGGCCTCAGGGGCTGCCTGTCTCTGAGACTTGGCCCTCCTCATCTGAGAAATGGGTCTAACGATGTCACCATCCCCGGAGAGGATGAGCCGTTGCACAAGGAGCCCTGGAGGCTGCATATATCACCCACTTGCACATCTGTACAGCGATATGCAGCTCACAGAGCATTTCAGATCCATCTTACTGTCTTTCCGATGGCCCCATGAGGTGGGGATGAGGACAAAATGGCCAACACCTGGAGGTGGTGCCTTTGCTTTTTCAGAAGCATTTGTTGAAGGGAACGTGTTATAACCAGACCACCCACACAGGCAGAGCTGGCCACGGGCAGGGAGCATTTTGTTACAAGCACTTCTGCTGAGCTGGGTTCTGCCCAAGAAAGGCCAAGGCTGGAATGGCAACAGTGGGGATTCTAGCAGTGAGTTCGAATCTCAGCTCTGCCACTTGCTACCTGCGTGACTTGAGCACGTTTGTTAACTGACCTGTGCCTCAGTGTTCTCATCTGTGAAGTGGGGATGATATCGATGGTAACTAATTCACAGGGTCGCTGCACAGATTCCATGAGTTAGCACGCTGAACGAGCTTAGAACAGAGCCTGACCCACAGTGCATGTGAAGTATCAGACTTGGGGCCCAGTCTGATGATGCACGACCCTGCTCTCTGCCTGACCTTTGCTGAATTATTCTGCCTTCAAGGCTTCGCTCCGAGGCAATACCAGCCTGGCTGCCGGGGCCACAGGAGTTACCGGGCAGCAGCCCCATGACCAAGCCACTTCCAGAGCCACCCACCTTTCCCTCTATGGGGCTCAGCAAATTCTCTCTCTTCCGACCCCCACTCCAGGCCACCTGCTCGTAGGGCAGCTGAACCAATCGTCTTCCCCTGAGGCTGTCTTCAAGATAGGACAGCAAAGTTCAGCAAGTTTCAAAGGTCTTCTTTAACATTCCAGATGACATGGCTTCAAGAACTACTATATTTATCTTCGTAGCCCTTCAGTCTTCCTTGCTTGCAGACCAAGATCAGCTGAGCTGACCAAGTGTCTGAAGTGCCCCAGCCCAGGGGGACACGGTCACCACCAAGCACCAGCCACCAAGCCAGCAGCTCAAGCAGACGGGAGCTCCGGAGCGACGTTAATGCAAGCCCCTCCTTTCAGTGCTGAGGAGCTTGGGGTCAGGAGAGCTGACTCCCCCGAAGTCACAGCATCATCTTCATCATCCGAGGTCAAGGAAACTTTTTGCATTTCTTCCACATTTAGGGAGCATCTAAACATCACAGACCCCAATGTCAGATCTATGATGGTACAAAGATGAGACCTCTCACCCCGTTCCTGGGAAAGACCAGCAGGTGAATGACCACTCGACTCCGAAACAGAGCAAAGCAAGTCTCTGAGAGGACAGTGTTGTTTGGGGAAGACTGAGGTGGCAGCAACGAACTCTGATGGCTCACAGCACAGAGGGGACGCAGGTCGAGCATCCGGCACACACCTTGCACAGGGTGAAGTTGAACAGAGTAATATTTAGAGGTGATTCCTCTGTGCTAGCCGTTGTCCTAAGAACTGTACAAGTGAGCTGTGCACACTTATCCCCATCTACCAACAAAGATACTGAGGCACAGATAGGTTAAGTAACCTGCCCAGGTCACAGAGCTAGTAAGTGGTAGAGCTGGGATCCAAACGCAGCCATCAGTCCTGGAGTCCTCGCTCTGAATCACGCTCCTGGGAGTTCTCAAACTTAAACGGGAGTCAGATCCACCGGAGGGCTTGTTAAAACAGATTGCTGCGCCTCACCCCAGAGTCTCAGAGGCACAGGAACTGTCAGGGCAGGGACCACACTGTGAGGATCCTGCACGGCAACACAGTGACTACAGCTGTGACGGGTCCCTAAATAAACCCTCAAGATTGCGATTTCCAGACATCAGCTCTAACCCCTGACCAACAGCACAGCCCTTCCCAACAGAACGTTATTCTTTTTCCTACTGTCACAGAGGAAGACCAGTAATTACAGCCGAGAGAGGAAGCTAACAGGACGGACATGGCCCCATCTGAAGAGCGTGAATTACCTAAAAGAGAAGATTCAGAGCTCTATTGTCATTTGAAGGAGTTTGGACGTCAGCCTGAGAGGAACTCAGAGTGGCAGGAAGAATGCAGAGGTGACAGTCTCTAATTTTCTTTCTTCTTATTTCCCATCAAAGGGACTTCATCGTGTGGCTGCTCCCGACACATCTGAACGTTTTCTCCAGCTGCGGAAAACACCTGGGTCACGCCTCAAAATGAGATTCTTCATTTCAGAGAGAAAGGTGTGATTTCTAAGTCCCTGGAGAATAAAGACGACTCTCATCCGGTGAGAGTGGTGTTGGGCTGTTTGGGGATGCAATCACTTTAAAATGAATGAATAGGTTCCTTTTTATATTCTTATAAAAATCAAGCATTCTTTTCTTCCTGGGCTCAAATGAAGTCCAGAGAGTTCTAGATCAAATGCTCACAGAAAAGAAGTGCTTTCTGGCACTCAGGGGCCAGGTCCACAGAGAAAAATAGCAGCCTGAGAAGGACTGGCCTGCCTCCTTCCTGTGTCAGGACCCTCAACTCGGGGCTGCCTCCCCACGCCCCCCACCAGCCAGGCAGGATGCTGGTCCTACTGCAAAGAGGGCACACACTTCAGAGCCAGGAAGCTCAGCCTCCACAGTCACCAGGGGTAATGATTAAACCTCTCTGAGGCTGAGCCTTTAATCTGTAAAATAGAAAGCAATAATACTTATTTCCAAGTACTGCTACACGAATTAAATGAGATTTTGGCTGACATCAATTTAGCACCAGCTCCAGGCACCGGGTGAAATGCTTGATATATATTTCCCTCTTCAAGCCTTACAAAAGCCCCATGAAACAGGTGCCAATGTAACCCCATTGAATAGGTAAGAAAACAGGCTCAGAGAGGTTCAGTCACTTACTCCAAGTCCCACAGCACGTGGGCGGCGGTGCTGGGATGCAGACCAGGCTGTCAGCAGCAAAACCCAAACACCCACTGCGCTCCACTGTGCCACAGCTGGGCCGCTCCGCCCTTCCCTCTGGAGTTCATTCTTTACAGAGCCGCATTTTGTCACCTCTTTTTAAGCTCCTGGGGAATTTTTCTGGTATGAGGGCCCATGTATTTGGTAGATTAGCAATAATGATTGTGATCATTTTGTAATGCCAGGTCGGTATGTTATAATGTGCTAAGAAAGAGCGACCGCCCTTCAGCAAACACAGAATATTTATAAAAGTTGATCACAAACTGGTCACAGAGTAGCCTTAATGTGTCCCCAAAGGAGAAGTTTACAGATTACTTTCTCCTACGACAAAACAAAACTGGCAGTGACTGACAACAACGAAGTCACATCCACTTGGGAACTGAAAAAATTGTTCTAAATAACTAACTGTCGGGAATACAGAATCAAATGACAAACTATTTAGAACATTGAGAAAGTAGCCTATTAAAATTTGAGGAATGTTGGCAAATCTATGTTCAGAGAAAAAATGTATGAATAATAATGACAAAGCAGAAACGAATAAAATTGGAAAGCAATAAAATAGATAACAGACTTTAGTCTTTCAAATAACAAAATTAGAGACAACCATTTGGAAATTTTATTTTTAAAAAGAGTGAAATCAAGTAAATAAAATTAAGACGAGAGAGGATACAAAGAATAGACATGGAGGACACGAAAACTCATACAGTTGTATGCATATTTGCAAACATATTTGAAAGTCTGAATGAAATAAGTGAGTATTGAAAAGACAAAAATTAGCAAAACTGACTCAAAAGCAAAAGATCAGATTGTTAATTAAAGAAGAAACTGATAAAATTTCCTCAAAGAATCTCTTCCTGAAAAGACTAGGTTGAAATGGTTTTACTAGCAAGGTCTTTTGATACTTTAATTACCAGCTAATGTTACATAATCTGTTCTAGAATGAGTAAAAGATAAATAAAAACATGAGTTCAACATTGAAAACTACAGACAAATCTCATCTATAGATATAAGTATATAAATTCTAAACAGGATAATGATGAATCAAATTTAACAACATATCAAAAGAACACTCCACAATGACCAAGAAAGATGTAACCCAGGAAGGTAAGGATGCTTTAAGACAAGACACTCCAATAATACAACATATCCAATAATTGATTGTCAGGTAACAAAAAAGCACCAATAGCCTAATAAAAATCTGGAGATATTTTACATATTGCTGATAGTTTATAAAAACTAAGAGAGATAATTCCTTACCAAGATAAATAATATCCATTTCAAATTAATAATAATTAACATACTTAATAGTGAAAGGCAATAGGTATTCCCAAGAAATCAGGAAAAAACAAAGATGCCTACTACAGTCAATATTGTTAACATATCCTGGCCAATGCAATAAGACATGAAAGTCAGTAGAAGGAAATAAGAGGTATAACTATGAGAAAGGAGGGGACAAAATTATCACTTTTTGCAGATGCTATCAATAATCCTTCATTTGAATCATCTAGGTAAACAAACAAACAAACAAAAACCATTAGAAAGCAAAAGAGAGTTCCAGGTTATCATATACAATCAGTAACTTTCCTGTATTTTGTTAGAAAACATAATGGAAAAAAATTCTAATAGCAGCAACAAGATAGGAAATATCTGGGGACCGGCCTCACGGTCGAGTGGTTAAGTTCGTGTGCTCTGCTTCAGTGGCCCAGGGTTTCACCAGTTCAGATCCTAGGTGCGGACATGGCACCACTCATCAAGCCATGCTGAGGTGGCGTCCCACATGCCACAACCAGAAGAACCTACAACTAGAATATACAACTAGGTACTGGGGGGCTTTGGGAAGAAGAAGAAGAAAAAAAAAAAGGAAAGAAGACTGGCAATAGATGTTAGCTCAGGTGCCAGTCTTTTAAAAACAACAAAAATATCTAAGTAATTAACAAGAAAATTACAGTTTCTATTTCTTAGTTGGAAATACAACAGCAATAGAAACCAAGGGCTACAAAGGAGAGCCCAAATGAAGAGGAAGGCGTGACAGGCTTCCCAATGGAAACAATGAATGATGAAAAACAATCTCAGTTGGGTTCAAATTAATGAATCAGTTCAACACACTTGCAATAACCATTTCAATGACATTTCTGTTTGTGTTGGAAAATGAGGAAATAGTTTTCAAGTTCCCACAGGAGAATAAACAAGTGAATGTTTCCGGCACAGTTTTGAAAATAAAGACTAGTGAGGACAGTATTAAACATGTAATCAAGTGACAATAACAACAACAACGCAGTGTGGGCACTAGGATAGAAATAGAAGGAACCAAGTGAATGGTTCAGGGCAGAAACTCATGAATAGTATGAATTTAATGTGTGGTTAGGAAACCTCAAAAATCAATGGGGGAAATGTTGTTTGGATTAATGAATAGTTTAGGAAAAGTGGTAACAGAGGTCGGGAAAAAATTTAAAGGCTTCAACCATATTCTAAAATAACCCAAAAGATTTTAAGAATTAAATGTAAAAACTGATATCATAAACAACCCACAAACACATACAGAGGATTCATCGTACTCCTGAAAGGGGAAGAGATTTCTAAGCTAAAAATCAGTGCAAGAAATTTCAAAGGAAAAGAAAGACTTAGCTACATAAAAATATTTTTTATAATTCACACATTGAAAATAAAAAGGAAATGAAAAGTAAAAAAATGGCCATAAAAATATTTGCTCCAAATATATCAAAGGGTTAATATCCTTAATAGCAAAAGAGGTTGTAAAAATTACTAAGAGAATCATTAACATCCCAATGACACATGAGGAAAGTACATGAATAGAGAGATGTTTACAGAAGAAATACTTGAAAACTGACTGACTTATTGTGATGGGCTCAGTAACGGTCGTCTAGAAGATATCCAGGTCCCTGGAACCTGTGATTAAATTATGTGGCAAAAAAAAGATTCTGCAGGTGAGGACCTCCAGATGCAGAGATTATCCTGGGTTATCTGGGTGGGCGCTAAGGGCTCTCACAGGTGTCCTTATCAGAGGAGACCAAGGGAAATCCTACCCCAGAGAGAAGAGGAGAAGGCAGTGTGACCACAGAGGCCGAGACTGGAGCAATGCGGCCGCAAGCCGCAAGTGTTTATCCAGAAATGGTGAGATACAGACATTTTAATGTTTTTATTTCCTAAATTCTCCCAAATTGTGTACAATGGGTATGGATGCATCATAATCATAAAAATCAAACAAGTAAGTAAATAGGAAGGAGTTTAAGATTTACAAGAGAGGTTTGTCTCAATATTGTGCATGTTGGTGAAAATTCAGAAGCAGCAAAGGCATTCAACAACGGTCAATATTACAGTGCAGCTCTCTGACGGAATATGACGCTAACCCAAACATTTATTTACACTATTTTAAAAATAGGTGTCTGCAAAGAATCTTTACTGATATGGAGAAATGGTTTTGATGAGACGGTAAGTCATCTTTTAAAAGCAAAACACGAGGCTACACACAGTACTCTCTCTACCGCATAACAGATATATAGAAATGCAGAGAGAAACGGCCCAAAATATTAAAAGTGGCCACCCCCCCAACATGGCAGAATTTCAAGTGGCTTTACTTCCTTTTCTATATTTTCTAAATGTTCTAAGCTGAGCACTAAATATTTCTATCGAGGAACAAAACGGACAGAAGTTGGATGTGAAGTCTGCCCTGTTAGGACCTTGAAGAACTCCGACTCCTGCTTCTTCCCTGGGTGCTACCTGCTGAAAATGGCCATTCTCCCACCTGGGGAATCATTCAGTTCTGACCTCAAGTCATTCCCCTGTCTTCTCACACTTCTGCCTTCAATTTTCACCTAAGTTCTTTTCTTCTTCATCACTTCAGGAGAGATAGCTAATTATTATGGTTTTAAAAATATCCTTTGGAAACATAAAATGTCACCTCAGGGGCCCGCCCGGTGGCATAGTGGTTAAGTTCATGCGCTCTGCTTCGGCGGCCAGGGGGTTCACGGGTTTGGATCCTGGGAACGGATCTACACACTGCTAATCAAGCCATGCTGTGGTGCCATCCCACATACAAAATAGAGAAAGACTGGCACAGATGTTAACTCATGGCCAATCTTCCTCACCAGAAAAAAAGTCACACTGGGGGCCGGCCAAGTAGTTAAGTTCACGCACTCTGCTTCAGCGGCCCAGGGTTTCACTGGTTTGGATCCTGGGCGTGGACATGGCACCACTCATCAGGCCATGCTGAGGCGGCGTCCCACACAGCACAACCAGAGGCACTCACAACCAGAATATACAACTATGTACTGGGGAGCTTTGGGGAGAAGAAGGAAAAAAAAAAAAAAAATTGGCAACAGATGTCAGCGCAGGTGCCAATCTTGAAAAAAAAAAAAAAGTCACACAAATGTTCAACCCCACAATGCTTTACAATGTGTGTTTGATTAAATTCACGGCACCAGCGTTAAATCCTACATTTCTTTCCCTCTCCCTTCTGGGAGCCTGTTCTCAGAGCCTCTGCATTTCAAAGCCGTGGCCTGCACTGAAGCCCAGCTTCTCTCTCTCTAATTTTTTCAGAAGCTCAGTTGTGTCTGTCTTTGAAGGTAAATGAGAAATACAATTAAAATAGAGAAAAGGAAATTCCGACACTTAGTGAAATAACTGTGGCTCTTACTTGGCCAGAATATCACCAATCCCCCAAGAGAAGAATGAAAATTTCCCATTTGCCGTTCTTCCCTGGACCAGAAGCCCAGCATGGAACATGGATTTGAAAAATAGGCATCTATTGAGTTACACATCCTCCTAAGCAGCTCCAAGACTATCTGGAAAATTCCAGTCTGAATGGGAAAAGACAGCCTCTGGGGACCAACAGCACATGGTCGTGGTTGGCTTGGGGCCAGAAGGCGGGCATGGGCGCTGGGCCCCTTGGCCAGCATCAAGCTTTGAGCCCACTGCTGCAAGGAACAAGGACCGCTGCCCAGGAATCCAGGGTCCTCAAACAGGCTCTGCCTCAAGTTGCTCTGCGACCCGGGCAGTTCATTTCAGTGACCTTGCCATCTACACTCCTGCAAAGCTTCTTCTCCTCCAGGGCTCCCTGTCTTAGCATCTGGCACCTGCCAGATGCCGTCCTTGACTCCTCCTCCCTCAGACACCGCATCCCATCGCTCACTAAGCAGCCTCATCCACCTGTCTCCACGCCCGCCCCCATCACTCTAAACCAAGCCCCCAGCGTCTCTCGACTGGACCAGCACAGCTGCTCTGGGCTTCTCTGGCATCCAATCCTTTCTCCCTGTGGCAGCCCGAGTCTCTTTGAAAGTACACATCTTATCTGCTGTCGCCTTGCTCCACCTGTCAACGATTTCTCCTTGCTCTTGCATAAAGATAAACCTTCACAGGCACGCACACTCCCCATCAGGGTGTACGAGAGTGGCCCACAGGCTGGACCCAGCCCACAGATGGGAGGGGTTTTGTTGGTTTGTTCTTTTAGAGGTTAACTTGTTTCCAGTATTTAGAAATCAGGAAGTATGACATAAAAATCTGGATTTCTAACTTCTCTTGAAAAGCAGAAAATCTGTCAGTCCTGGCCCAAGATCTGTCATGGGAACAGTAGGTGGTGCCCTCATTGGACAGGGGATGTCCCCCCAGTTGACACAGGCCCCACCGAGCCCGTCAGCTTGCCCACCCTTCACTTACTCACTTACAACACAGGTGTGGCCCTCCTGCCCCACGCGATGTGGCCCGCTACCTCTCCAGGGCACCACACTCCCCATCTCAGAGCTCCAGCCCCTGCGGTTTCTGCCTCTGAGCAAATGCCGGGGCCTTCACTTAACCTGTTCCCTCTGCCTGCAACGCCTCTCCCCCCCAGTCCTGGCCTGGCTACACCCTATCCATCCTGGAAGCGTGAGTCTAAATGTCACTTCTGCAGGACACCATCCCTGGCCCCCGGCTCTAGGATGGAGCTCTACCCTTCCCCATCACAATGGTCATCGCTGGCCAGCTGCCTTCCCTATGAGCCCCCCAAGGGCGGGGAGAAGTCTGATCTCCTTGGTACATGCTCACCAGCCACCAGCCCAGCACCTAGCACAGAGCAGGAGCTTTCTAAATACTTGCTGAATGAGTGAATAAACTGGAAACCTCTGGGTTTAGTGTACATACGCTTCCATGACATGATCCACTGGAGGGAAAAGATGCAGAAGCAAAGAGAAATAATAGTACAGTCCAGGCTCGTGTACAAGCTGTCTGTCCTGGGGACATGCTGAATAGTGTCACTGTTTGCCAGAGATGTTTCCTGGAAGAAGCCACGCTGGAGTGGAGCTTGGGGATTTAGGACTTGTGAGCACGCCTGCCACTGAGGAGGACACTGGCTCACAGAGGTGGGGTGACCTGCCCAAGGTTACACAGTCCATGCAGACTGTGAACATCAGAAGGGTGTGGAATATACCCAGTTCATGGACATGCTCAAAACTGTAGCACCAGCATCCAACTGAGTCGTCAGCAAATGTGCTGAATGAGTGAATGAAGAGCGAAGACAAGTTCAAGAAAGACCTGGGGACCTGTAATGGACTGAATATTTATGTCCCCCCCCCCAAATTCATATGTTGAAATCTTAACCCTCAAGGTGATGGCATGAAGGGGTGGGGCTTTGGGGAGGCTATTAGGTCATGAGCATGGAGCCCTCGAGAATGGGATTAGCGCCTTTATATGAAGAGACAGGGAAGAGAGGATGTCTCTCTCCCCTATTTGAGGACGCAGAGAGAAGGCGGCCATCGACAAGGCAGGCAGAGGGCCCTCACCAGAACCTCACCGTGATGGCGCCCTGACCTCAGACTTCCAGAACCATGAGGAATAGATTTTGTTCATAAGACACCCAGTGTACAGTATTTGTTATAGGCGCCCCAACAGACTAAGACAGGACCCAAGTAGCAGAAAGGACCTCAAGCTGACTTACAAAAGAGGAGCGTGAGGAGTGACGAGGGATTGGAGAGTCTCCCAAAGGAGGAAAAGCTTAGCCTTATTGGGGCTGATATTCATTTATTTTACTCCTGGAGGACACCAGTACTATTCCTTGACTTTAAAATACATTTTTATGTTTAAAGAACAGAAGCTGTAATTGTCATATCGTTTTTATTGTCACACGCATAATGCTCAATTTTAGAATTTTAAAATATCTTTAAAAACGAAGAGCAAAAATTTCTTTAATGTGGGACTTCATTGTGCTATGGGAGACCGTCTCCAATACACTCACAGTAGTGACAGAAATTGTCGTGCATGTGACAATCACAGATGTAAAGTGTGAGTTGCTTCTGCTTTTGCAAAGGAGAAAAAAAATTGTAGTCATAATAAGCCAAAAAGGCCGATAATAAAAGATCAGAAGCAGATGCCTCTGAGGTGACCTGGCCCAGCTGGAATATAAAAAGTCATGCACAACACTATAGAATTACATACTTTCAAACGATGGTAAACCTTGCGTTACGCGTATTTTACCACAATAAAAAGTGTTAGCAAAACATTCAAAAAACATTTTTTTTAAGTGATAAATGCCAACCAGCTCCCATTGTTCCACCATCACGTGTCCACCACGCCTGATTCCTCAGCTTATAAACCTTTGTGGATGAAGGCAGGAGCTGGCTCAGGGTCAGGAAGGCTCAGGCACAAAGGGGCCCTGTGTCCTCCTCACCGAGGCTCTCACCATGATATTGTGATTTATGATAAGAAACAAGTATTTGGTCTTTGTCCTATTTCTGGCACAGAGCCCCTAAAACTCTTGGAATGTCCTAAGAGATAGGAATGATAAACTGATAAACGTGTCTCGATATTCACAGCAAACCCCTTTGAACCACACCTGAGTTTCTGTTAACGAGGTGACTTTTGGAAAGCACCTAAGGATGGAGCCTGGCTGCCAGGGGAACCAGTCCTGTGATTCGAGGGGCTGGAACCTTCAGTCCCCCGCTACCTCCAGGGAGGGAGAGCGGTGGAGACACATCCCGTACGTGGGTCTGAAAGCAGACCGACCCTTGTTCTGATCTCGGCTCCAACGCTTTTTTTACTGGTTGGTTCTATACCTCAGCTCGCTCTGCTTCCATTTCCACAGCTACAGGTACGAGCTGCTCACAAAGCAGCTGTGAGGATTTGATGACATCACAAGTAAGTATTTTACACAAGCACCGTCCGATGGGCGCCTCTGTTCCGCTGCTTTCTGCTGCTGCCTCCTCCTGCTGGGGTTCAGCCCACAGGGCAGGGCTGTCAGCTGTACTCTGTTCCAGGGCCCGAACTGGCGGGCACTGGACCCTCATTAGAAGTTTACTCTCCTCCTTCCCTCCTGGCCTTCTTGTGTAGGTAGGAAGGGAATGCTTCTGCATCCTTGGGAGGCATCCTAGCCATTCTCCTCCCCTCATCCTCATCGGATAATCAGGCAGAAAGCCCTGTGGACTCAATCCACCCCCTCTCTCCCCAGGGCAACTGCCTCAGTCCCCTCCCTCCTTTCCTTATCAGGAACACCAACAGCAGCCGTCTCCCATGGGGTCCTCTCCTCTCTTGTTACTCTTCCCACCCTAGTCTACAACACAGCCCCCTCACCCCCTCCAAAGCCACCTTCTAACTCAGATCTAGCCATGTCACTCCCCTGCTCTAGTGTTGCCCGGGGCTCCCTATCCCCCAGGACGATGTCAGTGAATAGGGCCCTGATCTCTCAAGCCCCAGCGCTTGCTCTTCCCTCAGCCCCCAGCCACTCCCAGTTCTTTCACAGGCCTGCTCCCACCCCAGGGCCTTTCCTTTAGTTATTCCCTCTCTCTGCAATGTCTTCTCTCCAAACCCATCATCACCTGCCTAACTCCTGTTCACCCTTCAGGGCTCAGATTAGAGGCCACCTCCTCTGGGAAGCCTTCTCTGATCCCACCCTACCCCATCCCAACCTGGGTGAGGCATTCCTCTGTGTCAAGGCCACACAGCAAGCAAATTGTTGAACTGGGATTCAAAGTCAGAAACTTCCTGCTTCCAAAACAGGAAGCCCAAAACAGCAGACTGTGCAACTACATATTTACATAGGAAAGAAAGACTCAGGAGTGAGGTAGAGCTAAGCAACCATCTCAGAAATATGCCCAAAATATAGTCAATGAGAGCAGCAAGTTGCAGAACAACGTGTGCGGCATGACTGCACTTTAAAAACGATATATGTTTATACAGGTTTCTCTAAGCAAAGAAAAAAGCCTAAATGAATACTAACCTAGCAGTTAACAAGATATGGGGTGGGTGGATTTGAACATTCTGTAAGGTTTGAATTTGTTATGTATTCTTTTTATTCTAAAAAAAAAATCAAACCCAATCAAAAGAACACAACAACAACTTCTCTCCAATCATAAGGGAAAGGCTAGCATGCTCAGGGAGTCCAAGACACAGGGACAAGGCTTTGGAGGAAGGGCTCACCTCGGGCTACCCTTTATCCTGCAAGGGACATGGGGAGCTGTGATGGTGACATGAAACGAGAAGGGCCATGGCTGGCCGGGAAGCCACTCTTACCTTTCCCAGCAGCTCAGGCAGGCCCAGGACCTGCCCGGTGAACACACCAACACAGATGAAGATGGCAGTCACCTGGCCCAGGGAGCCGCGGATTTCCTTGGGCGAGATCTCGCTCAGGTACATGGGGAGTGCACTGAGGGCGATGCCTACGAAGGAAGCATGGCGGCAGTGAGAGAGATGACTTCTCCAAGGGAGGACCACCCTGGTCAGTGAGAGAGATCTCTTCCTAAGGGAAGGCTGGTCGCAGCACCTCCCTCTGCTTTGCGCTTGACGCAAATAGCACTGTAGCCACGTAGTACCAGTCCCAGCACTCTGCACCAACTGCCAGCGCTTCTGTATGCACTTTTCATTTAATCCGTAAAGTCTGGCTAGAAGGTGGATTTCATAGGAGAGAAAATAGCTGATGGTGATACTGGTGGTGGTGATAGTGGTAGTGATGGTGATGGTGGTGGTGATGGTGATGGTGATGGTGGTGGTGGTGGTGATGGTGGTAGTGATGGTAATGGTGGTAGTGATGGTGATGGTGGTAGTGACGGTGATGGTGATGGTGGTGGTGGTGGTGGTGGTGATGGTGGTGGTGATGGTGATGGTGATGGTGATGGTGGTAGTGATGGTGATGGTGGTAGTGATGGTGATGGTGGTGGTGGTGGTGATGGTGGTAGTGATGGTGATGGTGGTAGTGATGGTGATGGTGGTAGTGATGGTGATGGTGATGGTGGTGGTGGTGATGGTGGTAGTGATGGTGATGGTGATGGTGGTGGTGGTGGTGATGGTGGTAGTGATGGTGATGGTGATGGTGATGGTGATGGTGGTAGTGATGGTGATGGTGATGGTGGTGGTGATGGTGGTAGTGATGGTGATGGTGGTGGTGGTGGTGATGGTGGTAGTGATGGATGGTGGTGGTGATGGTGATGGTGGTAGTGATGGTGATGGTGATGGTGGTGGTGGTGGTGATGGTGGTAGTGATGGTGATGGTGGTGGTGATGGTGATGGTGGTAGTGATGGTGATGGTGATGGTGGTAGTGATGGTGATGGTGATGGTGGTAGTGATGGTGATGGTGATGGTGATGGTGGTAGTGATGGTGATGGTGATGGTGGTGGTGATGGTGATGGTGGTAGTGATGGTGATGGTGATGGTGGTGGTGATGGTGATGGTGGTAGTTGTGATGTTGGTGATGGTGGTGCTGGTGGTGCTGGTTAGAATGATGATGGTGATGATGGAGATGGTGGTGGTGGTGGTGGTGGTGGTAATAATAATAGCCAACACACATAGTCCTTACCAAGTAACAGGGGTCGTCCCTCTTCACGTACATTAACATATTTACCTTTCATAATAACTCTCTGAAGTAAGTGTACTATTATCATTCCCATTCTAAATATGAGGAAACTGAAGCACAGAGAGGTTGAGTAACTTTCCCAAATCACCAAGTAACATCCAGAGATGCCCAAAGAGATTATTTTGCCTAATAGTTCAGGTCTCTGATTCTAGAACTTGAACTCTTCCCACCAGCTAACAGCACCTCTTTACATAAATCATGGGACTCAGTTTTGAGATACCCTTATACACATTTTATAGCATTTTACAGACTAGGTCACCCACATATCACCTTATCACCTCTGAGATAAATTTACATGGTCAGAGGCTTATGACTGATATGTCTATTCAAAAAAGTAATAGTTATAAATACATCTCGCAAAATACAATACACTACACACACAGAGGGTCTGTTAGTAAAAATAGCAGGAAGCTTGTCAGTTTCAAGAAACTTTCTTTCCCACCCATCCCTGAGCAGGGTTCTTCCTAAGACACTTTATAGACCTGCAGATGTCTACAAACGCACTTAAGCATCCCAGGCAGATGTGGCTTGTTTAGAGCATAGACCGCAAGCTCTGGAGTCACACTGCTCCCAGGCTGTAATGCCTGCAGCTTACAAGCTGTGAGGCCTTGAGTGGGGAGCTTCTCTCAGCCTCAGTTTCTCTATCCACAAGATGGGATAAGAACTGAGTCCACCTTCATTGCTGTGGGAGTTAAATCAGACACGTTCAGTGCATCGCTCATCGTAAAGTAAGAGCCGGACAAATTTGTCTTATTCTTAGCACTCATTCTTATTGTCTTCTAATTTTTCACCAGATGGTGAGGAATCTAAAATCTCTCTCCTGCCCTGGCCTCCCAAGGCCTCTGGCACAGTTCCCGACACACTTCAGGCACCAATCAATGTGCTTCAAGTTCAGCTGAATTCATCCCACTGCCGGCATTCAGGGAGGCCCTTCCTAAAAAAAACACTAGCGAAGGGAACCTGCAGCCCGATTGATGAGCTGATGATCCCGTTCACGGCCTCGCGGGCAGGACAACTTTCCCCCTTCGCCACTCAAGGCAAACACGAGCCAGGGGCAAAGAGACGGGAATTATCCACAAAGTCACAACATAAACCTGATGAGATCTGAATTTTTATCCTAAACACGCATATTGGGCTGGCCACCGATCAACGTAGGACATTGATGCTCAGGGGGCAGGGCCACAGAGGCAGAAGCAGACAAGGATTCAAGTCGCAGAGCCCTCGTCTCTGCACTGGGAGACCTGGATCGAGTGAATCCCTCCACTTACTCATTACAAAATAAGGGTAGTAATCACGGTCTGTTCCTGTTGGGGTGGGAATGCAATCACCGCACGTAAGGCTCCCAGCTCACGTGTGGTCACTGGATAGACAATTAAAAACAGGTGGTTTCCTTACCCTGACACTCCTCCTACCCCCGGGGATAATTGTCATCGTCTCACAAAAAGCTAATAAGGAAATGACAGCCAGCAGGAAAGAGGCTCGCGGGTAGTGGGGAAGGGCATGGAGCTACAGTTGAGATAGTAATAATTCCTCCTCCGTATGGGGGCCGGGCACGCACTGAAGCGACGTGAAACACTTAGCAGCGTGCCCAGTATACAGTAAGCTGTCAATAAATAGTGACTGTTCTTACTTGGCCGTTGTGAAATGACATGGAAAAATGAGACGCTTGCGGCTAAACCAGTGGTGAATGAGGAGATAGCCACAGCGTGGCAAACTCATCTTGGTTTGCCGGGGACCGTCCTGGTTTTAGCACTGAAAGTCCTGTGTCCCAGGCAAACCAGGATAGTTCCCTAGGCCCATGGTGCTGCACCAAGCATCCCACACACCTGAGTGGCCTCTCTGGACATATGACAGCATCTCCTGTCACTCTTCCCCCAGGTGCCCCAGCCTTAGGGTTTACCGAACACTCCAGGCTCATTCTGCTCGTAGGATATCCGCCTTTGCAAGGCTGTCACTCTCTGGATATTTATTTAATCCAGGCTGCAGAAAGGGTGAGGTCAGTAGAGTCATCAGTGGTTGGGAGTTGCAGACCCCTGGCAGCCTGGGACTCAGTTCTAATCATGGTCTAAGGAAACAGGCCCCAGAGGTTAGTCTGATGGGGGCTGCAGACTCCAAGAGGTGAGCAGAGAGCACCATGGCCTGGCTCTCTCTAAAACATCAACGGTCCCAGTCTACAGAGCACTTCACACCTTCCAGAACACCTTCCCCTTCCACAGGCTCTGTGTTCTGAGCGGATGCAAGGAGCAAGCGGGGGTCTCCCTCACGCAGAGCTAGCCTGACGTCCAGATTCCTCCTGGCATCCAATTCCTGCAGCAGCATTTCGGCTCATGAAAAGCAGAAGGGACCGAAGGAAAGTATTCTCTAGGGACAATCAGAGAGGCTGAAGAAATACTCTATGGACAACCATAAATTTGCATTTTTCTACTGGGGTGCAGCAAAATTTGAGTCCAGCCCAAAATTTGCGTCATGTTTTAAAATATGACACATTTTAAAACTGCACCAATAATACATGCACAGTTTGATGAATCATCACAAAGTGCACACACCTGTGCAATCCCCACCTAAGTCAAGGACTAACCTACAATACCAGCACCCCAGTGGGCCCCAGTTCCTGCACGTCCTCAGAATCACTGTCCCCTCCCTCCACCCCAGAGGGCACCACCAGCCTGACTGCCATCACGATAGATTAGCAAATGGATCAGAGAATATCTATTTCTTTTATGCCTCACCTCTTTTGCTGATATTATGTTTGTGAAATGAGCCCATGGTGCAGCGTGCAGCTGTGATTTGTTCATTTTCATTGCTGTCTAGTATTCCATCATGTAAGTCTACCACAGCTCATCCATCCTACTCTTGACGGACACTTCAGTGCTTTCAGTTCGGGGTTGATACTAATAATGCCTCACAAGCATTCTTGTACAAGTCTTTTGGTGCACATGCATGGAAGTTGTATAGAAATACATATATTGCAGTCATAATGTAGGCAAGTTCAGTTTTACGAGATAAAGCCAATTTCCCCAACTTACCATACTAACTTATACCTTTATAAAAGATGTATGAAATACCCTTTGCTCCACATATTTGCCAATATTTGACATTATCAGTCCTTTTAATTTTAGCCATTGTGGTTTCAATTTGCATTTCCTTAACTACGAATGCGATTTTATTTACCCGTTGGCCATGTTGTGTAGACGCCTGTTCAATCTCTAAGTCATTTCTGTAAGAGGTTGTCTGCCTTTTCTTATTGATTTGTGAAAGTTTCTTACTGTATTTTGGATATGAGCCCTTTGTCATTTCATTCATTGCAAAGATTTTCTTGCTCTCTATGGCTTGTCTTTTCATTAACGGTATTTTTTTTTTAATGAACCAAAGTCCTTTATTTTAATGTAGTCCAACTTATCAATTCTTTTACTTTAGTGCTTTTTCTAATTTGTTTAAGAACATTTTCCCTATCCGAAGATGGTGAAAATATGATTCTGTGTTATCTTCCAGAGTATTTATTGTTTTGCCTCTCATATCGAGAGCTACAATCCACCTGGGGTGAAGCAGTGTTCAGATTTCTTTTTTTGTGTGTGAGGAAGATTGGCCCTGAGCTAACATCCACTACCAATCCTCCTCTTTTTGCCTGAGGAAGATTGGCCCTGAGCTAACATCTGTGGAAATCTTCCTCTCTTTTCTATGTGGGATGCCGCCCCAGCAAGGCCTGATGAGCAGTGTGTAGGTCTGTGCCTGGGATCTGAACCTGCAAATCCTGGGTCACTGAAATGGAGTACATGAACTTAACTTATACCACTGGGCCGGCCCCCAGATTTCATTTTTGATGGAATTAAAATGTCAGAGTGTCGATACAAATGCAGCATTTGCCATCCTGGACTGTGCTTTCTGTACTCCATCCCTCAGATAATTGCCCAAAGAGAAGCAGCAGCAGAACAACACAGATAGCAACTCCTGAACAGTAAGTTTTGTTTTACGTAAACAGCCACGTTGTAGAAATAATAACCTAAGCTGTAATTGTAGAAATTTCATATGACCATACACATAAGCAAAAAGGGATTCTTTTCACAGTTGCTGATACTATTACTTTCCTTCCTAATTACCCCAGGAATCCATGTTTCCAGAAGGACGCAGCACATAGAAACATTCCATTTTTAAAAACTTCACATAAAATTTTCCTGGCACAAAAACAAAGGTGCATATGGACATTCTGCTCGATTCTTGGAGTCTGCAGCCCCCCTCAGACAAGCCATTAGGGCCCGTTCTCACAGAGCACTGTTAAAACCAAGTACCAGCCAGCCCGGGGTCTGCAACTCCCAACCAGTGGCGACCCCGACTGACCCGACACCATTTATTGAAAAGCCTCCTTCCCTCAGCTCTCCAGCTACACCTCTGTCACAGATTACGAGTCCATACATGCACGGGTCAGCTTCAGAAGTCTCCGTTCTATTCCACTGATCTATTTTCTATCTTTGCACCAATCTACGCTGTCTAAATTGCTGTAGCTTTATAACGACTGTTGATATCCAGTAGATTCAGTTCTCCCATTTTTCTTCTTCTGGAAGATTATCTCATGAATTCTGAGCACTTTGCATATCCAATAAATTTTAGAAGCAGCCTGCAATTTCCACTTTACAAAACCTGCTTGGATTTGATTGGGCTTGCACTGCATCTATAGATCAATACAGAGAAAATTCACATTTTTATAATATTATGAACATGGAATACCTTCCATTTATTTGTCTCCTTTAATTTCTCTTTATAACGTTTTATAGATTTTTGTGTAGGGGTATTGCACATTTCTCATTAGACTTATTCTTAGGTATTTAATGGTTTTTATAATATTTTAAATGGTGTAGCTTGTAAATCTCATTTTCTATATGAGAATACAATTGCTTTTAGTGTATTAACCTTATTTATAGAAATAAAATTGCATTTAGGATTAGGATTATTTGTTCTGAAGTTTATTTATAGATTCCGTTAGATGTTTTATAGATTCATGTCATCTCTAGAAGATGACAGTTTTAGTTCCTCTTTTCCAAAACTCATATCTTACATTCAAAGAAATTTTTGTTTGCTTTGTTGCATTAGCAAGGTTCTCTAGTAAGGATGTTGACTCAGAGTGGTGACGGCATGTAGCCTCTTTTGCTCCTGAACTCAGAGAAAAACCTGTTAACATCTTAGTATTGAGCATGATGATTGCTGTGGGTTTTTTTTTTTTTTTTGAGGAAGATTAGCCCTGAGCTAACTACTGCCAATCCTCCTCTTTTTGCTGAGGAAGACTGGCCCTGAGCTAACGTCCATGACCATCTTCCTCTACTTTATATGTGGGATGCCTACCACAGCACGGCTTGCCAAGCGGTGCCGTGTCCACACCCGGGATCCGAACTGGAGAACCCCGGGCCGCCGAGAAGTGGAACTTGTGAACTTAACCACTGCGCCACCGGGCCGGCCCCAACTGTGGGTTTTTGTACATAATCTTTATCAGTTTAAGAAAATTTCCTTCTATTCCTAGTTGGCTAGGAGTGGCTTTAAAATTTTCTTTTTACCATAAACAGATACTGAATATTATCAAATGACTTTTCTGCATATATCAAAATAGTAATATGATTTGGTCTTAAAATGTATTCTGTAAATACGGTAAGTTACCTTTATTGACTTTCAAACAATCCAATCTACCATTGCCAGAATAACCCAGCAAGGTCTTGACACATTATCTTTTTATGTTATATTTATTGTTGGAATTGTTTGCTAATTCTTTGTTTAGGATTTTCGTGTCTATGTTCCTTAATGATATTGACCTGTAATCTTCCTTTCTTGTAAAGTTCTTATTAGGATATGATATCAGGGATATGCTCATCTTATAAAATGAGTTGGGAAGCGTCCTGTCTGGAAATGTTTGTATGGGAATTGGCATTAGTCTTTCTTAAAGAAGCCAAGTGGGCCTTGAATTTCCTTTGTTGAAAGGTTTTAAATTACATGGTCAACTTATTTAGCAGAATAGAACTATTCAGATGTTCTATTTTTTCTTATGTCAGTATTGGTAAGTTTTTTCTTTCTAGGCATTTATACATTTCATCTAAATTTTTCAGATATATTACATAAATGTGTTCATGATTCAATCTATTTTTACATCTCTATTGTGATTTCTTTGTTGTCCCACTGGTTACGCAGAAATATACATTGGTTACTTGGAAGTACACATTGCTTACATCTTAATTTCCAAACATACGAGGATGTTCTACTTACATTTTTATAATTAGTTTCTAACCTAATTCTATTGTAGTCAGGGGACATAGGCTAATTTCAAGTCTTTGAAATGTGTTGAGACTTGTTTTATGGCTCATATGGTCAATTTTTGTAAATGGCCCACGTGTGCTAAAAAGGAATGCGTGTTTCAGTCTTGAGATTTGATGCTCCGTGTATGTTAATTAGTTCATATTTGTTAATTGCGTTGCTCATATCTTCTGTATACTACTGATGTTTTGTCCACTTGTTCTATCAGTTACTGAGAGATTGGTCCTCATTATGAAACGTCTCTCATTGTCTCTAGTAATCTTTCTTGCCCTAAAATCGACTTGGCCTATTGTTAGTACTGCTGTACCAGCTTTATGGGCTGGTGTTTGCTATTATTTTACTGTCAACCCTTCTATGGCCTGATGTCTAAGATGTGTCTCATACAAGCAGCATATAGGTATTTGTTTTATCCAATCTGACCATTTTTATCCTTTAACTGGAGTATTGAGTATATTTACACTTGCGGTAATTCTCATATCCTTGTCTTTAAATATAACATCTTACTATTTGTTCTTATATGTCTCACTGTTCTATATCCTATTTTCCCTCCTGTCTCGCCTTCTTTTGGATTAAGTATTTTTATTGTGTCTTTGCTTGTTATATATTATTTTCTCTTCTTTCAATTGCCATAGAGATCATTTCACACATCTGTGTCTTATTGAAATCTAATATAAATTAGTACTTTTCGCATTTCTCAGACAATGCAAGGACTTTAATTCAGCTTAATTCCATTTACTGTCTTCCTGATGTATATGCTATTTCAGTTGTGTATTTTAATTTTCTCTCTCTCTCTTCATATACACACGTGAAATCTCACCACTCATTGTTTCCTATATTAAACATATATATATATACAATATCCACTTAGATTTACCCAATCGTTTACCCTTATGTTGTTCATCATTATTTTCTGGATCCTCAAGCTTCCATCAAGAACATTTTCCTTTTGTCAAAAAACACTACTTAGCATCGCTTTCGTGCAAGTGTGCTGGTGATAAATTTTTTTAGCTTTTGCTTGACTGAAAAAAATGTCTTCATTTCACCTTTATTTTTGAGTGAGATTTTCACCAGGTGGAGAATTCTAGGTTGGCAGTTATCTTCTTTTGGCTTTTTGAAAATTTCATTTTGCTGGCTTTTGTCTTCCTTTGTTGTGGTTGAAAAGTCAGCTGTCCATTTTATTCTTATTTATTTGGAGGCAATACTCCAAATAAATTCTGTTTTTTAGAATGGCTTTTTGCCCTTGGTTGTCAGCAGCTTTACTAAGCCGTGCAGAAGTGTGGTTTTCTTTGTTTTTATCCTAGTTGGGGTCCACAGTTCTTCTTGAACTTCATATCTTCCATCAGTCTCAAAAAAAATGCAGCCATTATTTCACAAAAATTCCTTTTTCTCTATTCTCTGTCTCCTCTTTTCCTGATCCTCCAATTTACATATGTTAGGCGTTGATACAATTCCCTAGACATTTCTTACCCTCCCTTCAGTGTTTTCTATGCTTCAGTTTGGATATTTTCTTCTGACCTTTGATGATTTAGTTTCCTGATTCTCCTTGCAGTTGTGCGTAATCTGCTGGTAAAACCACCCATTACGTTCTTAGTTTCAGTTTTTGCATTTTCTAGTTCCATAATTTTGATTTGGTAAACCAAAATATAGTTTCCATTTCTCTGCCAACATTTCTGACCTTCTCTCTTGATTATTTGAACATATTAAGCATAATTTTCATAAAGACTGTGTCTGATGTTATTTTCAGAATCACTATCAGTCTGTTTCTTTTTTCTGTCATTTCTCTTGGTTTTCTCCTTGCATGCCTGGTTACTTTTGATTGAATGCCACAGTGTATAAAGACATCACAGACATAATTTGAGGTTCTGGATGTCTGCCTCTGGCAGGGTGACAGGCTAGAGGCATTAGCAATCCCAGCTCACCACAATTCAGCCAGTCACTGAAATAATCTGAAGATTGGATCTATCTCTGGTTCTCCTTGCTCCTGGGGTGTAGCCCTGCAGTGACTAGTAACCCACTCCTTGGCAGGATTGCAACTCCAGTTCCTTGCAGTCAGCCCCATGAATCGGTTGAAAGCCTAATAAGCATCCCAGGTTCCCGGCCGTCATTCTGGGATTGGAAGATGTCTCCAGAGGGAAAGTCACCCCAAATGCAGGGCTCACCAATCTGGGTTTCACCCCTTTTCTGTACTGTGGTCCTATTAGCGCTCTCTACTTCGGTAGCTGCTGCATATCTTTAAACAGACACTTTTTCTAACTGTTTCCTAAAGCAGAACTCTCATTGTATCCATATCTAAACTTTCCGTGTCCTTATCGTGAAGGATCCTCTCTTTCCATTTATTTACCATTCCACAAATATTTATTGAGTGTATACAGTGGTGGTCACTATTAGACACCAAGGCAACAGCACTGAAGGAAACGGATAAAATCCTTGCTGCCGAGTCGTTTGCATCCTGGGAAGGGAAGGTGTTGGAGGGGGCTGAACGGGAGCATGAAGAACGTGCACATCCTAGACGGTGACTCCTGCTCTGGAGAAAGACAGAGCGGAGGAGGAGGCGCCGGGATGCCGGGGGTGGGGAGATCTGCAATGACAGAGGTGGTCAGCGAGCCCTCACTGTGCTGACATCTGGGCAGTGTCCTGAGGGGGTGAGCGAAGTAGCCTCAGGGATGTCTCAGAGAAGACTGATCCAGGGAGAGAGAACAGCATGTGCAAACTCCCTGAGGCAGAGCATGACCGGTGTGTTGAAGGCCAGCATGTCTGCAGTGGGCTGAGCGAGGAAAGTGATGGAGAGAAGTCAGAGAGGGAACAGGGATGGAGACCACTTCGGGCCTGATAGGCGACGGCAGGTTTTTATTTCTTCTCACACATATTTATTTAACTTTTTTTTTATTGAGTTATTGATAGGTTACAATCTTGTGAAATTTCAGTTGTACATTAATGTTTGTCAGTCATGTTGTAGGTGCACCACTTCACCCTTTGTGCCCGCCCCCCACCCCACCTTTCCCCTGGTATCCACTAAACTGTTCTTAGTCCATAATTTTAAATTCCTCATGTGAGTGGAGTCATACACAGATTATCCTTCACTAGCTGGCTTATTTCACTTAACATAATTCCCTCAAGGGCCGTCCATGTTATTGCAAATGGAATGATTTTGTTCTGTTTTGCAGCTGAGTAGTATTCCATTGTATATATGGACCACATCTTCTTTATCCATTCGTCTGTTGATGGGTACTTAGGTTGCTTCCATGTCTTGGCTATTGTAAATAATGCTGCAATGAACATTGGGGTGCATGGGACTTTTGGGATTGCTGACTTCAAGCTCTTTGGATAAATACCCAGTAGTGGGATGGCTGGATCGCATGGTAGTTCTATTTTTAATTTTTTGAGGAATCTCCATACTGTTTTCCATCGTGGCTGCACCAGTTTGCATTCCCACCACCAGTGTATGAGGGTTCCTTTTTCTCCGCAACCTCTCCAACATTTGTTGCTATTAGTTTTAGATATTTTTGTCATTCTAACGGGTGTAAGGTGACATCTTAGTGTAGTTTTGATTTGCATTTCCCTGATGATCAGCGATGATGAGCATCTTTTCATGTGCCTATTGGCCATCAGTATATCTTCTTTGGAGAAATGTCTGTTCATGTCTCCAGCCCATTTTTTGATTGGGTTGTTTGATGTTTTGTTGTTGGATTGTGAGAGTTCTTTATAAATTATGGATATTAAGCCTTTGTCAGATATATGACTTGCAACTATTTTTTCCCAGTTAGTGGGTTGTTTTTTTGTTTCAATCCTGTTTTCATTTGCCTTGAAGAAGCTCTTTAGTCTGACAAAGTCCCATTTGTATTTAACTTTTTTTTTAATGACTCCATTTAAACAAAAGTAAGGAACAATCATTGTACAGGAAAAACAGAGACGAGAAAAAGTCTTGGAAAGGGTGCAGGAATGCCTGAAGCACAGGGCGCCCTGACCCCCAGATCTCCCTCGTTCCTCTAAACCTCGCACTTTAGGAAAAGTGTGGCGGCAGGCATACCCGGCTCCACCTCGGCCCGCGACATCCAAACTCAGAGCTTGGGCAAGGTTCTCCACGAGGCTCCATCTGCTCACGTGCAAATGCAGCCAAGAGCTCTGACTCCAGGGGCTGCGCTATTGAAAGGAGCACACGCACACGGACACGCACAGCCACCCATCTCTATGGTACCCGAATATTGTCAGGTAGGCATCATTATCTCTACTTTACACAAGAGGAAACTGAAGCTCAGAGTGGTAGTGAGGTTTTCCTTAGGTCACCCAGCCAGTAAGTGGCAGGGCTAGGACCAGAATCCATTTCTTCTGAACATCTTACCCTCTCCTTGTCATGTTAAAATCTGATTCAAATCATAATAATAAATTAAAAATACTGTGTGTTTTTATTAGTTTCCTACGGCTGCTGCAACACATAACCACGAACTAGTGACTCAAAACAACGCAAATTTATTATCATACAGTTCTGCGAATCAGAGGTCCAAAATGGGACTTGCTGGGCTAAAGTCAAGGTGTTGGCAGGCTGTGATCCTTCTGGAAGCTCTAGGAGAGAATCCGTTTTCTTGCCTTTTCCAGCTTCTAGAGGCTGCCTGCATTCCTTGGCTCATGACCCCCTTCCATCTTCAATGCCAGCGATTGCATTACTCCAGTCTCTGCGTTCATCATCGCATCTCCTTCCCTGACTGACTCTCCTCCTCCCGCTTTCACTTATAAGGATCCCTGTGATCTCACTGGACCCACCTGGATAATCCAGGCTAATCTCCCCATCTTTAGATTCTTAATCACATCTACAAAGTCCCTTTGCCATGGAAACCAACATAGTTAGCTAACAGGGGTTAGGATGTGGACATCTGTAATGGCAGGAGGCAGAATACTGATGAATAAATAATTTGCTTGTGAGAGTAGCACACACCCCTGCTGGGAGCCTGCTGGGGGAAGTGGTTGGGTAAGTCTTGATACACGTGGGCTGACCCCACCAGACAGGAGGGTCAACGTTTCTGCCCCACATTTTATTTCTAAACTTCCTATTCTGTGATGTTGTTTAACGAGTGAACAATAAAGCTATGTGGCATGTGAGGTCCAGAAGTGTCAAGAATAGTCATGGTAACAGCTCTAAGGTGAGTATAAAAAGGAGTCAAAGCAGATTGTTAGAGCTGGTGGAAACCTCAGTAGAATCCAATTCTCCTTATTTTCTAGATGGCATTACTGAGGCCCAGAGAGGTAAAATGATGGTCCTGAGGTCACCTGGCAAGTCAGTGGTAGAACTTTAAGTCATATCCTTGGCCCTGATTTCATGTCCTTTCCACGCCATGTGCCTCTCTAAATGTTGCTACTTGAATTGGTCCAACAGAGAGCTCCTGATGCAGCAGGCGTGGACTTGTCTATTGGAGAGCTCCGGATGCAGCAGGCGTGGACTTGTCTACTGGAGAGCTCCGGATGCAGCAGGTGTGGACTTGTCTACTGGAGCTCCTGATGCAGCAGGCGTGGACTTGTCTATTGGAGAGCTCCGGATGCAGCAGGTGTGGACTTGTCTACTGGAGCTCCTGATGCAGCAGGCGTGGACTTGTCTATTGGAGAGCTCCGGATGCAGCAGGCGTGGACTTGTCTATTGGAGAGCTCCTGATGCAGCAGGCGTGGACTTGTCTATTGGAGAGCTCCAGATGCAGCAGGTGTGGACTTGCATCTTTGGGAGTGTGGGCAGCACTGGGAAGCCTTGGCAGGGACCTGTCCAACACAACCTTCCGCAAACACAAAACACCTCTGCACTCTTTTACTCTGACATTACAATCTTCATGGATTTTGCCTGCAACACCACGCTGCATCCTGTTTGTTCCAATGTAAAAATAATGTGTTTATTTGTTCACGCCTTCAGGAAGGTGTCCAGTATTTCTACTCTGGTTCCAAATACTTCATGAGAACCCGAGTTGAGCAGCACAGCCTTCTAAAAATCCTCCATGCTTATCATTTCGCTTTAAATTATTTATTACGAGCAGGGCAGCCAATTCATCTCATGACCAGCAATTTTCCCTTCTTCCTGACCAATTGCCTTAATCACCTTAAATGCCCTCAAATTCCTGCCTCTGCTTTAAGAGAGTTTGGTGAGAGTAAATGACATGAGCCTCCACATCTCGGCCCAACTCCATCTGGCCACATTCCAGAAGTCAGAAGGAGTCACTGTTTTTCCTCCCCTCCTTGTTCTTACTTTTTTTTTCTCTTTTTGAAAAGCTCATAGGACAAGGGGTCTAAAAGATGTTTGTCTTGAATATGTGGTTTTGTAGAAATGGCATCTCTGTTTGAATCCAGCTTATTTTTAATTAGGAAATTCAGAGAGCAACTAGTTATGTGTAATAAGTGTCACCTCCCCTAGAAGAGCTAAACAGTCAAAGCAACAGGCTAAACGGGTAAAATACAAAACTGCCGGAAAGAGAGACTCTCGGTGGCCTCTGTTAAGAAAGGACTTTCAAGGTCATCTGCTCCAGTCTCACCCACTCTTTCTCCCCAGCAGGCAGGGTCTTTGAAACCATACCATCTTGGTCCAAAGCTGGATCCCCACCTTATTAGCTGAGAGTAAAAGAATAACCACAACAATAATAGTAATGGTACGACCTCTGGCATCGGGGGAAGGTCCTAAATGCCTGGAACGTATGACGTGCTTCAGACACAGTCTGTCAGGGAATTTTTACATACCCAACGGGGGGGGCTTCCAATTAAGGCCCTTTGCCAGATGGGGCAAGACAGTGAGGAAGACTGCTGCTATGTGCCCCCAATTTGTTCACTCTCCCTGAGTCCACATCCTTGGGGGGTTAGACTCCTCTGACACTCACTCTGCACCTGGCCATGGGACTTAATTTGGCCAATGGGACACTAGCAAATGTGTCACAGGCAGAGACTTGACAAGAGTTTGCACGTTGGGACCTGCCCCTCTTCTTGCTCACTGGAACCCCAAGAATTCCACGTGAAGAAGCCCGGGTCACCCTCTCAGAGGCAGAGACCATGTGGAGCAGAGGTGAGCTGGCCCTGCTGGGACCTGCTGAGACCAACCCACCTGCCAACAACCAAACACGTGCAGGAGACCATCCAAAGTCATCCAGCCACTGACCAGCCTGCAGCCCACCACAGACATATGGGAGAGTCTGGTGGAGATGGATAGAGCTGGCCCAGATGAGAACCACCCACCAACCCACAGAACTGTAAGCTCGGCAAAATGGTTACTGCTTTAACCCATTATGTTTTGGGGTGTTTTTTTTTTTATGCAGCAAAACCTAACTGATACAGACAAGGTAATGAAATTAACCTGGGTAAGCAGCAGAACCCAGGCAGTCTGAATCCATAGCCCTCGGCTTTAACCACTTTACTGTCACACATCTCAGAGCCTCGCTGTTCTCGTATGTAAAATGACAACAAAATAACAGCCTTTCAGCGTCAGTAGGACATCAACGGAGATGAAACATATGCACATCATTGGTCAATTATAAAACACTACATGAACATCAGACATTATTCTCACCAATTAGCACTCTGTCTATAGGCACCTCCCTTCTGAATACCAAGACTGAGGAGTCATTTCATGCTGAGCTGGGTTATCACAAAGTCCTGAATTATTTCCCACCAGCACAGCGATGAAGTTGAGTGAGGTCTCTTCCTCCTTGACCTTTTTTTCGGGCCCCTCCCTCTCCCGCTCACCTCTCCCTTTGCCGTTCAGCTCACTCATAAAGCCTGGTGCCCTCAGCTTGTGAGAGATCCACAAGGAAGGGAATTAGCCTTTAACAAGCACGTACTGGGTTCCAGCAGCACTAGGCAGTTCATATTTTATAAACTTTACAGTTTGTATGTGGCTTCGCGGCAGCCTTGGCACAGCCCTTCAAAGTAGGTATTGTTATCTCCACTTCACAAATGGGGACACTCAGGCTCCCGGTCACCAAGTAACTCGTCAAAAGTCAGTAACTAGCAAACGGCAAAGCAGGGGTTCAAACCCGGGAATTTCTAACCCTAAAGCTTGTGACCTGTCCACAAATGCCTAAAACTAATACTTCACAGACTTGCGTATTTAGAAAGCAAGCAAGTTTGTTTTGATGATGTATTTTGAGTCTCTGACTCTCACATCCCACAGCCAGAATCTGGCCACATCTCACCACGTCCACTGCCGCCATCTTGTCCCAGCCACGGCCACCTCTCCGGGACAGCTGGTCCCCTGACTCCACTCCTGCCCTCGCCTTACACTCTCCTGTCTGCAGAAGCAGGAGGAATCCTACTGAAACACAAACCAGCACATGCCACGTTCCTCTCAACCCTCCCCTGGCTTCCCATCACACTCAGCACAAAGCCACAGTCCTCGTGAGGCCTATAAAATCTACCCGATGTGATCTGACGGGCCCCTCTTCAACCTCGTCTGCATCCACTCTCCTCCGGCTCACAAGCTCGAGCCACACTGGCGGCTCCTCACCCTTCCATGAACGTGCCAAGCACGCTTCTGCCTCAGGGCCATTGCACTCCTCTCTGCCAGGAACCCAATTCCTCTGGTACTCACTTCTTTCTCGCCCTCGGTTCATTCTGGTCTCTGCTCACACGTGTCCTCCTCCAAGCAGTCTGCCCTGACTGGCCTATCTAAAACGGCCCTCGCTGTCCTCTTGCCCTGCTTCATTTTCCTCCTGAGGCTTGGCTATGTATCTGTCCACCCACTAGAATGTAAGCTCAAGAGGTAGGGACTTGGGGGTTGTGTTCACCACTGTGTCCCCAGTGTGCATAACACCAGGCACAGCAGGTGCTCCATAAATGCTTGGCGAATAAATGAAAGAACGAACGAGTCAGAGGCCTACACAAGAAACATAACCCTTATAAAAACCCCCTGGAAACCACAGATAACCTTGGAATGTGAATTTTATAGTGAAGACCATGCAGGTCTTTGGAGCTGACTTGGGTCTTTCCCAGTCACTCTTCCTCAGTTAGGAGCCAGAGCATCACGAGTGGTCATCCCATGGGATGGCCCCACTTGATGCAGGGGTCCTGCATCCTTGGTCTTGGCCAACTCAATACCAGTAGGGGCCCAGTCACATGACAACTCCTAACACTCCTCACATTTTGAAACACCCCCAGGACTGTGTTACTGCCCCCTCCCACCACAGGAAGTCTCACCTCCATCCACGCCCATGATGAAGCGACCCACGATGAGCATTTCAAAGGTGCCTGCCTGGAGGGAACAGGCCATGAGCAATGCAGCGGAAATCGCAAACCCATTGTTGACCAGCAAAGTGTACTTCCTGGAAGAAAAGGAGAGGCTTGATGAGGACACCACACCACGAGGCTGTCACGGGCCTGTCCGTCCCAGGAGCAGGGGTCAGGCCCTTCAGAAGGGTCAGCAGAGCAAGATACAAGCACAGTGCAAAGAGCACTGGCCTAAGGGTCAGGAGCAGGGTCCAGACCCCCACTGTCCCCCCACTGTCACATTTGGCTATGTGACCCTGAGGAAGGCACTTCCTTCTGGGTTTACCACTGGGGTTGATTAGGTCACCTCCAAAGGTACTGTCAGCCCTGACAGTCTATGAATTCCCTGTTGCAGTATTTTATTTCATTGATTGTAACACTTTCATTTAAAATTTCTGAAGTTAAGATGTGTCTTACAATCCATGAGTCAGGGTCCAGGCAGGAAAATGGAAACCACTCTGGTTATTTTAACAGAGAGAATTTAACATAGGGAATTGGTTAAGCAGGTATGGGAGGAGTGAGATGTCTAAAAGGGGGACCTCTGAAGAGGGAGTGCTGCCAGTATGGTGCTAAAACCTCGGGGCCTCGGAAGGGAGACCCCAAGAGCTGGCTCAGGACTTCCAGGGTGGGCACTGGCTCCCTAGGATTGTTCCCTCCAGGGCACCAGGAGTCTAGTTCTGAGGAGTGGACACAAGCTGGGAACTGGAATCAACTGCCAAAGTCACCGCTGGGACTGGGAGGGAATTCAGGCAAAACAAGAGGTCCAAACTCCTTGTCCCTCTTCCCCCAGTCCCCCCTAGTGGCAAAGGGCAGATGAAGTGTGCAGGTTCCAGCCCCTGCCTCACAGGGCAGAGCACAGACGGGGAATTGTGGAGCTGAGAGACAACAGCTTGGTGACCAGCACAGCATCCTAGGACTTGAGTGGGCAAGGGTTTTTCTTTCCTTCTTTCTCAGTGGTTCACATCACAAAGCTTCTTACACCCAGTGGCATCTTTGATTTGATGAACGACAGCACTGAGTGTGAGGCTGAACTGACCCCCTCAATCAAGGTCCGCCGATTCCTATGGCAGTAATTACTCTGAATTACTCTGTGCCAGGACTACTCTCACTGTTTATGAACAAATCCCTAGGACCTCATGGTTGAGAAGCAGGCCTTGCTCAGGGGCCTGGGGGCCTGCGCTCCCACACCAGCTCTATCTTCCATAAGCCAGATGACTGGTACTTTCTCGCTCTGTGTTTTCCTTCCCCCATCTGCCAAATGATCATGACAACTCACATTTATGGAACTCCTGCCATATGACAGATGCCACTCTGAGTACTTGACATGAGTAGCTCATTTACTGCTCAAAATGACCCCATGAGGTGGGTATTACCATTATCCTTGTTTCATAGATAAGTTAACCAGGACACAGACAAATTAGAAGCTTGTTTTAGGTCATACAACCAGTGAGTCCAGGAGCTGAGGAAACATCTCAGCCTCTTGCTGGGTAAGTTTTTCCCTAAAGACTCAATGAGTTAACAGATCTTAAATTGTTTTATAAATGGAAAGGAGCTATGGATTTGAAAGGGGACTTTGTTATTACTTTTAGGAGTTAGATTTCCTAACTTCCAGGCCAGAGCTCTTCCGACTATTTCTGCCTGATCTCAAGATTCCCGTTAAATTTTTTTCCCTGTCCTACATCTTCTTGGAGAATCTCCAAGTTAATGACTGTTGCAGCTCAATGATGATGGTACAAAGACTGCCCAGTGCAACATCTCCTGTAACAGCAAACGACTGAAACAACCCTAGCACCCTTTAACAAGGAACTATTAAATAAATTATGATACACCTATATAGTGGTACATTATGCAGACATGAAAACAGACGTAGCTTTCTATATTCTGATACAGAAAGATCTCCCAGATATACTGGTAAGTGCAAAGAACAAGGTAGAGAACTTTGTGTAGCATATACAACAATTTGTGTGATAAAGAAATATATGTGTGTGTGTTTGTGTGCAGAGATCGGCACAAACCTTGGAAATGATACACAAAACGCTGATAACACTGCTTGCCTCCAGGAAGGGATCTGACCGGCCAGAGGACAGAAATGAAAAGGAAACTTCTGACTTTACATTCATTTGGTCCTTCCCGAAGTTAAGCTACATGACTGTATTAATTCTTAAAAAAAAATCCCACCTTCCAAAAAATAATTTAAATGAACGTCTTGATGGGAAAAAAATAATGATTTAGCAGAGACTTAAAACAAAAATTCCAATGTGGGCTAACTTCCCTTATTCCGAGGCAGACTCCAGATTCCGCAGATTCTCACAGACTCAGATTCAATAAAGATGAGCCTGAAGGTACTAATCTCTGTTATTGGTGGAACCTCAAAGTATGAAGACCATACCCTGCTCCCTGATGGCCTTTTCCCGTGGTCCTCTGAGCAACTGACGGGTCAGTCTTACGAGAAAGCAGGGCAATGGTGGGAAGGAGTGGTGGGGAGACCCAGACCTCACTGAGGAGCTTTCACTCGCATATCCACCAGGAAATATTTAGGGAGTGCTAGACAGCAGGTAGACCACCAGGAATATGAGCCATCTCTGTCTTCACCCTCATGGGCTTTACAATCTAGTTAGGGACACTGACGTCAAATAAATCGTCACACAAAAGTCATTTAGCATTTAGCACAATTTGTGGCTTCTAGAAGTAAAGATGTAGAGGCTATAAGAGCGTATAACTGGGCACTGTGCCTGTCATTTGCCTATCGGTCCTCTGATCCCTTCTCCTTTCTCTGCCCTGCTGTTTCGAAGGAAACTACACTTCCCAGCCTTCCCTGTTTCCAGCTTCCTGGTAGGACTGGCCAATGAGAGGCTTGATGTTAGTCTTGAGGGAGGGGAAGGGAGAAGCAGAGTATTTCCCTCCCTCTCCCTGTGCTCCTGTTGCAGGTGTGTCTCCTCCACTGCCACAGCCTTCTCTCTGTAGTCCCAGCAACCTGCCCCCCTGTACCGTGTGGCCCTGGCTTTTGGACCCCAGTAACGCCACCTCTCCCTTTTGACCTTCCATCCCACAGGTTGTAGCAGCTTGTCTGTAAAGCTGCCTTCTCACGACAAGCCAAAATATTCTCCCTGTAGCTCCATCTATAGGTCCCAGTTCTACCTCTCACTGACAAATCCCTGTTGGTGTAGAGTCCGGTATAAGAGGAGTTTGTGGAGAGGCTGTAGGTGGGGTGAGGCGGGAGAGGAATCCTGTGGCCAGATTCGTAGGGTTGTTGGATGTTGGACAAAACAATATATTCTATAATTGTAGACAGTGAGCAACAAAAAGCTTGGTTAGAAGTCAGGCCTCAAGTCCTATTCGTATACACTTTCTCCACTTCCTTACTACCGTTAAACTGGACATTGGATGCTAGGATGATATTAATGATAATCATAAAAATTGCAGTACTCAGTGGTTCTCAGCCTGGTTGCTCATCAGATTCACCAACAGCTCATAAAACTAGAGATTCTTGGGTCCATCCCTAGAGAATCCCAATCCTTGGTGCAGACTCGGTGAGATCCCTTTGGTACAGCACTAGAAAGAGCACGGCTTTTACAGAAATTACCTCCTTTCATCTTTAATACCCGTAGCTGCCAGTGTTCGTGAAGTTGTCATTTCACAGAGGAGGAGGCAGACGCTCTTACCAGGTGAGGACCACCTCATCTCCCACCACTAAATTCACCCGCCTCCCTGTGTTTGGGTGAAGTTGCCCCAATGTAAGGCGCATCAATGAGGTCCCTGCTTGGACAGCCCAGCCACACGCTAACGGAACAACTGTGGGCAGGTTTCTTATGCTCTCTGAGCCTTGGTCAACTCTACCTGTAAAGTGGCTATAATAACGTCTATCTTGTAAGACTCCTGTGAGAATCAAATGATTTACATAAAGTGCTTAGAATGGCACCTGGAATTGATTTGGATCCCCAGGAAATTAAAAAAGAAATAAAATTACACCCATGGTGATAGCGAACATTCACTGAGGGCTCACTCTGTGCCGGCACGGTTCGAAGTGCTTTATACTCACTGGACACCCTATGAGTTAGGTTAGCTCATTACCTTATTTCCTCCAGGAGACAACAGATGTAGACGTTAAGTTCGTGGCCAAGGTCACATGCTATTTAATGGGAGACCTAGCATTCCAGTAACCACAATACTAAGCTACCTGCAATGGTGGCCACCATGTTCACTCATAGCCATTCATTCTCTCCATAATCATTCATTCATTCATTCAACCGACATTCCTTCACTCAACATATGTTTGAGTGTGGACTGGATGCTGAACAGCATTCTAGGTTCTGGCATACAGCCATGAGCATGACAAAGTCCCTGCTCCTCTGCTCTTCTCAATAAACAAGGAAAAAGAAAACATCTGTAGTATGTCAGATGGCGACAGATGCTGTAGAGGAAACTGAAGCAGGGAATGGGGTGTAATTTTACACACAGTGGCCGGAGAGGGCCTCCCTGAGAAGGTGACACAGACTTGAATGACAGTAGATGAGCCATATGGATATCGGGGAGCAGCGATCCTGGCAGAGAGGTACATAGAGCCAGACATGGCCTATTCCACCAACACCAGTGATGCCAGAGTGGCTGGAGGCACTGGAGGGCCAGAGAGCAAGCAGCAGAAGGTGAAGGTGGGGGGAAGAGGCAGGGGAGCTCGCAGAGGATCTTGTATGCCACCATGGCAACCGGGTTTCTACCCTGAGATGGGCAGCCGCTGGAATATTCCAAGGAGGGGAAAGGCATGGCCTGACTTATATTTTAACAAGTCCACTCAGTCCTCTGTGTTGACCACGGACTGTAGGGGTAAGTGTGGAAACAAGGAGACTGACTGGGAAGCTACTGCAAGAGCTCAGGTAAGTGCCGATAGAGCTGTGGACCCGGATGGTAGCAGTGGAGGTGGTGAGATGTGGTCAGATCCCAGTGTGTTTTGAAGCCATTTGATGGGATCCGTTGAGGGAGTGGACTGAGGTGGAGAGAATGAGAGGAGCCAAGGACGTGGCCAAGGGCTCCTGTCTGAGCTCCGGCACTGAACCCAACGGTGTATTCTGTGCTCTGCAGGGAACGTTAAAATCGCATTCAAGCCTGACTTGAAACATTGGCAACCAGGGTTGCACACCCTCCACGCAAGTTCATCATATTAATATATTCCTTCCCAAAATAACCTCCAGCCTGACAACAACCCAGTGAGGATGGAAACCTTATTTGCAAATAATTCGCAAAGCTGACTCACTAGGGTTGAGAGACGGGGTTTAATCATTGTCTCTGCTTTTTCCCAGGGATGAACATGGCAACAGAAACAAGGGGGATCAGCACCATGGTTTCTGAGAGCAGAGCTCCAGCACCCCCTTGGAAATCCACCAGGGACACTGGATTCCTTGTTCTGAGCTTTTCCAGTGGTGTAGTATCTTCCCTGTGCAACCCAGAAGATCATAGGCTCTCGGCAGAAGGGGCCAAACGCGGGGAAGAGGGATAGGGTGATGAGGACAGCGGAGACCATGTCCTTTGAGAAATGGTCAAAGGCACTGGGGACATTTAGCCTGGACAAGAGAAGGCTCAGGGAAAGGGTGAGAGCTGCCTGCGACTATTTTATGCTTTAATGTGATACACAGGACCAGGATCAATTAGTGGAAGATACGGGGAATACTACCCAGTTTGGATTTACAAAGTACTTTTCGTTGAGGCCTAGTAAAATGGGGAAGCTCTGGAAATACGGCGGCCACCACACATCCTTCCAGCAATTCTTTAGACCGACCAAGTCTATAAGCCAAGATGGTACATTGCTTCTATCATCTGTCACCTTCCTTGTGTCCATCCATTTCTGCTTATCCAGCGTGAATTCCTTGTCCATCATTTTAAACATTCGAACACCCTCAATTCCTGGACTAAACCGCCTTCATTATATGTGCCTGGCAGAACCCCAACCCTGATTAGATCCTGGCTTGTCTTGCGCATGCACCACTCAGCTCAGCTTGGCTGGAGAAAAACACACCACTGTGTTGATTGGTCTCACTTGAAATTCATGACCACCAATCTCAAGGGGTCTTTAGGGCTCCCTAGCAACCATTCTATAGTTTCCTGGTTTGTTCAGTCTCCGGCTCTCCTCAAGGACTATTTCATACATCTTCTCTCTCTTCAAATCCCTTTGTCCTCTTTCTCAGCTGATGGCCTTGCTTTCTACTCCACCGAGAAAGCAGAAGCAATCAGAAGAGATCCTTCCAGTCTGAAGATACGTGTTCCCTCCACATGTGTCAATCTGCCTCCACTCTGCCTTCCCTCTTGCTCCTACGGACAGACTTTCCCCACTCCTAGCTGAGGCCCATCCCTCCCATTACCTACTTGTTCCCCACACTCTCACCTGCTCAAGGACATTGCTTCAGCAAGTTTCACCTCTTGCTCCTGACTGTCAGTTTTTCCCTCTCTGGCGGAACATCTCATTAACATGCTGGTGTAGCTCCCATCTTAAAAGAAAACAAAAAAATTCTCCTGATCCTACACCTGCCACGCCATTATCTCTGCTCGCCTTTAGAGTAAAACTCCTCAGAAATAGCCATCTACACTCATTGTCTCCAGTTTTTCTCTCCTTCTCTTAAACACACTCCAATGATTGTCTCCCCTACTGTGCCCTTGAAATGGCTCTTGTCCAGGAAACCAGAGACTTCCATGTTGCTAAACCCACCAACCAGAGCTCAGCCCTTGTCTTCATTTCTCAGCAGTGTTGGCCATGGTTGATCACCACCTCCTTCTTTCACTCACCTTCCAGATCTCACTCAATGGTGGATCTGCTCCAACCATGTTGGCTGATCCTTAGCATCTTCCCAACCCTCTGATTATTGGAGGGCTCCCTCTCCCCTGAGCTCTAGACCCATAAAGCTAACTGCCTACTCGACATCTCCACTAGGAGGCCTAACAGACAGTTCAAACCTAATATACCTAAAGCCGAGCTCCTAATATGCCCCTCCTCCTTCCCCGAGAACCCTGTTCTTCCCAAGGGCTTCCCTACCTCAAAATACAATACGATCCATGGGTTGCTCAGGCCCCAAATTTCTCTCTCTCACTTCCCACATAATCCATCAGTAAGGCCTGTTTTTTTTACTTCCAAAACATGTCCAGAATTCAAACAAATTCTCACTACTTCTCGCTGTGTCTTGTAACACACCTGGTGCAAACCATGTCATCTCTGGGTTATTGCTAGATGTTCCTAAGCAGCCTCCCCGGCTCCACGGATAACAGCAAGCCTTTCTAACGTAAGTCAGATCTGTTCTTAACACTCCAGTAACCTTCCATCTTGCTCAGGGTCAAAGCAAAAATCCCAACCCTGCCCACCAGGTCCTCAGGATCTGACCCCAGTGATCTCTACCTCACTCTGATTTCACTTTCTACCCATTGACTCAGCCCCAACCACACTGACTTCTGTCTTATCTTCTAAGAAGTTGAGTCCGTTCCTCCCCCAGGACCTTTGCACTTGCTCTTCCCTCTGCCTGGAGAGCTGTTACCCCAGGGACTTCATCAACTTTGCTCACTCCTGAGTCCTTGGCATATAGCAAGTGCTTGATCAGGTGTCCTAGCTGGTATCTCTCTGCCTCTCAGATCTCTGTTCCCATCCCCTAATCTGTGTGTATGGCTGATGGAGGCTCCTAGCTGAACCTTCTCCAGAAGACTGCCCTCCCTAGAAGACAGATCCGCCTCCACCAGGGCAGCCTGAAGCCAATAACTGACGAGTGGTAGGAGGCCGGTGCAGACCCCTGCCTCAGACAGGATAGCTCTGTGGTGGGATTCATGCTTCAGACTCCCCGTGGACCAGCCAAGGGCAGCCTGGACCTGAGAGCACCACGTGGGGTGGCTCTTTCCCCTTTTCTCTCTTCTTCCCTCACCTTAAAGGGGACGCTTGAAGAGCCGTCCCTCAACAACACACGCATATCCCAAGCCTGGTCTCAGGCTCTGCTTCTGGGGGACCCCACTTCCTAAGACCACTCCAGCCTGAAAGAAGAGAGGGTCAGCAACCAGCGTATGCGTTCTACTGTGGACTGAACTGTGTCCCCAGATTCATATGTTGAAGCCCTAGCCCAGTGTGGCTGTATTTGGAGATAGGGCATTTAAGGAGGTGATAAAGGGTAAATGATGGCATAAGGGTGGGGCCCTAATCCAATAGGACTCGTGTCCTTACGAGAAGAAGGAGGGACACCAGGAGTGTCTTCATAGAGAGAAGCCGTGTGAGGACACAGGGAGAAGATGGCCATCTGCCAGCCAAGGAGAGAGGCCTCAGGAGCAACCAACCCTACTGACACCTTGATCTTGGTCTTCCAGCCTCCAGAACTGTAAGAGAAGAAATTTCTGCTGTTCAAGCCACCCAGTCTGTAGGAACTTTGTTATGGCGGCCCCAGCTGCCTAATACACGCTTGCCACATGCACTGTGGGCTCCTCCAGCAGACATCTAGAGAACTAACATTCTTTCCTACTTTAAAATAAAGACACATTTTAAAAGACTGAACTAGAAAAAGATGAGGAGAAAAATAATACTTTCGAGAACCTGCTATTTGACTGGCATGATGTACAGGACACTGGTTGTTGGTGCTTGTTCAATATCCATCCCCCTTCTAATGAGGGTCCCTCGAACCTCCTCCAAGAAACACTCCTGCCCTCACTCACAGTGTGGGGGCTGGGGGTGGTCACGTCTGCCCCCACCGTGGCTCCAGGAATGGCACATGGTACCGTAATGTGAAAGTGCATTAGGATGTTCCTTATCAGGATTTCTCAGCTTTGGCACTATTAACACTTGGGGCCGGAACATTTTTTTGTTGTGGGAGGCTGTCCTGTGCATTGTAGGATGTTTAAACACATCCTTCGCCTCTACTAGATACCAGTAGTACCCTTTGTTGGGACAACCAGAAATGTCTCCAGATATTGTCAAATGTCCCCTGATGGGGCAAAACTGGCCCTGGCTGAGAAGCCCTGAGGGCATGCAACCTCACTCAAGAAAATGAGATCGAGGCCTGGGACTTGAACTAGAACCAATGGAAGAAGAAGTTCACGCTGGGGATGCTGAGCAAGAACAATGTCATCGTGAGCTGCTGGGGCCATCTTGCTCCCACATGGGGAGATGCCCTGAGCATGACGCCAACACAGAGCAAGGCAGAGCCGAGAGACGGAGAAGACAGATTGCATTACAATATCATACAAGCTATTGGATTCAACTGAGTTATATTTTAGTTATGTGAGCCAATTAATTCCCTTTTGGGCCTAAGCCAGTTTGATTTGGATTCCCGTCACAGGCATTCAAAGAGCCTTCCAAGTGACAGGAGACATTCTGTAAATATTCCCTCATTCAACCCCGTAGCTGCTTCTCAGGTGGGTTTGCTTATCTGAGCTTTACGGATTCAAAAATGAAGGCCCGTGCCAGCTGCCTCTTCCTGGATCTCTACTTCCCATCCACAGCGCTTCCCGCAGTCATAATGACTCGCGGGATGAATCGTTCAGGGCCTGCCCGCCTGCCAGAGCATCAGCCCTGGGCAGCAGGCGTTGCGCTCTTGTTTGTCACTGGCGGCCAAGCGCCAAAAACAGCGCCTGGCTCCGGGGAGGTGCTTGAAAATGTTTGCTGAATGGCTGGACATGGTTACATGGTTTGGCCTAGAATCTGACCCAGGATCTCATTTCAAAGCCCATGTGAGTGTCCCTCCCTGTAGTTTCTTACATAATTTCTCTGCTTTGCCCCAAAGGGAAGAACTAGATCCAATGGGAGGTGTAAAGAGGCCAATTTCAGTGAAATTTAAATGACAAATTCATAATTGGCTCTGCCAAGCAATGGAATGAGCCAGCTCAGGAAGAGCTAGTGATGACGGTGATGGGGATGACAACGATGATGCTCGTGAACTGAAGTTGGGTGCTGACTCTGAGTCAGTCTCTGAGATGAGCACTTTATATTCACCATCTCAGTTAATCTTCATGACAACCCTCAGACATGGCCACTACTTTACCCGCATTTTACTGTGAACTAGGTGAAGCTCAGAGAGCTCGTGTAACTCACACATGGCCCCATGAATGGCGAGCATCAGAATCCAGAGTCAAAGTTGGGCCTGCAGCCAGCGTCCATGCACCAACATAGTCACCGTCCTGTCTCATGAGGGTTCTGTCACTAGAGCCATGTAAGCAGATGATAGGTGACCCCAAACGAGGGGTGGGGATTCAACCAGAATTCTCTATGGCCAGAATTCTGCAAGCCAGAGACTCTAGGAGACGAAGAACCTACATCCCTGAGACCAGATAATGGGGGTGGCTCATCTCCAGAGAAGGTTGCTGGCCCCTTCTGCTCCCCTGTCCTCACCCCTCTCCCAGATCACAGAGGAGTCCAACATGTCCCAGCCAGGATCAGCCCCACAGCTAGATGTGCCAGTGACCAGGCCCATCTGACTCCGAGGACTGTCTGCTCTACCCAAACTTTCCTTCCAGTCACACGTTTGAGCCCCTTGCATTGGACCCCAGCCCAGCCTCACACATTGAGCCCAGCCTCCATTTCCCCCTGAAAAGCCGCCATGGGAGATGAACAACGAGACCCCAGGAAGCAATTGCCATCACACCATGCGATGGGAAGAGCGCAGGCTTGTGGTCAAACAGTCCTGGGTCTGAAATTCAGGTCAACTGCATTCTTTGCAGCCTTGGGCAAGTTGCTGGGCCTCTCAAGGCCTCAGATTCATCATTTGTTAAACAGGGACAATGATACCAACGAGAGTTGCAACTAGTAAATGATACATCATATGTCAAGCAGGGTATGTAGCCCAAGGTGAATAAACGGTAGCCTTCTTTAATTTTTGCTCCTTTTCCTCCCAACAGAGTTACTACTATTCAAGCTGAGACTTCACCCCAATTCAACTTTTACTCCAATAATGATGAAAAAAGGAATTGGCCACTGCTTGGGGCATAAGCACCACACCTTTTGGTCTAATCTCTCTCGTCCTAGGACTACTCGAAAATTCAGTATGTTTCAATGCATTTTCTCTTTTGCTTTCCTTTTGCTATTTTTTTTTCCAAAGATTTTATTTTTTTTGCCTTTTTCTCCCCAAAGCCCCCCGGTACATAGTTGTATATTCTTCATTGTGGGTCCTTCTAGTTGTGGCATGTGGGACGCTGCCTCAGCGTGGTTTGATGAGCAGTGCCATGTCCGCGCCCAGGATTCGAACCAATGAAACACTGGGCCGCCTGCAGCGGAGCACGCGAACTTAACCACTCGGCCACAGGGCCAGCCCCTTTCATTTTGCTTTTTTGCTGCCATGTTGTTGAGGGTAGTAAAGCCACTTTTATTGCCTTCATTTCACACGTGAGAAAAGCGCTGGCTGAGAGGTGAGGTGACAAAGTCCCAAGGCCCAAAGCGCTTGCTGGGCCATGGCATCCTGACCCCGATTCCAGCGCGCCTCTCCCCCTACCACGTGCTGGGGTTCAGAGCCTTCTGATAGGGCAGCCTTGGGTACAGGTGCCATGGCCAATGTAAGGCAGGTACACCTCACAGGCCACAGAACCTAAGGCCAGGGTGACTCCCTCTAACTGCAGAGCCCGGATTGGGCCAGAGGGTGAGCAACAATGCCTCAGAGACCCTGGCCAGTGGTGCCAAGCTGGGGCAGCCAGATACTTCCTGTTGTCAAACGGTCATGGCTTTTACAGCTCCGCTGCCAGCAGGGCCCTGACTAGATCTAACTAACTAGTGGAAAGATCATGGGGCTTCGGCTGACACGTGTTGGTTCCAACCCGAGCTCAGGCACCGTGTGAGCTGGCTGAGTTTGGCAGATGCCCTAACCTCTCTCAACTCCCATTCTCCATCTGTAGACCCCACAGAGTAGAGAGAATTAAACAAGAGAGTGTCTGTGAGTGCCTGGAGCATGGGGGACCTTAGAAAAGGGCAGCTTTCACAGCATTATGCAATAGATGTGCTTCCCTGGTACTGAGTTCCCATTAGGCGCCGCCCTGGAAGTGGCCTTGGGGATAAGGAAAATATCACCACCTCGCCTACCTCACTGGGGTACCACAGACCCTCGTGAATACCACATGGATGTTTTCAGGATGGCTTCCTGCCCCAGCCTTCAGAAAGCCTGCTCTGAAACACCATCAGTTCTAATTTGCTCCTTGTTTGGGATGTGAGGCCAGCTGTAAAGAAATCGGTAGCACCTTTCTTAACAGTGTGTCTGTAGCCCCAAGGTCTGGGGGGATTTCCTAGGGTCTGTTGAATCTCCTGTCCAATTCAAGTCAGTGCAATATGGAGATCTGTTGAACACCCACTATGTATGGAAGTCAAGGTGATGAGGAGGATGGTAAATAATATGGTAAATAATAATAGCTTTTATTTATTGAGCTAGTGCTAATGGGCCATACTCCTTCCTTCATTTTCTCTAGCCTTTAGAACGTTCCTGGCAAGGTAGGAAGAATTGTCTCCATTTTACAGATGAGGAAACTGAAGTTCAAGTACATTAAGTGACTTGGCCAAGGGCACACAGCTAGGAGGGAAAGACTCATGATTCAAGTTCAGACATGAATGCCACAGAGACTCTGCTTTTTCCACTAAAACCTCAGTATCTCCCAGAGGTTATGAGCAAGGATATAAAGAAAACATTTGGGGGAACTTATTGATAAATCAATCTGATCTGAGATGAGTCTATGCCAAAAATAAGCAAGGAATGAACCTCACGAGGTAAAGTGGATCTGATTGGAGAGAAAACAAATGGGAAATTTCAACACAAAGTTTTTGATACTCACTGCAGCCATATTTGTAATGTAAGAGACTGGAAATAACCTAAATGTCTATCAAAAGGGAAATGGTTAAATAAATTATCATCCAGTCATATAATGGAAGACTGTCGAAGCACCTGATTTTTTAAAGAGCAGAGCCCTATGTATTTACATGGAACAATCTCTAAGACACGGTGCTGACTGCTCCACTTGCCCCTACACTCAGATCCACCTCCTCCCTCCCTCCCCTGCTCCATGCCCAGGGACCTGGACCTCCTGGACTGCTTCAGTAAGGCTCCTGGTTTTTCTGGCTTCCACGTGGGTTTGACCAATGAGAGGAGCCAGCAGCAGATTGGGAGTGGGAAGAGAGAGAAGCTAGGGTGTTTCCTCCATGTTCCTTGCCTGTTTGGAATATAGGGTTCCGACGTAGCCCTTTCCCTCTGCAACCTCAGCTCCTGCTCATCAGCCCACCGTCCACGGCTTCACTTTGCCTTGACCTCTAGTGCCCCATTTCCTCCCCTTGCCCTTCTGGCATTAAAATGTCTCCAGTTGAACCATCTGGATGGAATTCTGTTGCCTGCTGGGATCCTGACTATGATACAGACATATTATGAACATTATGGAGGAGGTCCCCACACAGAGTTGGCCCCCACTGACCTTCCAAGAACTCTTCCAATCAGCTTCACTATTAACGTCCCCACGAGTCCACCAATGGCGAATATGGACACGGTCACAGACCAGAGCAGAGTCAGAGTGTCCGGGTCTGTCGGATGGCCATGCCTTCTCTCCCACGACTCATTGTAAAAGGCCTTGATGTACTGAAAACAAACAACAAACCATGTTAGTCCTTCTGTTCCATTCTGCGGCGTGAAGCCAGCCAGCAGAGAAACAAAATAGTTTTTATAGAGCACTTTCTTCATGCCAGGCACTTCGCTAAGTTCCATCTGAGCTTTATGTCATTGAACGCTTCTAACAAATTTTGTGGATGGGGGCCATTTTTACCTCATTTTGCAGTTAGGGAAACTGAAGCTCTGAGAGACAAAGTGACTTGCTCAGTGAAGTGGCAAAACTGGGAGACTGTTTAAGCACTTGATTTTCTAAAAAGCAGAGCCATATGTATTTATGTGGAACAAACTCAGATCCAACTCCGAACATGGGATAACCATTATAGCCAGTCTTCTCCAACTTTGGTGCACAGCAGTCACCTAGGAAATGTGTTAAAAATGCACACACCAAACGTAAGAGAAAATATTTGCCATCTTGGGTAGACAAAGATACAATACACACACACAAAAACCCACTAACCATAAAAGAATAATAAAGAAACACGCACAAAAAGAATAAGAACAACATTTGGATTTCATCAAAATTAAAGTGTTCTGCTCTTCAGAAGACACCATCAAAAAATGAAAAGACAAGCCACAGACTGCACTAACATATTTGCAACACATATAACTACAAAGGACTTGTACGCACAATATATAAAGAACTCCTCAATAAGAAGAAGATAAACAACCCAATTAAAAATGAACGAAAGACTTGAACAGACTCCAAAGAAAATTCACATGATCAGTAAGCTAATGACATGATGTTCAACATCGTTAGTCAACAGGGAAACACAAATTAAAACCACAATGAGATACCCACTTCACACTCGCCAGATCTCCACTGCTGTCAATTCTGATTCAGGGGGTTTGAGATGGGGACAAGGCGATTCTGATGTGCACCAAAGACTGAGGTCATGGCACTAAGCTCCCCAAGAGAATTCCATCCCCAAGATGCTCAGTTATCCACCGCCCCCAATATGGGCCCACAGATCTCTCCATAGCCAGCATAGGACGTTGCAGAAGAATCATAAGTTCAGGTCGCACAGATTTGGGCTTGAATCTCAGCATCGTGATTTGCTAATGATTTAAGCCAGCTGAACCTTGGCTTCCTCATCTGCAAAATGGGAATGATGACACTGACACTGCATGATGTTGTGAGAGTCAAACAGGAGCTTGGAGCGGTGCCCAGCACTTGGGTAGAGCTCACACAATCCCCAGGAGGCTAAAATTAACACATCTGCTAAGGTTAAGTAGTGATCGATCGGCAGGTTAATGGGGGGAGTTGAATTTGTCCAGCCATCTTGGAAAACAGTTTGGCATCATCTAGTAAAGTTGACGATGTCCCTAACCTAGGACCCAGAAACTTCCATTTCTAAAAAATTCCTCTAAAAAACTCTTTCCCATCTGCACTAGGATATATCTACCCAAATGTCCGTGGCAGCATTGCTCATTACAGCCCCAAACGGGAAACAACTCAGATGCCCACTGAGAGTAGAGGGAAAAGCACGTGCCAAGACTACACCGCAGAAGAAAGCTCGGCATGTCCACAGAAGTGAAGGAGGCCAGTGGCGTGGGACGGGACCAGTAAGAGAAAGAACGGGCCGCATGGAGTTGGAAGAGCAGGAAAGGGCGGGTCACATGGGGCCTGAGAGGTCATGGTAACGAGTTTGCTTGTTATTCGGATTTTTCAGATGCAGTAGGAAACCACTGGAGAGATTTAAGCAGAGGGGGGACATGTGTGGTTCGCCTTTTCACAAGACCCCTCTGGCTTCCGCGTGGCGAGGGCATTAGAGGGCAGCTGGAGAGCAGGCTGGCACCCTGCTGAGAGCCACTCCAGCAGTCCAAGATCACGGTGGCCTGGACCAAGCAGTGGAGACGAGCGGAGGAGATGGATTTGAGATGTTCTGAGAGTAGACGGGACAGGACTAACTGGGTCACTGGCTCCAGGTTTGGGGAGCGGGCGTGTTGGGGATGGCAAAAGAGGAACACAGCAGACGGCCAGGTTTCTGGCTTAAGCAAACAGGCTGATGGAGGAGATGAGGAAAGGAGGGTAGCACCCTGTCTCTGCGAGGTATTTACCCTCTTCCCATTTTCTCTCTCCTTCTGGCTCCATAACTACCTTGCTCATAGTAAGGAGTGAGGCCAGAATATATTATCGACAACTAGCACTATTCCTAATGATGATGAAGTTTCCATGCCTTAATATACAAGACGTTCTGATCTGTCATCATCCACTGATTCACTCAACAAACATGTGCTGAGTACTGGGACCTGAGCTGGACACAGACATAAACCAGACACGGCTCGGGATCCCGAAGATCGTCTAGTCCACTGGAGCTGATAATGTGTTGTACTGTTTAAGGATGCTTTTAGCTGCAAGCAACAGGATATCCCAACTCAAAACAGCTATGCAACAAGGACACTTATTAGCTTATATAGATACAAACTCACAGGAGGGGTGAGCTTCAGGACTGTTCATCTGGTGTCTCAGTAGCATGGTAAAGAATCCAGGTGCTTCCTGTTGTTTCACTCTGCTTTCCACAGTTTTGCCCTCATCCTAAGGCAGCATCCACTCATACCTGTAGGATGGCTCCTACTGGCAGTTTTGGCCACATGCTTTTCCACTCATGTAAGACTGGGAGAGTAGTCCTGGCTCTTAGAGATCTCATGATGTCAAGAAGAACTTTCCCAGAAGCCTCTAGAAAACCTCTCTTTATGTCCTATTGGCCATGGTTGGGCATAGGCACCTTAAGTAATTCAATCATTGGAGAGTGCGATAGTACCGTCACCTGGGCCTCTGGCCCTGAACTCCGTTTCTTATCTTCTCCTCCTTACCTTAGTAAACAGCACCACCATTCTCCAGTTTCTCAGCCAAAACCCATGAATTCATCATTAACTCCTGCCGTCGATCCATGCCCCTCAATTAAGCCATTCTGACTCATCCCTACCCTTTATAGGTTGAATTGTGTCCCCCAAAATTCATATGTTAAAGTCCTAACCCCCACTACCTCAGAATGTGACCTTATTTGGAGATAGGGTCTTTCCAGAGGTAATCAAGTTAAAATGAGGTCATTAGGATGGAAAATCCTTAATCCTTAATCCAATACGGCTGCCGTCCTTATAAAAAGGGGAAATTTGGACACAGAGACATGCATAGAGGGAACATGATGTGAAGAGACACAGGCAGAGAAGGCAACCGTCTACAAGCCAGGGAGAGGAGCCTGGAGGAGATCCCCCCTCACAGCCGTCAGAGGGAACCAACCCTGCCGACACCGTGATCTTGGACTTCTGGCCTCCAGAACTGTGAGAGAAGAAATTCCTATTGTTCAAGCCACCAACTCTGTGGTACTTTCTTGTGGCATCCTTAGCAAATTAATACTCTGCCCTACCTCCAAAATACTTCTCACCACGTCCACCTGTCAACCCCGTCCAGGCCACCCTCCCCTCTCACTGGGACTCCGTAACAGCCGACTGTCAGACTCACCAAGGTGCTCCGTGCAGCCCCTCTGAGTGGGTACCGTGCTGTCAGTGGCTGCACGTTAAGCTAACATTGACCACTCAGTTTTCGTGTACTCCAGTGGCCATCTGTCATCATTTTGGCTACTCAGCATCAATCCCCCTTCCCATTTGGGAGAGCTTCTTGTCTCATGAGCCCCGTGGGAAACAGAGCCCACTCATCACTACAGAGGTTGACAATGCCAGACACCTGCTCTCCCAGCATCCTCTGCAACTAGGGACTGGACGTGTGACTAAGGCTCAACCAATCAGAGCCTGGACTTTGTATGACTGTGTGAGGCTAAGAAATGGGGCTGGAGCTCCGGCAGGATTGGGTTTGGGGGCAGCGGCTGTGGGAGCTGCGGCGTCCTACGCCAACAGTGCAGTAGACAGCAGTGGTGACTGCAGGGGACCCTCCAGGACCTGCTCTGGGTGTGCTGTGGGGTGTGCAGAGCTTCTGAGCCTGGCTCGCCAGCCTGCCCAGCAACCCTGCCAGCCGCTCACTATTTCTTCAACAATTTCTTTTTCAGCTTCAATCAGACAAAATTGTTGTTATTGTTTACAACTACTGAAACGCTACCAAAACATATAAATTATCTCATTTTATCCTCACGACAACCCTCGTGGGAGACACCCTCATTACAGATGAGGGAACCGAGAGTTACATAACTTGCCCACCGACACGTGGCTAATCTGTGGTGGAGGGAGATTGCGCAGTGTCTGCCTGACTTCAGAGCCCATCGCAACAACCCGTTAATGGACTCCTCATCTCACGCTGATGGCACGAAAGTTAAGCAGCTAAGTCCAATAGGACATTTATTGACTTAGAGGTCAATACCAATTAGGCCCTTGTTATGGGCTAGACACTCTGTCAGGCCCTGCAAGTGCCACAGCGACAAGCCTCAGGAGCACAGAGTGTAGGAGCAGAAACAGTGAGACAGTTGCTGAGCCAAAGGGATGGCGGGGCCACAGGAAGGCACGGGTGCAGGATGCCCGAGGGCTAGAGCAAGTATTTACAGCACTGAGACCCTTCTGAGAAGACGGCAGAAGGAATGCGTATCCAGAACTTCAAAGGCACCCCTCCTGCCACCCAATAATCAGGAGACCCCCGGGCAGAAAGGGTCATCCTTGGATGTGACCGTGGCCCCCACTGCAGTCCTGCACTGATTCAGGCAACGGTGGCCTTGCCAAGACCCACTCCAGACAGCCTCTCATCACCATGCTTGCAGCCACGACCAGTTTCCAGGAACTAAAGTATAGAAACCAAAAGGCTGCTGTTTGGGGACATTTTCTCTTTTCTCTTCTAGCCATTCAGGAGCCCGGTGAGAGACGGGGTGCCCTCCTATCGTGCATGCTAGGCATTTCTTTGGGAGCCTCTGCAGAGATTCCTTATTTCGATTTTGGGAAGCTGGAGGAGGGAAGCCTGGCAGAGAGGGGAGCAGGCTGAGACTCGCAGCATGGCCCGTGCCCCTGCAGAAACACGCTCCTCACACGGCCCCCGAAAGCTCATTTCAGAGTGACGCCTTTTGCGGTTAACTGTTTGTCTCCTTCAGGTGTGAATTCAGCAAAGGCCTCCACGAAAGGCAGCCTGAAGGCCCCTGGGACAGCAGCAGCCAGATGATGAAGGCCGTTCAGCTAATTATTTGCATAAACCCTCAGTGAGTTTGAGATTTGTGGCTCTAATAAATGAGAACACCGACTTGTAGTGCGGGATATAGAACAAGTACTTCAATGACTGTGTTTCAAATTGGGTTTCTGCTGTGGGTCAGTCAGCACATAATAATACAAAAGGTAACCCAGACATCATATTTACAGCATGCCATGCACTATTCTAAGACCTGGACACACGTGAGCTCACGTCAGCCCCCCACAACCCTCTGAGTCAGGGACTGTGTTTCACCTTCTCTTTCAAGCAGATGAGGAACCTGGGGCACAGAGCTGTCAGGGGCTTTCCCAAGGTCACACCACTCCCAAGGACTCAAACCCAGGCAGCTGGGCTTCAGAGCCCATCTCTTAACCACTCTTCTATTCCTACTCTTAGTGTAGAAACTATAAAACTGATTGTATCCACACCTTGGTTGCATGTTGAAAAGCTGGATTAGGGAAGAAGAGACACGGAATGAAGATTGGTTGACTGCTAAGCATCGACCAGACACATCTGTATCCCGCGTCTCAGCTAACCCGTGCAGCCAGCCGGTGAAGTTTCCTTAAGAGCAGAGAACTCTGGAGTTGAGAAATGCATCTGGAAGCCATTCAGAATGTTGTGGAACTCCAGAGCCTGCTCACGATGACAGTGTCTGTGCTCTCCTCTTCCTGGCCACACTGCCAGGTCACATTTCTCAGTGCCTTGCATCAGGGTGGGGTCACACGACTACTTCAGACCAAGGCAGTGTGCGCAGAAGTGATGTGTGTCACCTCCACGGAGGGATTCAGCCTTTGCGTGCCTTCTCCTCACTCACTCCCTTTTCTTTCAGGCTGGTCATTCACAGGGGAACCAGCAGAGCCCTCCGAAGCCCTAAGGAAGGGTGGAGCCACTCAGCTGAAGGAGCCCGGGCCCCTGAGCGACTGCACGGAGCAGAGCACCCCCACTCACCTGCTCTGGATGGCGACAGGAATGGAAGACGAACTCGCACTGTGTTAAGGCCCTGACATATAGGGGCTGTTGGTTATAGCAGCTCATTGACCCTAACGCAGTCAACCTGCCTGCAGAGCCCCTGCCATGGCAATCTCTGCGACACAAGGCTGCCTGGAGGAGGAAAGACTGAGGCGAAGTCAGGAAGGGTAAGCAGGCTTGGAGAGACAGGCCTCCAATTAGACGTTTCCTTTTATTTTGGGGGGAACTTGTAAGACTCCATTTGAAAAAAGTATTCTGCAATACAATATAGTTTTAAGATCACTGTGCCAGCCAGTCTCTAGCCCATCTCATTCATGGATTCCTCATTTCACTTTTCTACTGGGCCTGCTTCCAAGAGGCCCATTCTTGTGTCCTTCTATCTGGCTCCACAAACCTGCTTCCTTACCACCAGGGGCTCAATGGTTAAGGGCCCTCAGAATCCACTTTATTCAACTCTCATCTCTGCCACTTCTCTGCTGGGTGATCTTGAGTAAGTTACTTAACCTCTCTGTGCCCCAGGTTTCTCACCTGTTAAATCATTTCCCTCCTTAAAGAGTTACTGTGAGGATTTAATCTGAGAATGAATATAAAGCCCCGTGCTGGGTCCACAAGGAGCACACCATAAAAATCAGAAACTGGAGTGGCCGGCAGCGGTGTTGATATCATTATTTCTGCTCGGTAAAATAAGGGGCCTAGCCTCGTTTATTTCTCACGTCTAGGAATCCATGAATAGTTTATCACTATGTCCCCAGCCAACAACTCAGAGGTCAAGCTTCTGGCCATAAATTGAACTATGCAATTCCCGGCCAGAAGACCTGGCTTAGAGCCTGCAAATGATGACAGGAAATTGCCAGACAATGGGAGGCCACTTACCTTGTAGCCTGTTTTACAATATTAATGCTCCTTACTGATTCACAGAAAGCCTGTCATAAATTCTCCTAAATTTGTTCTCAGGAGTGCTGTAAAATATATATAAACAGAACGCTTTTGTGGAGGGCCCGAGTGCACGTACCATTCGAGGCACACCACAGCAGGTCATGCCCACAGCTGCTCAGGGATTTGCAAAGACCGCCCACACTGCTGAAGACACAGGCACAGCGAGCAAGATACGGAAGTCCTTACAAACCAGGCTCTTTGAAGGAAGGACCACAGAGGGACAAAATTCCACAAGCCCAGCAGTGCCACCTAATGTCACCTGGATACCGGAGAGAAGGCTTCCGGTGCAGAAAAAGTTAACACATCCAGCCTGAAACTGCCTGCTTGCAAGCCTGGCCCCGGGCTGGCATCGGGGAACTTGGATTTCGAGAGGATTCCCACCATTCCCAGAATTGACAGGCGTGGCTCACGGAGCCTAGGCTGTGCCAAGAGTGTGGTTTATGCTGCACACCTGCTTTCCTTCTGGGAGTGAGGAATTGTGCACATGCTGAGCAGAACGTGCCCATGAGGCCAGCCTCTAATAAAAACCCTGAACTCTGAGTCTCTGATGAGCTTCCCCGGTGGCCCACACTTCACGTGTTGTCCTACTTCTTGCTGGGGGAACTAAGCACATCCCGTGTGACTCCACTGGGAGAGGATTCTGGAAGCGTGTGCCCGGTTTCCTCTGGACTTTGCCCCACGCACCTTGTCTCTTTGCTGATTTTCCTTCGTATCCTTTCACTGTAAGCAATCGCAGCCGTGGGCAGGACTACACGCCAAGTCTTATGAGTCCTCCGAGTGAACTGTCAAAACTGGAGGTGGTCTTGGGGACCCCAACACACCTCTCAGGACCTAAGGAAAAGGTCCAGCAGCCACTTTGACTTGACATTTATCTGCATGTTTGCGGTGGCTTTCTCCTCCCCGCTGCCTGAGTCCCCTGGAGGAGAGTGGCTAACTGGGCAGGAAAGAAGCCTCTGTACTTCTAGACACCTGAGAATATTCTGCTCCCATGGCGGGCTTTCAGAGTGAAAACCGAACGCGATGAGAAAGGATGCATCCATCGCAAGCAATTGTCAGGCAAGGAAGACTTCCAGAGCTTTCTGGGCTCCCCGCTCAACCAGCTTTGCAATGAGGGGGCGTGGCCTGACCCTCGGGTTTAATTATACAGAACATGAAGGATGGAAGATCCATTTTCTACTTGGCCCCAGGCAGAAGCAGAGAAGTGTGTGCCCTCCCAAATAGCCTTCTTATTCTACAAAAATTAATCCTTAGCCTCTCTCCTGCTGGAACATTCTTCTGGGAGACTGCATAGCTGTGTTTGGGGAGGCGGGGCGGGGGGGGGGAGGGGGGGCGCCTTCATGCAGACCTGTGACATTTCCCTCTCCTTCCAGCATGGCCTCCGCTCGGCTGGAATGAAAAAGGCGAGTGTTTTCATTCTGTTCAAATTACTTATGGCTGCCAAAAACCAGTCTTGAAGCTACAGGGGCTGTCAAAGGGCATCTGATCCGATCCAGTTCAGCAAGATGGTTCTGACTACTGATTCTGGAATGACTTACTTTGTAGAACAGGAGTTAGGACCCCAGCTTGCAGGTGGGGCTGCTGGAAGGATTAAACAAGGGTGTGGAGTCCCCAGAATGATGCCGGCATGGAGCAGGTGCTCGAAAATCTCGACGTCTCTCTGCCGTGGGTCAGAATCAGAATGTTCCCAGGCCCACCAGCAGCCCTGCTCCAACAGGCTCCCTCCGGGTTTTCCCGACTGCCCGCCCTGGGGGGCCTGCGGGCCTCTGCTGGCTGTCTGACTACAGCACAGAGGGGCCCCAGCTCTCTCAGCAGAGCTTCCATTCCCCCAGCCCTAACGGGACCACGGTCCTTTCCCCTCTACATCCAACAGAGGCATCTTTCCCAGAGGAAGTTTATGACATAAGAAAATTCTGAATCAAAGATGCGGGCTTCCTGGCTCCAATAAGCTGGGGAGCCTAGGGGAGGGAGCAGGCAGGGGTGGCACCCACTGTCTGGAACACACAGACCCAAGTCCCCCAGGCCTGGAAAGGCCCCCCTTCTCCTGTTAGCCAGCAGCTCTGCCAGCTCTGATTAAAACCAAACCAAAGCAAACGATGACTCACAGCTCCCAATTTAAACAAGGCAGCAGCACCTTACACCACAGAAAAATGGGAAACGACCTAAGAGGACCTCAAAGGGAAGATGGGACACCCACATGATGCACAATTCACAGCCATTAGAAATCCTGGGGATGGAGAATTTTCAATAACCCATGAAAATGTTCACAATATAAACACTAACCCCCCCAAAAAAGACGCTCTTTGGAAAAAAGAGTAGATTTAGACAAAGTCTTAAAAGTGGCCTCTGGGTGGGGCCAAGGTTGTGACTGTCTTGTTCAGACACAGGATGCCATCCACTGGCCCAGCGGCCGTGGGCCAGTTACTCAGTGTCTCTCCTCCTGGGTTCCTCTCTTTGCAGAAGGGGATTATCCCCACAATATCTGCCATGCGGGATTCATAGTGGTCGTTTTAGTATTTAGTCTGCCTGTTCTGTTTGCTTTCTCTAATAGAAGCCTGTTTTGCTTTTATATGTAGTGAGACAAGGTGAGGCAAAAGGAAGAGAGAAGAAAGAAAAGAGCAAGAGAGAAAGACTCTGAGGTTCAAAAACCAAAGGCAGTCACGTTCCACGCTCAAATTAACCAGAGACACTCATTTCATCAAAGTAATTACCACCTGTTTCTGACAGGAGGCACAGGTTTCTCCTGTGACCTCGGCCCTCTGCCGCCGAGACGCCCAGCCCCACTGCGCCGCCGTCAACCTGTCCAGCGCCCGCGTCTTTCACAGGATCTTTACACAACATCCTTCTCAGTTTTCCTGAGAACCAGCCTCAGGCCACACCGGGGTGCCCTGCCACATGCCACGTGCCCTTGCTTCTCTGAGAACGTCAGGGCTCCCAGAACAGTCGCTAAAACCGCAGCTTGGGGTGGGATGAAGCGAAGGACCAGCACTCACTCGTTCCTGGGCCCTCTGTTCACTGGTTCATTTGAGCAGCTTCTAATGTCTGAGGCTAACTGGGGTGGCTCTGCTCTTGCAGAGAGATCATGATTTAAGTCTTTATCGCCACTTGTTTACTTTCCCTTACAGAAGGAGCAGGGAGAGGAAAATGATGGAATATTTCATCTCTGCTGGGAAATTCATGGGAAGTCAAATGAATTGTTCTGCAGAAGCCTGGGTTTAAATACTAAGACCAAACGTCACCAATCAGAAATCCCTGGAAAGGCGAGTAGTTCATTATGAAAGCCAAACCACTCACTATTATTTTTGTGGATGCTGGTTTTGCTTCAAAATCCGAATTGATAGGAGTGAGGCAGTTAGACCCAAAAGTTCTCATCCATTCTTTCTCTCCCAGTCCGCCCTTCTCTCATTCACTAATTCATTTAACAAATTTTTTTTAGTATTTTCATGTTTTGAACATACATTTGTATAATATACATTGCATATATACAATATACAGTTGTATAATTAAGAATTTGGCTGGCCTTTCTCCCTGGTTCTTGGAAGGTAGCCTCTAAACTCTTGGAATTTCCTGAGTGATCAGAATGTTTTTGTTATTCATGGTGGGGGGGCCTCTCAGACCCCACCTAATGGTTTATAGAAATGAGATAACTCAGGTTGGGGGCGGCCATGCTAGGAAGACCAACCATGTGGTTAGAGGGTTAGGGCTGGGAGCCAGGTGACATTAGCCCTACCTCCAAGGAGGGGAGGCAGACTGGAGATTGATCTGCTCAGTCATGCCCAAATAATGAAACCGCAATAATAACTCTGAATGCCAAAGCTCGGGTGACCTTCCCTGGTGGACAGTGCTCTGTGCGTTGTGACACATCGATGTGCTGGGGGGTGCATTGCATCCCGACTCCCTGCAGGGCGATCACCAAAAGTTTCCTGTCTGGAACCCCCACCCCAACCTCACTCTATGTGTCTCTTCTTTTGCCTGGTTCTGATTTGTATCCTTTCTGCAAAAATAAAACTGTAGTTGCAAGTATAGTGCTTTCCTGAGTTCTGCGAGTTATTCTAGCAAATTATCAAACCTCAGGGCGTAGTGGGAACCCCCAAATCTGCAACCAGTTGGTCAGAGTTGTGGGCGGCCCTGGGATCCCTGAGCTTGCAGCGGTCGTCTGAGGCAAGGGCAGTCTGTAGAGGGCTATGCTCTTAACCTGTGAATTTGGCCCACCTCTGGGTAGTCAGAACCTAAAGGCAGCGCCTAAAGGCATCGCAAATCTTTACGCCAGGCCCTCTGCTGGGCGCCGGGGAAACAAATGACCAAGATTTGGAATGACAGTGCCCTGCAGAATCCTGTCTGCTGTACCTTTTGCTAAACCTCCAAGCACTTGCCTGCACTATAGGCCAGGAACCGGGCAAACAGGAGCCAGTGTTCACTCTCCATGCCTGGAATCAGCCCTAAACCATCCCTCCCACCCACCTTCCATCTGTTCTCCCAGATACAGCATTCTCTGTTTGCTTCCTAATTCCTATTTTCCCTCATGCCTCCTATTCAACACATTCATTTAGCTCAACTTTGGTCCTTTTTGGTGACTCTTCTGAATGTCCACCCCAGTGGTCATCCTGCTGGAGGCTGGCCACTCTCTCAGGCCCCTTGCAGCATGCCCGTGGGCTCATCCTGCAGCCACAGGCCCTGCATGAGTCTCGGGCAGGAATGTATTCAGGCCCGCCACTCCTCACCAGATGCTCCTTGTGATTGGTCATGCTTGAGCCCCATCCCCTTTGGGACCGTCCTTGTCTTTGCAGGTCCCCTTTGGACCAGAGCCTGGCCTCCATACTGTCTACTCAGGCTCAGACCTTGCCTTTCTTTAGAACACTGCTTCCAGAATCTTCCTGTAGACTCTTTGGACAACACCCATGAACAAGAGTTTTGACTCATGCTATGTGGTGACACATGACCTCGCCCAAGCTGCACCAGCGGTGCCTGCCCAAGGATGGGCACCCCCCTCAGCTCCTGGAGAACAGCCCCAGGATCCCAGAAACCACGGCCCCGCCAAGCCTGTGAGGTCTCCATCCAGCCCTCCCTGCCCTCTCAGGTGGGAGCCAGACACTGGGGTCCCTCAAGAACCAAGAGGACCTCTCCCACTACAACTCTGCCAGCCCCAGATTATCGTAGCAGCAGTAATGAAGCAGATCCCAGGCAAGCGACATTGTCCTGCTAAAGGTCAAGTCTTAAAATGGCATAAATCTAAGGCCATTTGCCAGATTTCAGATTAGCATCTTTACTTGCATTCATGACTGCTTGAAAATTCAAGCAATTACGTTAGATTTGATTGGTATGTAAATTAACCCCGAATTTTGCACAGCCTTTTACAAGGACATCAGAATGCTTTAGATAGACAGATAAGTAGGTAGGTAGGTAGGTAGATAGACAGTACCAGGCCAGTTAGAATTAGTCATTGGAAACAGAAAAGACAAAGGCTCAGACACACAGCAATAAATGAACAAAAGAGCAAAAAATATTGGGAAATGTACCATCTGTAGGAAAATTCACTGCTTGTGGATTAACTGTTCATAATGCCAGCCAGCTCTCTGCCAGGAGGTCCTAACCACACCAGGCGGCCACAGGACACCTTTCCTAGAACCTCTAGCACAGAGGTTAGCAAACAGCGGCCCAGCCAGTGGGCTAAATCTGGCCCACTGCCTGTTTTTGTAAATAAAGTTTTATTGGCACACAGTCTTGCCCATTCATTGACATATTGTTTATGACTGCTGTCTCACTACAAAGGCAGAATTGAGTAGTTGGGACAAAGACCTTATGGTCTACAAAACCCAAAAGCTCCAGCGGATCAGCTTGGTGGAGCAGAAAGAAGGTACACTTTAGCACGAGATGGACCTGAGTTCAAGTCCCCATCTGTGTGACTGTGGTATGGGCAGCACTAGAATTTTTACATAGGACAGACTCACAGCTGAAAATTTGGTTGGGGACAAGGAGGCCTAAGGGACTTGCCTTGGAACTGCATTTGCACACAAAGAACTTTTTTAAAAATCTTAAATGTATCCATTTACTCATTTAGCAAATATTTATTATAAATGCTTCCTGTTATCGGTGCTGGCACCACAGAAGCAAGAAAACCATGAAGTCTGTGTCTTCATGGGGCTTAAATTATAAAATGAGGGGAAGGATAGATAAGAAGCAAATAAATATATAATCTCTCAGGCAGTGCTAAATACTATAAACAGAAATAAGCTTAAGAGGCCACTGAGTGATGGAAGGTGCTATTTTGGTTGGGCTGGTCAGGGAAGACCTCTCTGAAGAGGGGACAATTGAGCAGAGGCGAGAGGGAATCGAAGGAGAGAGCAGAGGACTATCTGGGGAAGAGCGTTTCAGGCAGAGGGAACAGCAAGTACGAGGGCCCTGGGGTGCCAGCGTTTGAGGAGCAGCAGTGGGGGCGGGAGGCCGAGCGGATGGAAATGAGAGAGTGAGGGGGAAAGCGCTGGTGAGGACAGCAGCGCGGCCACTAGGTGCCAGATGCCCTGGGCTTGTAGGCCGTGGCGGTATGGGTTGTTTTCCAGGGCGATGGGCAGCCGTGGGGAGTTCTAGCAGAGGCACAATACACTGCCTTACTTTGTAAAGGATGCCCCTGGCCTTTGGGTGAAAATAAACTGTAGGAGCCAGAGTAGAAACAAGAAAACCAGTCAGAAGACCCCACAGTGGGCCAGACTAGACACTGACTCGGTGGTGGCTGCTGGGGTCGTGGTGATGTGACCAGAGCACCACCACAGCACAGAAACCCTCAAGATTCAATGGCCAAAGACAGTAAAGATTTCTTTCTAGCTCATGCCACACCTAGTGCACATCAGACAGTTCTCTGCTATCTTGTACCTATGCCATCTGGGGGAAGAGAGAACTAAAGAACCTTCTGGAATATCTTCCAGAGCCAGGCCTCAAGCGGCTTATAATCACTTCTGCTCACAGCCCCTCGGCCAAAGTGGGTCGAGGACCCTGCATGGACGCACAGGACACACGGGAGTTCTCCTCCGGATGCGGCAGGACCCGGAGTCAGATTCCACGGGTTCTTTGAAAGCAGGGTGGACAACATGGACATTCACTTAGAGCGACCATGTTGAGAAGAAAACAGTGGAAATTTAGGGAGCGAATGCTAAAGGGCCCCCAACCCGTCCCAGGAACTTGGACACATTAACTCCCCTGGCCTCAGCTTCCCCGTCTAGGAAACGGGTTAGTTATGGGTCCCTCACAGAATCGCAAAGAGGATTAAATCCGACGCCCTACAAACCATCCCTGACATGAGCAAGCACTACCCGTGCCCACAGGGGAGTTATTTTCGTTATCGGCGTTCCAGAAAGTTTCCAGATATCTGAGGAGAGAGAAGCCCCGTTGTCAGGTTGCCGCTGGGGGGCACTCAGGGCCAATGTCGGCTGCCGCACGGGTTGTTCAAACAGTGAAGTTCTGCCTCGGCCAGTGGTCCCTCTGTGCTCCTGCCACCACCTGGATCCTGACGATCCCACCACTCAAGAGCTGAAGCTGCCCCGGGCCCTGCATCACTGCTAAGCCAGCCGCCCTTCCCATGGGTCGGTGTCCACCTGTGGCTTATCTTCATCAGCACCCTCCCACAGCAGCCTCTTCCCGCCATCTCTTCCCGGTCTCCTGGACCCTGAGGCTGCCTCGCTCACCCATCCCTACGCTCACTGCAAGGGGAAAAGAATTCTGAGTGATCACTACACACCTGGCTGAGCTCCTCCAACATCAGGCCGCCTTTATTTCTCACGGCCACTTCACAAGGCACTGGTTACTACCCGTCTGCAGAGGCGCCCGTGTGGGATTTGCATGGAGGCTCCAGCTCGAGGCGGTTTCCACCCTGGGAGGGCCTCCCCCGCCGAGACTTGGCCCTCAGTCCCCCTCCGGTGCTCGTAGGCTGGCCAGAGCTGGCTTGTGCTCCTGTTCTGGCCCCTGAGACCCTCCTCGAGCTGGCCCTGGAGCCCCTTTCCACCCTTTGGACCCCACAATCTAGACCATTCCCAGAAAGGCCCCTGCTCTCTCTCAAGCCCCAGCAAGGGCCCCTGACCTTCCCAGGTAGAATCAAGTCCTTCCACAGGCCTGTGTTTGTATCTCTGCACAACATGTCCTGGACATGTGTCACTGCTGCTGGTCTGGGACAGGGACCTGTGTCCTGTTCATCTCTCTACTCCAGCACCTACCCACATGACACAAGCAAGGGGAACACACAGAGCAGGCCACTGAGGATGTACTGCCTATTTAGCCCTCTCTGTTTCTAAGGAGCAACATGAGTCAAACACAAAGCATTAGGGCCTGTGACACACCTTCAGGCAAAGCACGAAACGGGGCTCCAAGCCTGCCGGTCTGCTTCAAGACTTGCTATAAAGCTCCGGCAGTCAAGAAAGTGCAGCACTGGTGAAAGAAGAGACAACTAGATCAACGGAATGGAACAGAGAGCCCAGAAATAGGCGCACATAAATATAGTCAACTGATCCTTAACAAAAGCACAAAGGCAATATAAATAATGGCGCAAAGATTAGTCTTTTAAACAAATGGTGCTGGAATAATAGTCATCCACATGCAAAAAAAAAGAGAGAGAATCCAGACCCAGATCTTATACCCGTCATAAAAATTAACTCAAAATGGATCACAGACATAAATGTAAAACACAAAACTATGAAACGCCTAAAAGATAACACAGGAGAATATCTAGAGGACCTTGGGCATGGCGGTGACTTTTTAGATATAATACTGAAGGCACGACCCATGAAAGAAATAATCGATAAGTTGGACTTCATTAAAATTAAAAACTTCTGCTCTGTGAAAGACAACATCAAGAGAATCAGAAGTCAAGCCACAGATTGGGAGAAAATATTTGCAAAAAACACAGCTGATAAAAGGCCGTGATCCAAAATATACAAAGAACTCCTAAAACTCACCAATAAGAACATGAACAATCTGATTTAAAAGCGGGCAAAAGAACATGGAAGCAACCTAAGTGCCCATCAACAGATGAATGAATAAAGAAGATGTGGTATATATATACAATGCAATACTACTCAGCTGCAAAACAGAACAAAATCGTCCCATTTGCAACAACATGGATGGACCTTGAGGGAATTATGTTAAGTGAAATAAGCCAGCTAGAGAAGGATAATCTCTGTATGACTCCACTCATATGAGGAATTTAAAAATGTGGACAAAGAGAACAGGTTAGTGGATACCAGGGGAAAGGTGGGGTGGGGGTCGGGCACAAAGGGTCAAGGGGTGCACCTACAACATGACTGACAAACATTAATGTACAACTGAAATTTCACAAGATTGTAACTTATCATTAACTCAATAAAAAAAAAATGGGCAAAAGACCTAACAGACACCTCACTAGAGAAGATATACGGATGGCAAGTAAGTATTTGAAAATATATTCAACATCACATGTCATTAGGGAATTGCAAATTAAAACAAGATACCACTACACACCTATCAGCACGTCCAAAATCCCAAACACTGACCACATCGAATGCTGGCAAGGCTGTGGAGCAGCAGGAGCTCTCCCTCACTGCTGGAGGGAATGCAAGACGCTACAGCCTCTCAGGAAGACAGTCTGTCAGTTTCTTACAAAACTAAACAGCTCTTCCCATCCGACCCAGCAATCAGGCTCCTTGGTACTCACCCAAATGAACTGTATGTCCACACAAAAACCTGCACATGTGTTTATAGAAACTTTATTCATAATTGCCAAAACTTAGATGCACTCAAGAGGTCCTTCAGTAGGTGAGTGGCTAAGTAAACTCTGGTCATCCAGACAATGGAATATTATTCAGCGTTAAAACAAATGAGGAAGGCCGGCCCCATGGCCGAGTGGTTAAGTTCACTCGCTCTGCTTTGGCCGCCTGGGGTTCATCAGTTTGGATCCCGGGCACAGACCTACACACCACTCATCAAGCCATGCTGTGGCAGCATCCCACATAGAAGAACTAGAATGACCTACGACTAGAATATACACCTAGGTACTGGGGCTTTGGGGAGAAAAAAACAAACAAACAAACAAAACCAAATGAGCTTTGAAGCTATGAAAAAACACTTTAATGCATATGACTAAGTGAAAGAGGACCATGATTCCAACTATGTGACATTCTGGAAAAAGCAGAACTATGGAGACAGTAAAAAGGTCAGTGGTTGCTGGGGGTCAGTGGGGAGGGAGGGACGAACAGGTGGAGCACAGAGGATTTTTAGGGCAGTGGAACTATTTTGAAAGATACTGCAGTGGTGCATACATGTCATTACACATTTGCCAAAACTCATAGAATACACAACTCCAAGAGCGAACCCTAATGTTAACTGCGGACTTTGGGTGTTAACATTTGTCAAGGTAGGTTCATCGATTACGACAAAAATACCACTCTGGTGCAGGACATTGATAGTGGGGGAGGCTGTGCATGTATGAGGACAAATGGTATATGGGAATTCTCTGTACTTTCTGCTCAATTTTGCTGTGAACTACTCTAAAAAATAAAACGTTTCTATGCATAAGGTCCCTCCGTGGCTCCTCTGTGCTCCCCGGCCTGAAATAAGACCCTCAGGATCAGCCCGGGACCTCCAGAGGCCCCCTCCTCTGCCTACACTCTCCCAGGACACCCACACTCCAGCCATAAGGAACTGACCTCCCACAGTGCCATCACCGTCTATTTTTGTATCTCCCAGCCACCCTCAAGGGCGGGGGCTGGTCTCACTCCCTCTGTCCCTCCTCTCTCCCCAGTGTCCAGCGAAGGTCTGGCCAGGAAGGGGCCTGGGAAGGTGCAGAATCGGGTACCATCCCGGGCCAGCCGGTAACACCTGAAGCTTTCCGCGTCGCCGCAGCGCCCTCTGCCGGGGGCATCGGAGGCCGCGGGCACTCACCGGAGCCGGGGCGTTCACCACCGAGAGGTTGTACCCGTAGAGGAAGGAGGAGCCGAAGGCGCCCACGAGCGAGGCCACGATGAGCGAGCAGGACCAGTCCTGGGAAGGGAGAGGACAGCACGTCAGACCCGGCCCCCGGGCGCAGAGCCAAGGCCCCGCGGGACGCATCTGGAGGCCGTCCCGGGAACCCCAGGGCAGCCCCACCACCGGCCTCCTCGCCCGGCTGCGCAAGGATCCTTCAGACGCAGACCTGACATCCTTAGCAGGGGCTCTGTAAACTGCTACTCATTTATTTTAGTCGAATTTGCCCAGTTTCTGACCCATATGGGAGCAAAATCAAAGCTCGCCTACGTTGCCAACAGTAGCAGCTGGCACTTCGGAAGAGCTACGGGCCAGGCGTTGTTCTGAGCGCTTTCTGCGTATTACCTCATGGAATGCTCGGATCAGGGCTATTTTATCCGGATTTTACAGGTGAGGAAACAAAGGCACAGGGCTGTCCCTAGTGCTGTCTGGCATGGGGGGCTGGAGCCCAGGTGGGCTGGCTCCAGCACTCGGTAGTCACCACTGCACCACACTGCCTCTCCCCCGCTGCCTCTTCACCTGGAAGCAGTTGTCCTGAGGCTGCCGACAGCCACACTACCACACACACACACACTCACACACACACACGCTCACACACCTATGAAGATACTGTTCCCTGCTGGGGTATCAATCTACAGGCCAGTATGAGCACCTCTGGACAAGGACCTACAGACAGAGAGAGACACAGCTTGACCAGGAGAACAAGGCATTTACCTCCATGTAATCCTGTCCTGTGGCTCCATCCAAGGATGGCCACAGCCACAAAGAGACCTGGAGCAGAAACATCTGGGCCCCTTGGCAAAGGCTGACCAGCTGGCAGGAGCTAGAGGAGGAAAGCCTACTTTCCTAGGCTGGCCAGGGAAATGTGGGCCGCTCTCCAGATGGAGGGGACCCAGTGCTCTTGGAAGGCATTCTTTCTCTGCCATCATTTAATGTGTGTGTCTGTGTGTGTGTGTGTGTGTGTGTGTGTGCTCCAGGTACCAGGCCCTAACAGAGCTCTGGGGGTACAGCAGGAAACAAGAGAGATGAGTCCACAGCTCAGGGAACTGTGTCAGTCAATACTGTTTGGAAGGGGAAGCAGGACCCAATAGCCAATTCCATGCCCCACCCAGCTCCGTAGCCTTCTCCAGCATGGGCTCCAGGCCAGACGGCTCCACCACACAGCTGGGGGAGCCTGAGCTGGTGTCTTGACCTTTCTGGGTCTCAGCTTGTGCAGCTGTGCAACAGGATGTAAATAGTAGCCCCGGCTGCAGAAGTTGTTGAGAAGTCAGTATGATGCTGGATGAGGATGTTCAGAGTGTTGCATCCCGGTGCCAAGTGTTCAGAGAGGGTGTTTACTCTTTGTTTTCTCTTTCCACTCCCTCTGCCTAGCCATACAGAATGGCCGTTGCCTAAGTTTCATGCCAAGGTCTCTCTTGACATGGCCCGAGTGACTATTGTCTACCTGAAATGCTCCCTTCTAGACACTTCTGTTATCTAAGACCCATTGCCAGCGTCTCCTCCGAAAGCTCCACCTCCTCGTTTTTACGTTTAACTCTTTGATTCAACTCCATCTGACCTCCAGGTCTGTCTCTTCCGACTGTGTAACCCTTGGGCCAGTTACGGAGCTGCTCTGTGAATCTGCCTGCATCTGCAAAACGGGGATGACAGTGGACCCCACCTCGTAGCATATTATGCAGAAGAAAGGAGTTAAACCAGGTAAGGTCCTCGCCTGTCCTGCGGTAGGTGCCCGTGAATGTCAGCAGCAGAGGCTGGACAATGGGTGGGGTCTTACTTTTTGAGGGCGGGGGTCTTCCTTTCAGTAGATGCTGGTGATCGGATGGAGGCGAGAGGAAGGATTTTTAGGCCCTGGGGATGGACGTTGCCACTTGTGAGGCCACAATATTTTTCTGCAGTAAGAGGAGCCTGAGCTGAATGGGATTCATTCATGGAACAGAATCACATTTTGGACAGAATGCCCGTTCTCCACCGCCTTTTGTCCTCAAACTCATCCTCCAGGTCTTAGATGTCACTCCTCCTGATACTGGGAGTGAGTGAGGCCTCCCCTCACTCCCAGCCCCATCATTCTTCCCTTGTCCGCATCCATCAGAAGGCAGAGAAGAGCAGGTGGGAGTCATCTCCCTGGAGCCCCCTGCCCCTGCATGGCCTGCCGGTGCCCACCACCTCTCACCTCTGGCCCCAGGGGCAGAGGTGAAACTGGCAGTTAGCCAGTGATGATTAAGTAGCTAGTAACGTTAGTTTTTTCCTTTTTGCAATTACTGATTCTAGCTTTTAGCTGTTTAACCCACCCATCGTTAACTATGCTGCTTAGGCACTATGCTATCTGACTCCCACTAGGCTCCTATAGATAACGTCACCCTGGAGCCTGGGTCACCATGGAAATGGGTGTGTGAGCTGTTTCTCAGGAATTAGAACCCCTTGTCCACTTCAGGCCGGTTGAGACCACCAACTCATCAACCGGGCCCACGCAGATGTCTGATGAGTGACCTTTTGATGTCAAGAGGCTAAAAACTCCACCCTCAGATCATGCTGATGCCGCCATTTGGTGAACATGGGTCCTGTGAAGAGGCATGGAGTCTGACTACACTTGCGCAGATCATCGATTACCTCACCTCTCTCACCTCCAGTCACCTCTCTCCACATTTCAGACCACCTTGCCCCATCCCATAGATATCCCTGAGTCCCTGTTTTCCAGGAAGCGAATGTGAGGCTCATGCTCTCGCTTCCTCACATGGCTGCCTTGTGATTAAACCCTCTCTCTGCTACAATCTCGTTGTCCCAGTGTTTGGCTTTGCGGGCGGCGGGCAAAAATGAACCTGGTGCCGTAACAGAGGGTGCCCGCTGGCAGGGGGCAGGCAGGGAGGAAGGGAGTGCTGCCCAGCCTGTGCGAGGTAGTTCTCTGCTGTGGCCTCATCACATGAGCACCACTACGCTGCCAGAAGATGCTGTCAGCCCAGGAAACTGCGGCTCGAGAGGTGGGATGCCAGAGCTGGGTCACAGGGACCAGGATGCAGGACCCACATGCAGGGGTCCCTGAGCAAAGCCACAGCCTTTCAAGCACAGAGGTCCTGTGGTTGGCACAGAGGCTGGTGATGGTAGTTACCTTTCTTCTGCTCCCGCCCAGTGTCCCGCTGCTCGGGCAGGCACCCTCGGGAGGCCCCGGGCAGCTCGGGCTGCATGGGAGGGGAGCCAAGCTCAGTTCCCAGGAATCCATGCTCTGTTTCCCCGAACGCTGGCCCCGATGGCCCTTGCTGCTGGCGACTGGGCCCCCGCAGAGCCTCCAGCTGGGCTCTGCCGGAGCATCTCCCTGAATGAGGAGCAGAGGGTGGGAACACCCCAACAGGAAATGTGGCAATTTTCTCTCCTCTGAACGGGAAGTTGGGCAATGTTCTCTGTTTTGTTTTCTTTTCCCTGTTCCCAAGTCGTAACAGCAACTGAAGAGTCTTAAAGGGAAACTCGTCTTCTGAGGAATCACCACCCGGGGTGTGGATTTTTCCTTTGGCATCTTTTTATTTTCCCTCTTAACAAGGCCAACGCAGGGAATGGAGCAACTGGCATTACCCCGGGCCAAGTGTCCCAAAGGTCACTGACTTCGCAGAAGAAGCCTGGCAGGGTTCCAGCCCTGACTCCACTGCTTTTTAACTATGTGTCCTCAGGCAAGTCACTTTGCTTCTCTGAGCTACTGGTTCACAAGTGCAAAATGGGAGACTGGTCCCGCCCTGACTGACTGCAGTGTGATTCCGAGGCTGAAATAGAAGACACACGGCCCAGAGCAGCCTGTTGCAGATGGACGTGGGCTGCCCTGAGGCTCTAGAACAAATGAGGAGGCTGTGGGTTTGGAAGAAAAAGAATCTGCCACTCAGTGCTTCCTCTGTCCCGCTCATGCAGCACTGGCTGAGGGAGCACCTCCTACTGCCCGCCCCGGGCTGGCTCAGGGAAGGATTAGGGAGGCAAGACCCCTCATGCTCACTAGCACGTCATGAGAATCAATCGCTGCATGGCCGATTTGCCCCAGATGTCAGAGCGGCACCTTCACTCGTGTCTAGGACAGGCTGCCTCGGCCATTTGCTCCCAGAGGCAGAGAGCAGGTTTGGAGGCTGGCCGGGCAAAGGCGAGTTTGGGGAATGCAGAACGCCTAAGAGGCCAGGGCAGCCCTCCAGTCCACAAAAAAGAGACAAGAAGCCAGCAAACTCGGTTTAATGGAAAGCACACATTGAAATAAAAGGTGTGGAGTATTACAGAAGTGCCGGGAGCGTGGAACGTCAAGTGCACGTTCAAACATCCAGCCCGGAGATGCACAATGGCAGAAAAAATGCTGCTCAAGGGGGAACCAAAACTTGCAGAAGGAAAAGCCAACCCTCTGTAATGAGGCTGGTTACTTACTGAGCACACGCGTCACTCAGTGCAATCACCACTCTGTGTATTAATCATGCATGGATACCTCTCGGAGAGTTGGCTCTTCCTGGAGTTGTTTTTCAGCCAGTGAGCGATTGGCACCCTCACCTCACGGAGCTGTGGTCCAGAGCACATGGAAGCTCTTGATTACGACCTGACGTGCAATGACCGAGGCTTCCCCAGGAAAACATGGAGAAGGTACCGAGCCAACCTGAGGCTGGATCAAGGAAGACTTTCTGGAAGAGGTGATTCCTGAGCAGATTCTTAAACAATGTGTAAACCCAGGGAATATGCGGGCAGAGAAGGGCGTGGGATGGGAGGCTGCTCAGCCTGGGCCTGCAGGCATGGACGCCCTGGGGTATGTGGGGAAACAAAATAATTGAGCGTGGTCGGTTGGGGCCTAACGTGTGGGAGGGGAAGAGACAGCTGCTTCCCCGTGGATTGAGGACCACCCCGTGTGTCCTGATGGGGACTTTATATTCTTCATCTCAAAAGGCGCCAGGACCTAGGCAGTCCACACAAAGGTGCAGCTGGGTGTAAAGTGGGAGGGAGGGTGCTGGGTCCCTGGTGTCTGGGGAGTCCCTGGGCTGAGAAGGCTTCCAAGGTCAAAAAGCATTAAGGGCCCTGCCAGCCAAGCTCAGCATGTCAACAGGCCACACTGGCCCGAGGCCCAGCGGTGTACCCTGCGTGTGGGCGTGGGGCCCTGTGGAGCTGCCCCTGCCCACCTCTGCTGCCTCAACTTCCCTGACCCAAAGTCCTGCTGAATTTGAGCTCTGAGGGCAGAAGCCAGAGGGGCTGCTCCTGGGCCTGCCCAGCACCAGGGGCTCTGCCAGAACCCGGGACTGGACCCAAGTCACTAGAGCATGAGAAACTTGCAGGGCACACTCCCTTTCTCTCTGGTGGCCTGGAGGCGGAACTTGGCCTGAAGAGTTCCTCTTATTGGTGGAGCCAGGTGTCTGTAAATCCTCTCCCCAGGCTGCCAACAAACTGGCTCAGGGGTGAGCAGCGACTTGCCCAGAGTCACACAGCTGAGAGTAGAACCCAGCTGTCCTGGCTCAAGTTCCAGGCCAGTGCTCTGGCTATTTAGAAAGCCCGGCCATCAAATTAACTGCACTTTCTTCCTTCAGGCAGATGCGTGATCTCCAGTCCCCAGTGGTGTCCCCAGGGCTTCCTAAGGTGACAAGATACACAGCTTGACTCTCTGAAAGCCTCGGCAAAGGTGATGGGAGCTGTCCCTTCACTTCGCCACAGCTCAGCGTTGCAAAACCCAGACGCTGGCGCCATGCTGCCTGGGTGTGGGTCTCTGCCCAGCCGCTTACAACCTGTGAGCTCTTGGGCAAGTTATTCGGCCTCTCTGGGCACAGCGTCCCCATCTGATTAGTGGGCATGATAACAGCACCACCGCCTCACAGACTTGTTGAGAAGATTCAATGAGTTTATACATGAAAAACGCATAGAACCCTGGAAACCAGGACAGCACCGGCATATGGCAAGCGTATGATGAATATTCATTATTTTTCTTCAAATCACCTTGTTCCCAGATAATGTGCTATTTTTTGACCCAAATACTTTCATCCTTTTCTAAATAAATGCCATCGGGAGGACTCTGTGTAGAAAGATTTGCTCCCCTCGGGAAGACACTGTCCTCAGCAGTAAAAGGAGAGGTCTGGGGCCAGGTTGATGTCATGGGACAATTGCTAAGGCCCATGCCAGTGCTCAAGTTCTGGCCCTCTGTGAAGAACGTGGTGTGGTGTGGCTCTGTGAACCAGAGGGCAGCTGGCCAGGGCTCCCCGTTACCCAAAGCACCCTCCTACCTTTGTTGCACAGTACATGTCTACACCTCTTTGCCCTTGGCCAAGTGTTCACACCCAAGATATCACCAATCCCCCCAGCAGCTCTATGAGGGGCCCACTAGGCTGATGTTACGGGGAAGAACTGAAGTTCAAGGAGAGGTGGACTTGTCCGTCTCCAAGTCCAGCGCCATCCCCCCATTCCACATGGCCTGTGGCCCATGCTCTCAGGCAGATTGTAAGAAAATTAGCTCTATCAAGGACGTGGTCATAAACAAACATTCCTAGGGTGCTGGGGCCTTTCACCTGTTCTGATACTCATTCCTCATGCAGACACCCACTCATCGGCATCCATCAAGTGAGAGCCTCCTCCTGCAGGTTCTCCTGGCCCTTGCTCAGGCTCTTCCCTCTGGCTCCCTACAACAACTTTGCCCGTCGTTCAGTACTCAGCTCTCCCCCGCTGAGCCCCCAGAATCCTCCCTGGACCTCTCTCTGCCCCGCTCCTGTGTGCCACGTGCTGCTCACAGCTGCGCCCGCTCTGATCGCTTTCTTGCAAGCGTCTGCCCTCGTGTGTGCCTTCCCCTCTGGAGAGGAGCTCGCCGAGGGCAGGGACTGTGTGTGTCTGTTATGAGGTGAACTGTGCCCCCCAACATCCATATGTTGAAGCTTTACCCCTGATACCTCCAAATGTGACTGCATTTGGAGATAGGGCCTTTAAAGAGGAGATTAAAGTAAAATGAGATCACGAGGAGATCCTAACCCAGTATGGCTGGAGTCCTCATAGGAAGCGGACATTAGGACACAGACACACACAGATGCGAAGTCACAGCGAGAAGACAGCCGTCTACAAGCCAAGGAGAGATGCCTCAGAAGAAACCAACTCTGCCGACACCTTGATCTTGGACTTCTAACTTCCAGGACTGTGAGATAATAAATTCCTGTTGTCTGTGGTGCTTTTCACGGCAGCCGAGCAGACTCACACCGTGTCCTGAGCATCTCTGCTTTCCCAGGGCCTTCCTCCCCACTGGCTCAGGGAGGGGCCCGGTAGATCCTTCTGGCACTGAACTCAAACTGTCCTCTGGATGATTTGCTGAGGCTAGAAATTTGGCTTGAACAAGATGAAAATTTTCTGCCAGGAAAGGGTAGGAAAAAAGGGGAGTTTCTGTCGAGTATCATTTAAGCAGAAGGTTTGAGATGACTACACCTCTTTCTTCATCAGACCGAATGCCTGGACGGTGGAGCCTTGACTTAAGCTAATATAGACACCAAGAAGGATATACAGGGAATCGCTCTCTATTTAACATGATTCCGCCGTGTCCCCGGATGACCTGAGGCAGGTGGCTTGGCCTCCCTGAAACTCCATTCCCACCTGTGAGATGGGGATAATGAAGCTCAGCCTGCTAATTTCAGATGTCCCTGGCAATTTAGTGGATACACTTGTGTTGCTCTTTGTCCTGATAAATAAAGGTTAATTACAAATATGGACATATCTTCTTCTGAGTCCTGGTTGCTTCCATACCCATCACAGGAGACAAGGCATAGAGGGGCCAGGGTTCCAGACCAGTTGCACCTGCAATTGGCTATGTAGCCTTGATGAGTGGCTTCAGCCTTCTCTGAGCCTCAGTTCCCTGCCTGTAAAATGAGGGAAGTGATGCCTTCACCATGGTGTGGCCAAGAGAACCAAATGAGAGACCCATGTAAAGGTCCAGCACAGAGCGGGTGCTGTCTGGCTATTGATTTTTTAATTTGGCTTAAAGGGAGGGTTCAAGGAGTCCCAAGGGGGGAGAGAGTGTTTGTAAGTGCTGAGGACTTCCAGGAGGAGGGGGCACCTGAACTGGGCCTTGTGGTGGGGTGGAGGATGGGTCTCAGTGTATCCTTAAGGATGATGACATCATTACCTTCAATATCAATGTCCCCTCCTGAAAATGACCTTTGGTATGGAGACATCACCCCCCTGTCCAGAAGGTCACCAGCAGATAGTATTATCAACAAAGTACAGTGCCATCAGTGGCCTGCGCCTCATCGCACACACTTTCCGACTTCACGGCTCCTTCCCACATAACTGTGCTCCCAGCCTCTGCTCACTCTCCTCCGCCTGACCTCACCTTCACCCCCACTTCCCAGGAGGGACCGCCCTGGCGTATAAGGGAGAGACAAGGAATCCAGGACTGACCGATTTCTTTTTCACCAAATCGCTTTCTTGGCTATCTGCTGGGTCCTTTTCACTGAGCTGCATGGTTTCTTTTTCAGATTTTGGGCTGGGCTTCTTTGTTCCTGAGAAAAAAGGAGGAAGTCATTAGACACCTGATGTCGCAGATGGGTAACTCAGGGGAGGTGGCCCCGAACAGGTGAGGGGCCCTGACGAGGACACCAGGATGGGGGACCCCGGCTCCCCCTGGAGACCTGGGCACCTCCTTCCTCTACTCTGGCCTCAGTTTCTCTATTGTGAGATGGTTGGGTTGGACTACATCTGTTTCCCACACTTGCTGCATTGCTTATTAAATACAGGCCCCTTTCCAGAAGATTCTCATCAGAAAGTCATTCTTAGGGTGGGGGTACATCTTGGAAACACTAGAGTTTCTGTCCCCAAGATGTGAAAATAAAAGCAAAAGCAGTACAAATTAAAATGAAGCACTAATGTCCCCATCAATCTGGAAACTATTACCAAAATTGTAAGCAGAGTCAATGGTGTGACAGAAGGAGAAAACTGTACAGCTTTTCTGCAGTTTGGAAATATGTTTCTAGAGCCATAAAAATATTTAGGCCCAACTACTCCATTTATAAATGGCTCCATTTATAAACTCCATTTATAAGAAGTTAGCTGAAAGCAGTAATAAAAATGCACAGAAAGATTTAAGCCTGAGATTGTCATTACAGCATTTTTCATGTTAGAAAAACAGTATTCACAATAGGAAAGAATATCTTACCAGAAAGTGTAGATAAATTATGGTACATCCGTATGATGGAAACTCATGCAGTGCTTAAAGACTTACATTAAAGGGGGACATTTAATGTCATGGGAAAATGTTTAGAATTCTTACTTGACAAAAAGAGGAAGACATATAAAAAATATATATTAGTCAGCATTAAAAATAGATGTACTTCTATGGGCCGGCCCTGTGGCCTAGTGGTTAATTTCAGTGCACTCCACTTTGCGGCCCAGGTTCGGTTCCCAGGCATGGGCCTACACGATTATCGGCAGCCATGCTGTGGCAGTGACCCTCATACAAAATAGAGGAAGATTGGCACAGATGTTAGCTCAGGGTGAATCTTCCTCAGGAAAAAGAAAGGTGTACTTATAGAGTCACAGGATTAAACAATTTATGTACTTAAACTATGCCTATGTGTTTTTTAAATTTAAAATTAAATTTAAAATAAAATGTTTATATATTATTTATTCAACAATTCTTTATTAAGCTCCTAGTGTCTAGGTTAAGAGGAGGCAATCCTGAGCAAGACGGCACTTGCCCCGCCCTCGTGGAGCTTATGTTCTAGGAGAAGAGACAATTGAGGCAGAGTGTGCAGACTGCGTACAGGTACAGGTGTACAGGTGAGCGGGCTGGCCCAGTGCAGGATGGGAGAGCAGTGGGGAGGGGCCGTGGAGATGAGCAGAGGACAGTCACATGCTTATGTGCACAGAAAATAGATTGCCTGGAAGCAGCGACACAGAACAGCAGTTACCATTTGACTGTGGCATTTCAGCCACCTTTCATCTGATACGTTTGCCTGTAGTTCTCCAATTTTGTAGACTAAGAAAAAAAAATTTTACAACTAGAAAAACAAGTTTTTAAAATTACTTTAAACAAATTTTTTTTGAAGAAGTAAGCCCTTACGTTCTCAAGTAGACCTAAAAACATTCAATTCTGGAAGAATACATAGTTTTGTAACATGATGGCTCTGAGGTGCAGAAGTCATTTGAGCTGGCCTGACAAGAAGACTGGGGAGCTGCTGTGGCCAACACTTGAGTGGGACATTCAAGGCCCGCCACTGAGAGACCCCACCTGTCTCGTCCCAGCACACACCCAGGGACACTCCAGCACGCTGGACCTCTGTTTTCAGGCCTCTCTTGCTGTTTCTTGGGCTGTTCCCTTGGCCTAGAATGCTTTCCCTCCTTCCCCTGTCTCACCCTCCAGGCCCACCTCCTCTGCCCATCTGTCTGTTCCTTCTGGAAAATCTGAATCACTTCCTCCTGTGCACGTACCCTAGCATGTCCCATTAGCCCTAGCAGGAAGAAAACTGTACAGGCTGACCCTTCTCTTGTCTGTGTCCTCACGAGTGACTGAGACCTCCTCCCAATGGTTCATGTTACGTGTTGACTTGGCAAGGCCATGGCGCTCAGTTGTTTGGTTGAACACCTAGAGAACAGGCTAGATGTTGCTGGTGGGTTTGATATACAATTAAGATTTACAATCAGTTGACTTTAAGTAAAGCAGTGACACTCCATAATGGGAGTGGGCCTCATTCAGTCAGTTGAAGGCCTTAAGCGCAAAGACTGAGGTACCTTGAAGAGGAAGGAATTTGGCCTCAAGAGAGAAACATAGAAATTCGGTCCGAGTTTCCAGACTTCAGACCAAGACTGCAACATCAACTCTTACGGGAATTTCTAGCCTGCTGGCTCACCATATGGGTTTTGAGCTTGCCAGCCCCCACAATCGCATGAGCCAACTCCTTAGAATTTCTCTCTCTCCCTCACTTTCTATCTATATCTACATCTATGTCTATATTTATATCTACACATATCTATTATATAGTTATACATCCTACTGGTTCTGTTCCTCTGGAGAACTCTGAGTGTATTCACTTTCTGAGGAGAACTCTGAGGAGTGTATTCACTCCTCACACTTGGGGGCCACAGCTGATCCATCTCTGTGTCCACAGAATCTGACAGAGTGCCTGGCCCGAGAGGTGTATAGAAAACGGAATGGGTGGGGTGGGCAGGAAAAGAGGAGTGAGAATGGGATCAGATGGGACAGGATGGGAGAGAGGAGGCCAGAATGACGGTATCCATGGCCACCACTTGCCCACTTCCAGGGGCTGCATTCCCATTCTAGTTTATGTGAATGGCTGTCACCATACAACTCCAGAGAGAGTCATTCACACAGATGACACTGTAAATGTCCCCCTGCAGTTATGCAACATGCTGGCCCTACGGATCCCTAAGGATGAAGATGGGCTCCAAACCATCAGGCAAGAGCCAGGATTTGAAAGGACATGAGCAGAGTGGAAGGAGCAAGGCTATTGGAGTCAGAAACTTGGGTCCTAATCCTGGGTTTTGCAGTTGTGAGCGAGGACAAGTTACTTAACTTCTGGGTCTGTTTCCTCATCAGTCAGTTAATGATGGTCATGATCCTCTCAGATCACGATTGTTAGATAAGGGAGAATGTATATAAAAGGACTTGGGAGATGCCTGGCAAGTCCCTGGTGTGTAATTAATGGCAACTATCATTCCCTGAGCTGGAGAAGACTCAGAAGGTAACAGATGTTGGGGTGGCAGGAAATGGAGAGTTCTGTTTAAGTGTGGAGCTCAAGATGTTTGTGTGACATCCAAGTGCAAATACCAATGGGGCATTTGGAAATGAGAGTGGTGTTTGAGAAGCGGTCTGAGCTCAGGATAAATTAATGGTAATAAAACCATGGGATTAGGTAAGACCACCCAGGGAGAAAGCATAGAGGGAGAAGATTCCTAGGGAACTCCAACACAGAAAGAGCAGACAGGGGATTAAAATGGCAATGGAGACTGAGTTGGAGAAAACAGAGAGAGCAAGCTGTTAGCAATGGCAAGACAAGAACTTTCAGAGGAAGTGAGTGGTCAGCTGTGTTGAATATGGCTCACGGGTCAAGTAAGAGGAATGAAGAGTGTCCACAACATGTGGCCACATGGAGGCCATTGGTAAGTGTAATGAGAGCGATTTAAGTTGAGTGGTTGGGGAGAGCCTGGAATGTCTGGAAGAGCAGAACACTGGCAGAGGGGAGGAGCAGAGAAGAGAGCAGGCGGTGGGGTGTGGATCAAAGGACGGAATGTAGGAAAAGGATGACTAGGACTGCAGATACGGAAGTGGAGAAATGAGAGACTTCTGTCGAATGGCATCTGTACCCCTCAGTGAAGCACAAGGCCAAGCAATCAACTGAAGGGGAAGAAGGGTGGCGTGTGGAGGTTTGCGAAGCTGTGAAATAGTCACTAGGGACATCCGGGGAACAGCCTTAAAAACCAAGCCTGGTCAGGTAGCAGGATGGTGTGCAAGGTCCCTTCATGGCTCAGTACTGGAGAAGGAAGATGGTGGGTCTTGCTAGCTTTGGGTGTTCATGAGGGAGGGACAGAGGGTGACTGACAGGCATGACAAGGCAGTTACAGGAGAATGTCAAGCTTTCACTGGGGGCTCAGATGGGGGAACAACTGAGAGAAGACATGATTCAAGCTGTGGTCCAAGGGTGACTTTTGTTAGGACGTACCTTGCCCATCCAAAGCTGGAACCACTGGAAATCAAGGTCAGAGCAGATGAAGAACAGTCACAAATGTGGAGGAAGCCGTGGGCACAGAAATGGGTGGGAGGAGAAGAGAAGGCAACAACAGGACGTAAAGAAATCATAGTGTGCGTTAAGTATCTTCGTGTGCCATAATTAAGGTGGGGTGGGGTGAAGAGCGGCCTCAGCAGATCCCAATGACAGGCTGAGTAAATCCTCCGTGTTGCAAGGTGAGGGGAGGTGTGCCATAGGTCAAGGACAGGGAGAGACTTGTGCCTTCCTCCCAGAAAACATGTTGCCAAAGGGGAACATTGCTGGCACCAGGAGGATGTGTGGGTGGTGGGCTCTGCTTCCTCTGGGGCCACAACCAACTCTGATCTTCTACTCCCTGGCCAAGAAGGACAAGGATTGCTAAGTCAATAGGGACCCACTGCCCAGGGGAGCTATCTGCAGCAGAGGTCTGAGATTGTGCACCTCACTCTACAGAGACCACCACAGAGCTGACAATGACCTCATCATCCCTGAGACATCACATCATGGTGGGAGGCTGCCCGCCTTGCAGTGCAAGGCTGAGTGCAGACAGCTTGCACCCCAGGCAGCAGGACCAGTGGGTTCAAATCCAGCTCTGAGCTGCCAGCCATGTCAGAAATAAAGCAAGCAGGGCTCGGAGAAGAATCTTTACCTTACCAATCTGTCACAGAGGTCGGACAGAACCCAGAAGCCTGAAGTCAAACCATCACTGATAAATGTGTGTTGGGTGAAAGGACAAAAGCAGAGACAAGGCCCCAGCATGCATCAGTGCATCACAAAAGGGTGGCTCACAGCCAAGGTGGCCTTCTTGTCCCAAACCAGGCTCCTGCAAGCTCGAGGCCCCTTCCTGGAAGTGCCCAGGGTCGCTGCCCTGTGCTCTGTCCACCCTGCTGAGCGAGGCCCAGAGGTTCCAACAGCCGCTGCTGACAGCTCGGGACACGGAACGCCACACACTCCCTGGTCCCCGAGTTCTCAGTCTGATTACCACTTGGCTGTGACTTTCTTCTTAATTTTCAGGGTTAATTCTCTGCTGACTTTGGCATGGAGCTAAAGTAACCGTAAAACAAGATATTGAAAAGGAATGTAGAAAATAGAGCAGCTTTAAATCAAAGAGAGAGAAGAGAGAAAGAAAGGAAGAGAGGGAGGGTTGAGGACAGTTACCAGATTACCAGCCTTTGGAATAATAACCGTGGCCATAATCACTCATAATCAGTTTCATTTTTGTGTTAACATTCCTCAGACACCACATTAAGCACTTTATGTGCATTTTCTCACCTAATCTTCACCAAGTTGATTTTTAAATCCCTCAGTTTTCAAATCCCGTGTTCCAGCTGTTCTGTAAGAGCCTCAGTAATTCTTGAAATCATCCCGGAAGCCAAGCCAAGCCAAGCCTGTGAACGTAACTTACCAGTTTCCTGGAGCTTCCCTCCCAGTTTGCTAGAGCCGACTGAAGATGCTTCATGGATAGATCAGCTCCTGATATAATCAAATAGAAATCTGGGAAATTGTGAAAGAAAACAGCGTTAATGATTACACAGCATCTAGCTGCTACTGTAAACATTCTGTAATGAGTAATAAATGATTAACAGTGAATTATTGATGGCCAGCTCAACGTATTAAAAATGTGCCCAGCCGTAGGTCAGTGAGTTCTGGACGGGGAGTCAAAGGCAGAGGTGTCCTGGCAAAGCCACTGCTGAGTAACGGATTAACCATCCTGGGTGTCTGCTCCCTTCCCGCTATCATGAGGATGTGACCAGGACCAGACCCACCTGCCTGGACTGGGAGGAGGGTCAGGTGAAATAACACGCTGGAGTTGTGAAGCAGGACACAAAGGAATGCAGGCTGATGGAGTCCTAAGCCAGGAGGAGCAGGACGAGGAGTTAACTCTTGCCTCTCGCTACTCTGCCAATGAAGGAGTAAAATCAGCCCATGGAGAAATACAGGAGAGCCGTCAACTGGGAAATGCTGCCTCCATGGCCACTGCCATTGTTGGTATTTTATGAACGCCACGTTGTCCTCCTGACCTGTCTCTCTACCTTGAAGGTGATGCTCACATGCTAATCCCATTCTCTCCTCCAGACCCTGAGATAACTGAGGGCTGGTGTGGCAGAGAGATGTGAGGGAAAGAGATGAGGGACCCAAGAGTGCAGCTGGGCAGCCCGGGCCAGAGCCAAGCTCAGCCCAGGGCACCAAAAACCCCTGACCAGTTCACAGAGAGAGGTGAGGGTGTGGGAAGTGAGGGATGGTTCTGGGGTGGAGCACAGAAAGATGGGCGCCCAGGAGACCCACCCACCATGGGAAAGGGATGCTGTGCCTGGCTCAGGCTCTTCTCGGAAAACTGGAAACGCCCATCCAATTTCCTTGACATTGATTCAGAGCAACCAGGAAAACTTTTTCCATTTCCGCAGTGCCTTGATGTTGACAAAGGGGTGGCCTGGAGAGCAGAAAGAAATCACCTGATCCCTGGAAGACAGCCACCAAGGTGTCTTTATCAACCAACCTCCGATGTCTGACACAACCTGCAGATGACATTTCTATGCCCGGGAGACTTTAGAAGTGCTTAAGGAAATGCAAACACACCAAGACGGAGGCTGCCTCTGAGCCACTGGATTGCTTTTCAAGCCTTTCAAATCTTCCACCGTTATCCAGCTGATCCCCAGCCCCTCTTTTCCCCAAGCAGTCACCCAGTCTCTCTCTCGACGTCTTTTTAGCTACAACAGATCTTTCTCTGGTGCCAGGATTATTCAACCACTGGCTTAGCAGCATCTAGATAGACAGTATAATATGAGGAGATTTGATGTCAGACCTCAAATCCTAGCTGCAGCCATGTTCCACTGGACAAGTGACCTCTCTGCAAAGCGAGGATGAGGGAGTGCTCATCTCAAGGTCATGTTGTGCAGCTCAAATGAGATGCTGCCCTTGGAACTGGCTGCTGTGTAGCAAGCACCCAGCAAATATTTGCTGTTGCTAATATCGTTGGGAAATCTCTTTATTGATAATTATTTTCATTCCTGTTTATTTATTCTTTTTAAATGTTTTTGGAGCTCCTACTATGTGGCCAACATAGTGCTAGATACTGAAAGGACTGCCAAGAAGGGCACCCCTTTCACTTCTACCTGGTAATGAAACCGAGAAGGAAGGAGTTAAACATATTCCTAGAGCAAAACCTTTGAGATAAATTTTGCTACATGCAGCTGTGCATATTCAGCATAATCAACCGTTGTTTAAGACTAATCAGTCTTTCTGGAGCTCCTTAGTATACGAGTGAGCTGTCTTTCCCGGGAAGTCAAAGTCCAGACATCAAGATTCAGCCTCACAAGGCTGCGGATGAAAACTAACCAGAAAAATCCAGACATTCAAGGGAAAAGAAATTCAGTCTTCAAGGCCAGACACAGGCTGGTGGGAAGGCACCAACCCACAAGGCCACGTGCTCCCCCACCCCTACCTAAAAGCCCAGATAAAAACCCCTACCTTTTTCCCTTCTAGGAGGTGGATCTGAGTTCTAACTCCCATCTCCTCATCTGGCTGCCTTTTAATACCCAACCTCTTTCCTCACCACAAGCCTGGTGTTTCTAGTTTTTTGGCCCTCCCGTGTGGCAAGTAAACAAACTTGTGTTTATGATCGCTAACAGTAATTCACAATCTAGTCAGAAGGATGAGCCAATGTAAGGGACGTACATTCAGTCAGCACCTACTGTGTGCCAGGCACTGGTTATATATAGCCTCATTTAATCCTCAGAGCAGCCACTGAAGTTTTGTCGTTTCTATTTTATGGCTGAGCATACTGGGGCTCCAGAGGTCACCCGACTTGCCCAAGCACCACAGCTAGTGGATGAGAATACAGGTTTAAGGCAAGACCACCTGCTCTGCCTGCCCCAACCTCTATTGACACTGCTCTGTAGGAAAGCCCCTCACCATAGAGTGAGCCTCAGGCCTTGATGTCAGACGCGTTTCTCTTTTTCCTTTTCGGTAGCCAAGCATCCAAACAGACTTCTCACTTTAGAGGATCTCCCAAGTTTGTGGGTCTTTTGGGCACATCCTTCTCCTCTTCTCAAGGATTTCCCTCCAGCAATTATCCCATTTCTCTTCAGCATCATCAATTTCTCCCTCTCTATTAGATTATTCCAAGCTATGCACAAAAATTTCTTAATATCGCCAATTAAAAAACAAAAACAAAACTAAGAAGTGTTGGCAAGGAGGTGGAGAAATGGGAGCCCGCATCCCTTGCTAGTGGGAATGTAAACTGGTTTAGCCACTGGGGGAAATAGGTTGGCGGTTTCTCAAAAAGTAAACAGAGAATTACCATATGACCCAGCAATTCCATTCCTGGGCACATACCCAAGATGACTGAAAACCGGTGTTCAAATGAAAACCTGTACATGAAAGCTCACAGCAGTGCTATTCACAATAGCCAAAGGTGGAAACAGTCCAAATGTCCATCAACCAATGACCGGATGCACAACTGTGGTCCATCCATACGATGGAATATTATTCAGCCATAAAAAGGAATGAAGTTCTGAGAAATGTTACAATGTGGAAGAACCCCGAACCCATTATGCTAAGCGAAAAAAGCCAGACAGAAAAGGTCACACGTTCTATGATTCCATTTAAGTGAAATGTCTAGAACAGGCAAATCCATAGAGGCAGAAAGCAGATTAGTGGTTACCTGGGCTGGGGGAGGGCGTGAATGGGGAGCAACTATGTAATGGATACGATGTTTGCTTTTGGGGTGATGAAAATGCTTTGGAACTAGGAGGAGACGGTGGTTGCACAGCGCTGTGAATATACTAAGTGCCGCTGAATTGTTCGCTTTAAAACGGTTAATTTTATTTCAAGTGAATTTCACCTCAATTAAAAAAACAACTTCCTTTGACCCCATGACCTCTGTTATCATCCCATTTCCTTGCTCTTTGTTATAGCAAAACTCTCCCAAAGAGAATTCACTGTCTCCACCTTGCATCTTCATTCCTCAGCTCATGCCAATAGGGTTTTCGACCCACCACACCACTCAAGTTGCTCTTACTGAGGACATCAACGACCCAAAGTCAATAGTCAGTCTCCTGTAACCTCCCAGCAGCTTCGATGAAGTTGACCACTCCTCTTCCTCCTGGGTCCTTCTGGAAACTTCCTCTTCCCATCTTCCAGCCAACACGCTGGCCTGGTTTTCCCTCAGCCTCCCTGGCCACTCATTCTTAGTCAGCTTGGCTGTTGCCCCTCGCCTACCAGACCTCCCAGGTGGAGCGTCCCAGGACTCAGCCCGAAGCCCTCGTCTCTGCTGTGCATGCTTTCTCCTTGGGTGACTTCACCCAGACTCGGAGCCTTAAAACCATCGATATGCTGCTGACACTCCCAAATCTCTCTCTGGGGCTTGAACCTTTCCCTGGAGATCCAGACTCACCTGTCCACCCACTGGGACAGTGTCCTCACTCCACTTAGAAGCTTCTCAAACATAGCAGGTCCCAAACTGAACTTCCGACAGCCCTGCCCGTATCCCCTCTTTCCTCAGGTCTCCCCTTATTCCAGGCCCCCCTCCCAGTGTCTCAGGCCAAACAGTAAAGACTCCTTCCTTCCCCTGGATTCCCTCCTAGTGGCTGTCCAGGTCATCAAAACCCTCATCAGTTCTGCTGTCAATTATATCTGGGGCAGACGACGTCGTCTCTCACCTGGGAGATGGCCACAGCCTCCTGGCAGCTGTCCCTTCTCATCCCCGACTCCCCAGACATAAAATGCAACCCTCATCATTAATCCACCCCCATAAGCTCCATCGACCCCACCCTGATTTACTTTTGGAATGGCACCAGTCACCACCGGATGAACGTTTACCTGTTGGTTGATGTGTGTCCTCCAGCTAGAATATGCAGCCCGGAGAGCTGAGATTTGGTTGTCATGCCGGTCACTCTCTCTGCCTCCCCAACTCCAGTCCCCACCTTCTCTGCCTGGCTCTTGCCCTGGGAGGCTGGCCCTGAAGGACCGCATCGGCTGACTCCCTTGCAACTGGCCCTTGGCCCAAGAAAGGCACTGGCAAGAGATCAGGGGGTGGAAAGAGAAAGAGCTGGGAGTGTTTCTTCCTTGCTACCTCCCTGCTCTAATTCAGCAGCTCCGGCAACAGCTGCATCCTCCCCAACCACCGCTCCCTGCAGGCAGCCGTCCTCCATGGCTCCAGCCCTCCCTGGGCTCCCCAGACAGCACTTCCCTCCCCTTGCCCTCGGTGCTGGCAGTAAGGGCTCCTTGCTGTCACAGGGAGCCTGGCCATCCCCTCTGTAAGTCATCACACACACCATCTGGGATGGATTCTGTTTCCTCCTGAAACCCTAGCCCAGCCAGCACCTAGGATAGAACGCACTGGAACAGAGTGGGTGCGCAATTAACATTTTTAATTAATTAATTAGCAGAAGAAGGAATAGAAGGAAATCAATATGCTACTTAAAGGAATGAATAGATCAAAGAAGGGAGCAAACTGTCTTTTGTCTTTGAAGTGAAGAATGAATTAAGCCAAGGAGTTAACTTTCATGGAAGCATAAAGGGGAAAGAATGTCAACAAAATCCATTGGTTAATTTGAATTGTGTGCTCAACAGAGTTCTCAATCTGTCTCCTCTATTGGCTTTTACTTTGAAGGTTAAGAGTACAGGACCTTCCTTCCAGCCAGTGGATGAAGTCTCTGAGATCCCCTTGACCTTGGAGCCCCCCGCTGCCGGCCCCACCTTCCGGGCCTGGCTGCACGTGCTCTGAGGTTGTGTGTGGAGCGTTCAGGCTTACCCTCTGCCCGCAGCGGCACAGGCTGTGCCCTGCTCAGGGAAGGTCCCCAGGGCCCGCGCCCCTGCACTAAGGAGAGGGAACGCCGAGGGGCTTCTCCAACAAGAGGGGACCTCCCTCACTAAGCAGGAGCACCAGCCGTGAGCATCAGCTCCTCTGGTCTCCCTGGTTCGCCCTGCTTCTAGCCTGCAAGTCAGGTCTGTGGCTTCGCAACAGCCCCAAGGGTGGAGAACCAGCATGAATTTGGAGGCAAGACCCGCAAGTATCTCAGCCTTCTAAAGGCTTGGGCCAGAGCACGGCAGAAAAAAACAAAACAGCAAATCCAAGTGCCGCTGGGCCAAGACGTTACAGGGAGCTGGGAGAGGAGGCTCTGCGGCTGCCGCCCCTTTCCTTGTCTCTGTTTCCCAAGCAGCAGCTGCCGGGGATGGCGGAGCAGAGGCACTGCCTCCGTGGCATTGGGTGAGGAGGGCAGTGTCTCCAATGAAGTCAGGGGAAGCCAAGTTCTCTCTCTGGGGAGAGGGCAAAGGGGCAGAGCAAGGGAGGAGCAGAGTCAAGACTGACCACCCGCTGACGTCAGTGTTTTGCCCAGGCTAGCCAGGCTGGATCACCCTGTTGAAGTTTGACAGACCTGAATGAGCTCCTGGGGCTGTAAACATCCCAGCCGCTGTGCTGGGGGCTCATTCTACCCTGAGAAGCAGCCACAGGCGAGGCTACATGTGGACACCTATTTGCTACATTTTGCCAGGTAACGTCTCCTCTGGGGAAGAAATCCATCCATCCATCCATTTGCTTACTTATTCATTTATTCAACAAAGTCTTCCTGAGGACTTACTAACGGCCAGGCCCTTTGTTAGTTGCTGGGGATACAGAAATGAATCAGGTAAAGTGCCTCCTGGAAGGAGCTCACACTTGTAGAAGGGAGACAACCAGGTAACGGAGAACTGTAACAGTGGAGAACGTGTTACTTCATTCATTCGACAAACGTTTACTGAGTGTGTACTGCAGTCCAGGCACTGTTCCAGGCACTGGGGATGGAGCAATGAAAACACAGGCAACAATGCCTGTCCTCAGGGAGCTTACGTTCTAAGGAGGGAGACAGATCACAAACAAACCACATAAGTAAATGATACAGTGTATCAGAATGTGATAAGTGCTATGGAAAAAACACAAAGAAGGAGACTGGGAGTGCTGGCATGGTGATGGTGGGGCAGAGTGAATTTTAAAAAGATGGTTCTGGAAGGCCTCACTGGAAAGGTGACATCTCAGCAAAGACTAGAAGGAAGAGAGAGGTTGAGCCACGTGGAGAACTGGGCTGTGTGTTACAATCATCAAAGACCCAAGAGGCTAAGCGCCCGGCAGCCCAGAGGGAGAGCTGTCTGGGGGTGCAGGCAAGGAGACGTCCAGCAGAAGGACAGCTGAGGGATAAGGGCCAAAAGGGCGAGGGGCTACCTCACTGCAGAGTGAGTGGGTGAGGAGAGTGATGGGAGATCTTTCCAGAGAGGTAAGGGGACAAGAAGATGGGACCAGCCTAGTTGCTTGGACTGGATCCCGTCGGCGAGGGGTTTGCTTTGCGTGGTGGGCTGGCAGAGTGAGTGAGAGATTAAGATGCTGCTACAAGACCACCGGGGCTCAAACCCCAGCTCCACCACTGGCTCTGTGACCCTGACCAAGTCATTTAACTGCTCTGAGCCTCGGTGTCTTCCCTATCTGTAAAATGGGAGGATTCACAGAGCCCACCTCATAGGATCAGCGACTTAGAACTGTGTCTGCGTTATGTGTTCCTCCGAAAGGGTGTGGAAGGCGGCCTGGAGTGGGGGCTGGGCCAGAATGGTGGCCTGGAGGCTCATTCGAGATCTTGAGAATGAGAGCTTACAAGACCCTTGATCACAAATCCCAGAGCAGGACGTCTGCAGGTAGAGACGATTATCCCTTCATTGGATGCACGGTTCCTAAGCCCTGGCCATCTTCCAGGCAACATGCCAGAGATACAGATGTGGTTCTGGCCTCTTGGGTTTGCAATCTGGCTGTGAGGGCACAGACACCAACATGCACCATGCAGGGCAGGCTTCATAGGGTGTGTGGGGTCAAGGGGCGAAGCTTGACCCTTGAGAAACCTAGAATGCCAGAGAGGGTGGCAACAGCAAGATGCAGGTCATTGCTACCACTTGGAGAGTTTCTTAAAAACATACATTTCTGGCCCCGACCAAGACTCACTGATTCTAAAAATCCAGAGGGAAGTTCTGATAAGCTATAACTTTAATGGCTCCCAGGTAATTCTAACTATCAGCAAAATTGGCAAATGCTGATCCAACACGTCTCTCTCCTTCTGCAGACAAGCAGCATGAGGTCCAGAGATTTGCCCAAGGATGCACAAGCAGCACGTCCCAGAGGCAGGCCTGGAAACTGGAGCCCTTGCTTCCATCTGCATTCCTAACAAATTTCCTAGAGCTTCCTAACAAAGCCCTGCAAACTGGGGAGCTTACAACAGCAGAAATGTATCCTCTTGTAGTTCTACAGGCCAGAAGTCTGAGACCAAGTGCTGGCAAGGCCACGCTCTCCTGAGGGCTCTGGGGAGAATCTGTTCGACGCCTCTCTCTCAGCTTCCAAGGATTTACTGGCAAGCCTTGGGGCTCTCTGGCTTGCAGCTGCATCGCTCCGATCTCTGTCTCCGTCCTCACATGCACTTCTCCCTGTGTGTCCTCTTCTTATAAAGACATCAGTCATATTCACTTAGGGCCCACCCTACTCCAGGATGACTTTATCTTAACTAATTACATCTGCAATGACCTTATGTCCAAATAAGGTCAGTTCTGAGATACTGGGAGTTAGGACCTCAGCATATCTTTTGGAGAGACACAATTCAACGCACAACACCATCCAAGGCTTATCTGTTCCTCTCACTGACATATTTAGTTGTTATGGCCCGCTTAATTTCAGGAAGATTTGAGGGCACTGACACTAAAATGAAACAGTTAAAAGGGCTAATATAATAAGAAATAATGAATAAGTAATGCCAAAGAACCACAAAATGGAGGCAGGACCATCACAGTAACAGACACTTTGGTGAGAGATGGTTTGCAGCCAGCAAGGACTCAGTTTCACTCTGAGTGTCTGGACTCCTGACTGCCCACGGGAACACCTCACACCGGCAGTTATCTATACAGGAGTGTGGCTGGGGTGACCAGAAAGGACCCCTTCAAGCAAAGCTAGCCTTAGTGATGTGGGAGTGTGTCATGCGGGCCTTCCAAACTTGTAGATATTACTCCCCAAGCTTGGTTCACAGGTTGTTGTGGAAAACCGATGAGATGATGCAAATTAAATAATAACTGGAATAAACAACATTTTTATAAGGCTTTGCAAAATGCTTTCACATTTATTATCAGAGATCATCCTCCCTAGAATTTTGTGTAGTGGGTCCACCCACGCATTATACTCACGATGAGAAGACTGAGGCGCAGAAGGTAACTCAAGGTCACGGTGAGTTGTAAATGAGTCACAACTAAGCTAGATTCCTGGGTCTCAGCCCAGGCTTCTCCCCACTGCCTCTCCCATGACAGCGAGGCTTTAACGCCCCCCACAGCTCTTCCTGTCTTCAGTTTTCAAAGTCATCTCAACCAATCCAACAATCAATCAATCAGTAAGTCTAGTAAATGGCTATATTTAATAAAATGATTATTTATTTTGGTTATTACTTAATTTACATTATCTCATCTGTTTTCAACAACAATCTGTGAAACAGCCTTGACAAGTATTACTGCAAGGCTGGAATAAAGTCAAGAGCCGCCAACATCCCAGCCAAGTGGGGTTCTATTGAATGAAACCCTGAGACAGGATGCTTGAAGGAACGGAGGTCCCCCTCAGCCTCCATTATAAGCTTCAACCTCCTCTCCAGCATGGCTTCCTTCCAGCTAAGAGAGACAACCACTTCCTAGAGAGTTCTCAAGCTAGAATACATTGGACTGAATCGAATTGAAAGGATCCTTTTAAAGGCATTGAAGACAGCCACTAAGGTGAATCAGCTGGGTTCTGTAGCTAAGCTAGAGTTTGGTACAGTAGCAAAGATGGAAATCAATATGTATTAAGTTCGTCCTATAACAAGCAACAGCTTGTCATTATTAGGAGCCCCTCAAATAAACTATTGCATTTCATCCCCCTAATCATCCTGCAAGAATCCATTTTTGAGATGAATACACTGAGACTCAGGTTAAGTGGCTTGCCTGCTGTCAAACCATCCTGCTGCCTCTCTGTGTAGACTTCTGCCAGGGGCGTCACTCAGGGTGCCCAGGTTTTCCTCCCCGTTCAACCACTCTGCAGGCACCAAGAACCCACGTGACCAGGCTGTGGGCACAGTGGGGAGTAAGTAGGTATGGAATTCTCCAGATGTTCAGACATGTGCTTTCTGGGCAGCAAATATTGGAGGTTCCAGATGAGGGGAGTTACTCACCATCCTGCAATCTGTCTGAACATGAAGCTCCCCGCAAGTTACGGCCCAGGAAACACTCTTGCCACACACACCCTCAAACCATGTTCCCAGATGGGGCATTCGTCCTGCCTCTCTGTCTCCTTCCTGTCCTAGGGAACCAGGTTGGACACACTCAGAGAAGCCTCATCTCCCGCCTTGAGCACAGAGCTTCCCCCTAAAGAGCCCCCAGCGCACCCAGAATTGCAGCCTGTCTGCCCCTCGCTGCCCTGGGGTGAAGCTTGGCTCAACACCTCCCAGGTGTCAAAGCGTGATTGACTGACATTGGCTGGTCAGCATCCTCCCTGTCTCCACTGTGAGGCAGACCACGGAATGTCTCCCTTCCTCCCGAGCACACCCTTGACCTTTATAAATGGGTGGCTCCTAAATGCCTTCTGAAGGACCAGAGCCAGGTTGGCTAATAAGAACATGGATTTTCCAAGCACAGCCCTGGAATTCTGATTTAATGGATCTAGGATGGGTCAGGGCATCTGAAGTTGAACAAGCACCGACCCCACCACCCTCAGATGGTCCAGATGCGCAGCCTTCAAGCAAGCCATCAGCTTATGAGTGTCTCCCAAACTTCAGCCTTAGTTCGCCACATTGATGATATGGTACTTTAAGTAGAGTTATTTATATTTTTTATCCAGCTTTGCCCTAGGCCAGTAGTTCTCACCCTGGTTGTTCATTAATGCTGCTTGGAGAGTGTTATATAAAATCCTAAAGCCAGGCCCCCTCTCTGGGCTGGAGCATTTGAAAGCTCGCTGGGCAACTGCGAGGTGTGGCCACGGTTGAGGACCACTTCCTTAAGTAATGATGTGCATGAAATCAAACAGATACTAAAATATACGCATAAACACTAAAACGAAAGCTTGCTCACCCACAAACCACCAAAAAGCGCCCTGGGCTCCACGCTTTGAGGAACCCTGGACTAGATGGGACTGTCCTCCCAGTCTGTCAGGTCCCCATCTAGAAAAAGACAGAATTCTCTTCAATGAGTCTCTGGTACACACTGGAGCCTACCAGGCCACTTCACAGGAGTGACCTCGTGATCCCCCAGGGCAACCTGCCACAGGAGGTCATTACCATCCCTATTTTCCAGATTTGGAAACTGAGCCTTAGAGGTTCCCAAATGCTGACTCTTTCAGAACCAGGAAGTTAGCTGCAGAGAATGCAACTCCAGCTGCCCAACTGTCAACGCCACACTTTTCCTATCACGTCAGGGCCAGAGAAGTGAGCAGCCCCGCCTTCCAGTGGGGTTGGGGTGAGGGGCGGCGAGAGTCTCCGTGTGTGCTGGGGTGTAATGTTGGCTGAGAAGAGCCTTTCTTTCCAAAGGGTCAGCATGGGGATCAAGTGTGCTTGGATGAACACATCCCTCTGCGAGCAGTCTGGTCTTACCCCACTCACTCCTGTCATTAACTCCCTCTGGTCTCGTCTAAGATTAGAAAAAAGGAATAAAGTTTCACTACCATCAGAGGAGCCAAGCTTTAATCAGCGTTATAAACATCAGACTTGTCATTATTCAGTCGTTTGTGTGGCTAACAGGCTGGTCCACGACCTTTAATTCCTGGAAAAGTCTAATTGCATGAAAGCTGAGCACAGTTTGAAAACAGGCTGCATTGTTTACTGATCCAACCTAATTAGCTTCAAATTTCCCGAGCAGCTAAAGAGCAATGAGACGCATTGTGTGTTCTCCACAGCGAGTGAGGAGGCCTCTGCTCCCGGACAGCCCCAGACAGCTTGGCATTTGGAGGCTGACCCTTCGAGGAGGTTTCAAAGCATCATCGTGAGGGACACAGTCAGATGCCAGGAGGGAGTCCCCAAATTTATTTTACTTCTGAAGACAACAATGAACGCTTCTGGTTATGAAATCCTAGAATATCAGTCCTAGCAATGCAGGGTCCAGAGGAAGCACGTTGCAGAATTTCATTTTAGAAATGAGGACACAGAGGCCAGCCCGGTGGCACAGCGGTTAAGTGCGCACATTCCTCTTCAGTGGCCCGGGGTTCGCTGGTTTGGATCCCAGGTGCGGACATGGCACCACGTGGCAAGCCATGCTGTGGTAGGCATCCCACATATAAAGTAGAGGAAGATGGGCACGGGTGTTAGCTCAGGGCCAGTCTTCCTCAGAAAAAAGAGGAGGATCGGCAGATGTTAGCTCAGGGCTAATCTTCCTCAGGAAAAAAAAAAAGGAAAGAAATGAGGACACAAAAGACTCAGAGCAACGGGGCTGGTTATTATCATCTTGGCCCCACCTCTTACCCTCTTGGCCTCACTTCCTAGAACACTGCTGGCATGGGGATTTCTGAGGTGCGAGGCCCTGCAGCACTGAGAGGTGACATGTTGTGCAGCGTCCTTGGTACCCGGGCTGGGCTCTTTCTGCTGTGCTATCAAGATCGCTGGTCTTTGAGCCCCCAGGCCCTGTGCACCACCTCTCTCCAGGGATTCAGCACGGGACAGACCTAAGCCCTCTTTCCCACGCCCGCTGCCCCTGCCCCCCTGGCCTGCCCGCCTGCCTGGCGAGGACGCCCCGGGCCGTGGCCCACTCTCATCCCCGGCCCGCTCCCACCCTCCTGGGGAACGTGAGCTGGCGGGAGCTCCGCCCTGGGTCAGCCGGCAGGTGTCCCAGCCGCCGCACTCCTGGCTGCTTGGCCCTGAGCCACTATTGCGTCTTCCCAAACTTCAGCGTTGGCATCTGTGAAATGGGAGCCGCAACAGCGAACCCACCTGACGGCCGGCTGGGAGGGTGAAGGGTCCTCAGGAAGGCTCGTTCTGTGACTGCCTGGACAGTCTCCTGGGACAACACTGCGGATAAACGTCAGCTGTTGCTATTAAACCAGAGCTCACAAGTAATCCAATCCTTTCCACACTCACAATTTTTGTAACGAAGAAAAGAAACGTCGCCTCACAGTTATGAGCAGAGATGAGTTAGGGAAGCTTGGGTCCCACCGCTTGCAAACTGCGTGAACTTGCACAGGTTTCCTCAAATCTGAGATTTAGCTGCCTCATTTGTAAAATTGAAAACGCAGTACCGAACTCACTTGGTGTCAAGATTAAAAGAGATAATGGAGTAGATCTTCAAAGTTCTCGTCACAAGAAAAAAACTGTAACCATCTGAGGGGAGAGACGTTAACTAAACTTATTGTGGCAATCATTTCACAGTAAATACATATATCAAATCATTCTGCTGTACATAAAACGAATACAATGCTTTATATCAATTTTATCTCAATAAAAGAAAAAGAAGGCACTTACTGAGTGCCCGCTACTTGCTCAGTGGCTGTCACAGCATCTACACAAAGGAGGCACTCAATAAATATAACTGGAATGAATGCATGATTCAATGAATGAATAAACGAAGATTACGAATGTGAAAAGGAACCAGCCCCTTACCGCAGAGATGACAGCCTGAGAAGCGAGACCCGCCAGCCATACTCTAAGGCAAGGATCAGTTCTAAGGAGGAAATGCAAAGTGCCAAGACAGCACATAAAGAAATGATGAAATGCACACGCTAAGACTAAGAGGGGCTTAGTCACGCAGGCCGGACAGGGATCCACTGCCAGAGCAGAAGAGAACGAAGGAAAGTCACGTTCCTAACGGCAGGAAAAAAAACACGTAGTGACTTGATTTCAGCTACTCAGCACCTCTCCTCCTTCTTTTGCAAGAAGGAAGAGCTACACAAATCTCATCTCCACCCTCCCCAACCACGGGGTCAAAAAAAAGAGAGAGAGAGAGAATGTACGAAAAAGAGAGAGAGAGAATGTATGAAAATGTCACCGCACGGTGCTGACGCCGAGTACAAACAAATCCATGAACAAGTTCCTCACTTCACCCTTCCTCTGCACACATACATCTCCACGTTCTCTGAAAATCCACCCTTGGCGCCCTGTGGCTACGTCCCCAGCTCTATGTTGTCTCCCTAAACCTTTACCACCACCTGTCAGTCCCGTATGTGTCTATTTACTTGTGGGGTGTGTGTGATGCATTTTAAAAAATGAGGCCAGATGAGCGCGTGCAGCCAGACCAAGGAGCGAATAGTTCCTCCATCCCTTGGATTCTTCCCTGAGAATAGACTTCAATAAAGGAGCTACTGGGTCAAAACGCCACGCACAGTTATAGTCTCCTGCTGTCTGTATGTTTCACATCAGCGTTTCCCACGACGATGTGGAGGGTGTCTCCTTCACATCCAGACAGAGCCTGGGGTGACAAGCAAAGAGTCCTGAGCTTTATTCCCTGGTCCTGCAATCACGATCAAACACCCCTTCACAGAACCAGAGAGGAGGGAATGCTCTAGAGCAGGGCTGACAAACCCTGTAAAGGTTTTCTGTAAGGGACCAGATGGTTTCCAGCTTCACTAGCCAGATAATCGGAAGCTACTCCTCAGTTCTGCCATTGGAGCGTGAAAGCGGCCAGAGATATGTAACATGCACACGGATGAGTGTGGCTGTGTTACAATAAAACTTTATTTATAAAGACAGGCGGTGGGCCGGATTTGGCCTGTGGGTCACGGATGAGTGTGGCTGTGTTACAATAAAACTTTATTTATAAAGACAGGCGGTGGGCCGGATTTGGCCTGTGGGTCATGGTTTGTTGCCCCCTGCTCTAGAGTGTTCGTATGGATTCACTAAATCTCGGACTTAATGCTTAGTATAGAAATGGGTAGAATGGCCCTCAGCACAGCTCTTAGCAGAATTGAACTTTCCCCAGACAGTGTAAGTGCCGCACACACTGAGCCGTGCCCACCAGAGCGCCCTCATCCTCCTGCAACAAGAGCTTTTGGGAAGCATGAGCGGCAGGTGGGCAGATGCGTGAGTGAATGAATGGATGACTGTCTGTCGGTGATGAATAGCAGAGGGCACGGCGCAGGAGGGAACTGGAGTCGTGCAAAGTCCGTTTCCGCGAAACCCTCAGTTTCCTATGAAGAAGACACTTCCTCCTCCTTCACCTCTATCTCCACGAATAATACCACCAAATGCTCCCTGCTGCTCAAGCTAGGTAACAGCTAGTTAAACTGTCATCATCCTTCTCCTGGACCCCCACATTCAGGTGATTCTGTCTCAGAAGGTGTCTCTGACTGGGTTCTCTCCATTCCCGCTGCCATTCTCCTGGGCCACCTGGACATCAGCCTGTTGACCAGTTTCCCCATCACCGGTCACAGCCTCCCATCCAATTCTCTAACAGCATCCTCTGGGGTAACCTTTCTCAAAGGCATACAGCATCCTCACTTCTCTGCTCAAAACCCTTCAGTGGCTCCCAGCTGCTTCTAGATTAAGCCTCTACTTAAAGAGAGGAGGAAGCAGGAAAATAAGGCAAGAAGGGAGGGAGACAGAAGGGCAAGCATTTACGAGGTCATGTTCCGGGACAGCACTGTGCCAGCAGCATCACTAAAGCGTCTCATTCTCTGGCCCGCCCCCACCCCCAGCCTCTGCACCCGCCTCCTTTCTGACCGTGCCCTGCAGACACAGGCCCCCAGACAGAGAACTCGGCCTTCTTCCCACATTTCTCCCCCTGCGTGCTGTGTTCACCCTGCAGGCAGGGGTGCCCCTTGCCCACTCTTTCCACCTGACTGACTCCTACTCATGGTTAGAATTTGCCTACGATCCACACTTTTCTATGCAGCCTTCCAGGACAGCTTCAGGCAGAGTTCATGGTCCCCCCTCTGGAGTCCAGAATGCAGAATTCTGGTGCCTGGGGCCAGGCTCAGAGTGGAGTTGAGTGAATAAAGGGCAATCTATTTTGGAGAACTGATACTGATCAGGATTCAACAGTAATTATCTGTTCGTTTGCGTGGCTCTTCAAAGTTAATCCTCGAGCAAGCCCATCAGGACCAAATGCCAAGCGAAGAAATCGAGAGGAAACCATGCTTCACTGAACTGTTAGGTCACCTGCTTTCCAGGCTGCCTGCTCACTTCCCTAGGGAGAAAAGCGACCTTTAAACCTCTCTGTGCAAGTGCTTTCTATGTGTTCTTTCATTCACTCCAGGATACAACAGTGCTGTCATTCCCATTTGACTCCGAGAAGTCAAGTAACTTGCCTGAAGTCACACAGCCAGGAATTGGCACTGACTGCCCTCAGTCTTTTCCCACACCAGGCTGCGCCCGCCGACACAAGAGAGACGGAAGTGCAGTTGCTGTGCTCTCCCCATCGGTGCAGTAGCAACTGCAGAGCCACACTCCTCTTCTGAATTTCACAGGGCAGTGGAGGTCTCCTAGACCAGACACTTGCTGTTGGTTTTCTGACCCTTTAGAGATTCTCAGGTTGGAAGAGCCTGGAGAGGGAGAGCATGATCTCTAGCATCACAGCCCCTGGGCTCGATTGCACTGTGTTGGTTTGGAGCCTTCTGAAAGCATTTTAACCGACAGGCTTCCTGACACACAGTATCCCGTGGCTGCTGGCCTAGCCACAGACAATCTCAGCTCCATACGTCCCTTCCAGTGGTGAAGACTCCAAGTCGTCCTACCCTGAGGGGGAGGGAGCTGAAGTCCCTCCTCCAAGGCAACGCTGGCAGCGTGAAATCTTAACTTCATGGACACAGGTTTTCAAGCCGGATACTTTGTGTGCTGGAGAATGGAAGCACCGCCCACGCTGTCTCCCTGTGGGGGTGTCAGCCCTTCTCTGCTTCTCACTGTGACTTTGGTTATTGACTTTCGTAGGTCAAGGCAAAAATCAACAAACCCAGTGCTTCCCCGGTATTTGGTGAAACACCCGGCAGGGTTTTTTACTAGAACCGAAAACCAGACTAATTGTTCTAAATACAGTCCATTTTTTTTGCTTGGAAGCAGAAAGAGACACGCAATGAGACCTGGCTGATGCGGCATGCTGGGGAAGGGAGGCAGTCCAGAGGACTGCAGAATCTGCAGATGTCTGACTGACTTTGAATAAAAACCACTAGTGACATGCCATTTCCTTTTTGGCAAGATGAGAGTCCTCCCTTCATAAACATCAGTAAGGAAATGATTGTGATGAATAGGCCCTGTGGTTTACAACAGGCGTATCCATCTTACTCAGTGGGTGCAGCCAAAGTGCTTGGGAAATAAACCGATGATTATAAACCACACATGAAAAAGTCAGGAAGGTAACAGACATTTCTCCAAAGATGATATACAGATGGCCAATAGGCACATGAAAAGATGTTCAACATCGCTAATCATTAAGGAAATGGAAATCAAAACTACACTAGGATATCATCTTATATCTGTTAAAATGGCTATAATCACCAAAACAAAAAACAACAAATGTTGGGGAGATTGTGGAGAAAAGGGAACTCTCATACACTGCCGGTAGGAATGCAAACTGGTGCAGCTGCTGTGGAAAGCAGTACAGAGATTTCTCAAAAAACTAAAAATAGAAATACCTTATGATCCAGCTATCCCACTACTGGGTATTTATCCAAAGAACTTGAAATCAACAATTCAAAGAGACTTATGCACTCCTATGTTCACTGCAGCATTCTTCACAATAGCCAAGATGTGGAAGCAACCCAAGTGCCCATCGACTGATGAATGGATAAAGAAGATATGGTGTATATATACAATGGAATGCTAGTCAGCCATAAAAAAAGACAAAATCGTCCCATTCACAACAACATGGATGGACCTTGAGGGTATTATGTTAAGTGAAATAAGCCAGACAGAGAAAGACAAACACTATATGATTTCACTCGTATGTGGTACATAAACAAACACATCACAAAGAAAACAGTTCAGTGGTTACCAGGGGGAAGGGGGTTGGGGGGTGGGCACAAAGGGTGAAGAGGAGCACTTATGTGGTCACAGACAGATGATAACGTACAACTGAAATTTCACAATGTTGTAAGCTACTATGACCTCAATAAAAACGAAAAAAAAGTCAGGAAGGAAACACGAAAAAATGTTCACAGTAGTTTCCAGAAATGTGTTGGTTCTGTTTCCCTCTGCTTTTCTAATCTTTTCAGTTTTCCTAATCATGAAAACATATTATTTTGAAGTAGAAATTAAACTTTATTTTAAAACAAGTGCTTACAATGATTTGCAGCTTTCAAATGATCTTCCAATTCAACACAAAGCAGCTTCCGCTCTATTTGCTGGCCAAGCCTTTGGAAATCATGTGCATAGTTTTATTTGACATCATGTGCGCAGACAGGCTTTATGATATATATATTTAAAAACTTTTATTTAATTAAATACTTTCAATACTAAATAATTAAATACTTTATTTAAAAATAGGCACACGTTTTTATGAGATAGCTATATAAAAAGACACATTCCAGCTCAGTCTTTGGGCAGGAATATCCCAAGTCCAGATGGGGAGTTTTCGGTGACGAAAGCTCACTGTCAGTGCTGTGGCATGTTTTCACATCTCAATAATTATTAACAGATTCCATGTTGCTGGCTCCCACAGGCGTGTTTAATTTATGGCTCGGAAGACTCTTGAACTCCTGGCTTGCATCATCATTTGTCTTTTGAACTATTTCAAATAGGGAAATGTTGATATCTCAGAATCTTCCAGTTCAAAGTGGTTCCACTTTGATGATGGGCATGCTTCTTTCCCTCAAACAGTATCTTTTCATACAGACTCTTATTTAATTTTCAGAGCAACATGGTGAGCTATGACATTCAGGGTTTACGCTTTTATGAGTTGAATTGTGTCTCCCGAGAAAGATAGATGGAAGCCCTAACCCCTGGTACCTATGAACGCGACCTTATTTGGAAATGAGGTCTTTGCAGATGTAATCGCATTAAAATGAGGTCATTAGGGTGGGCCCTAATCCAGTAGGACAGGCGTCCTTACAAGAAGTAGAGACAGACACGCACAGAGAGAAGGCGTGTGACAATAGAGGCAGAGGTTGGAGTGATGCAGCCACAAGCCAAGGGACGCCAAGGATTGCCAGCCACCACCAGAAGCTGAAGAGGCAGGAAGGATGCTACACAGAGTCTCTATCCAGAGGGAGCGTGGCCCTGCTGGCACCTTGATCTCAGACTCCAGCTTCCAGAACTGTGAGAGAATAACTTTCTGTTGTTGGTGGTACTTTGCTATGGCAGCCCTGGGACACTGATCCAGTACTCTTTCAGCTTGACCATTTCCGACTATTCTTGTCCCTTTGTCACTTTAGCTTCTCCCAAGGTCACCACCCCTCACTTTTCTCCATAGTCTCTTCATCTAAGTCAGATTCCAGCTTTTAACTTATCGTCCATACCAATATCCTAAACGTTCTCCTCCCCTTCCTTCTTCACACCTCTCGGCCAGACCCCCAAGCCTGGGTGGTCGTAACTCTACACTTTCTCTTCTGCCGGGTGGACAGGCCAGCACAGCTGGTGGGTTCCATTGCACACACGTGGCACCGTGCTCAGAAGGAGGCCATGCTGCTGGCATCTCACTCTCCACAAAGTGTTTTCCAAGCCTCCTTTATTTTTCTTCATCCTCTACCCTCCGCATCTACTCCTGGCTCTCAGCAGGTGGCCGTCACGGATGCTATTGATGTCGCACCAAAGGCCCCTTGTTAGCCAGCGCACCCATCCTCCAGCTGCGGTGAGAGTTGCTGATAAAATCTCACCGCTGCTCCTTTCTCTACAGAACTTTCCTCAGGTGACAGGAGCACCTTGCCTGGCAGGACACCAACCCCCAGACTCAGCCAGTGACTATCTGATACAGGGTACAAACAGCAGGCCTCCTTGCCTTCAGGTGGAATAGCAAGTGGATGGAGGAATGATTCCTTCATTTAACCCCCCAAAGAGTTCACGGCCAATTACTCAAGTAACCATACATGAGAGGAAATTAGCAATCAGGCATTTCAAGGGCTGTTACAGGGTCTGGGGTGACACTGATATCCAGGGACCCAAAACATCATCATGGCCCCCCATTAGCATAATCCATTCGGGAATCAGGTAGTCAATATAGTTCTGGCCCAGGTATGTCGCACTGTGGTGCACTGAGTCAACAACCCACCCTGTGGTGATTTCCCTGGTTCATTAACGTTTTTAGGAGAGACACACTGAGTCACTGGAATAACTCTCACACTGGCTTTCTGACCTGCAGAGTAAGAGTTATTGTATAACAAAGGCCAATCTGAAGCCCCAGAACGTCCCTCCTGCCAAGACAGTAAATGAGAAACAATACTACATCCCAGGGGGAACGGCAGAGATCAGTGCCGCCCTCAGAGTCTTGGAGCTTCCAGGAGCGTGATCCCCATCATATCCCCATTTGATTCACAGTCTGACCCTACAAAAACCACATGGAGCACAGCAGGAGACCCCAGAACTGTAGAAACTTAACCCAGTAGTAGCCTCACCTGCAGCTGCTGCCCGATGTGGCATGTTTTCGAGCGCAGATTGTCACACTCTAGGGATGTGAAACGCAGCTGTCAACTGGCAACTGGATTGTTTCCCATGCTGATCAGAAAGGAGGATCAGAGCAGTTCAGCTTCACGTGGGACAAACACGGTACGCATTCACAGTCTTGCTCCAGTGCGCACACACTCTTTTGCTCTCTATCATGATGTGGTCTGAAGGGACTTGGGCATCTGGACATCCTACAGGACATAGTTACATTTACCATGTTGATGGCATTGTGTTATATACACTTGAAACGCATGAAGCAGTAATGTTCTGCTTGCCTTGGTACAGCATCTTCATTCCAGAAGGTGGGAGATAAAGCTTACAGTGATGCAGGGGCCTGGCACGTCCGTGAAGCTCTTAGGGGTTCACTGGTCTAGGGCATGCCAGTCTATCCCCCACTCCCTCTTAAAAAGAAGTACAACTTATGACAGGCCTCTCCAGGCTTGAGAGGCGCATAGTCCACACTTAGGGATAAGACCTCTATTTGTTTACCAGATGTGGAAGGTTCGCGTGGGACCCAAAGGAGGGAGGGGCGGTGCAGCAGGCCCAGGCTGAGGCATAAGCAGCCTTGACCCTGGGCCGAATCGCCCGGCAGACCCCACAGAACCACGGGCATCTGTGGAGAAAGATGGCAGACAGAACTTCTGGCAGGCCCCAGGAGGGGAGTCACAGTGCAGGCCACCAAGAGTCTAGAGCAAGGCCATGCCATCTGCAGCAGAGAACTGCACACTGTTTGAAACCAGCTGCTGGTATGCTGCTGGGCCCTGGGAGAAAGTGGGCGTCTGAACATGAGACATCAATGCCACTCATGACCTTGGCATTTTCTAAGGTTGGGCAGGGCCTGCAGGAAGTGGTACATACGGGAGTGAAGGGCCAGAAAACACAAGCAAACTGCATGAACAGGGGGCCCATACCCCAGGGTACCTGCCTCTGTTGCACTGATGCTTCTCTCTTAGCTGATGCTTCTCCCCTCAGTTGATGCTTCTCCCTCAGCTGATGCTTCTCCCTCAGCTCATATCCTTCGCCTGGTGGGGAATCCCCTTTGACCAGCTGTCTTAGTCTGCTCAGGCTGCCATAACAGAAGGACATAGATGGGGGGCCTTAACAACAGAAATTTGTTTTCTCACAGCTCTGGAGGCTGGAAAGTCCAGGACCAAGTTTCCAGTAGGGTTTAGTCTTTGGTGAGAGCTCTCTTCCTGGCTTGCAGATGCTGCCTTCTCTCTGTATCTTTGCATGGTGGAAAGAGAGAAGGGGCAAGCTCCGTGGTGCCTCTTTTTACGAGGACACCAGTCCCATCAGATTAGGCCCTTACCCTCATGACCTCATTTAACCTTAATTACTTCCACAAAGGCCCTACCTCCAGAAACAGTGACAGTGGGGTTAGAACTCTAACACACGAATCTGGAGCGACACAAACATTCAGTCCTTAAACCAGCTGACAGAGAAGGAGAGTAATCTGAGTGGGAAGCATGGATGGATCAGCTGGGTGTGGGTGCAAGCCAGAAACAGCCTACTGCCGAACTGCAGACCACTCAGAGGTGGCCTGAAACACACGGTTGGAGGAAGTCCTCCACGGCCAGAGCTTCAGGGGTGCCTCCAGCCATCCTCTTTGTGGCCCGAAGCAGAGGCACAGGGCACAGCACACACGGCTCTTTCTAGGCTGGCCCCAGCCTGACTCTCTGGCGTCATGTCTGCTGGCTCTCCACCACGCTACACACGCTGTTTCCTCACCCTTCTCTAAACATTACAGATCTTTTCCCAAGCTGTCCCTCTGCCTAGACACTTTCTCCCACTCGGAGAACGTTTATTCATCCTTCAAGACTCAATTCCAACGTCCTTTCCTCACCCTGCCCACACTTACAGAATTGGCGGGTCTCCCTCTGCTCGCCTGGCGTCGTCTACCCAATGTAAATCCTGGCGCTGTCATGCAGTGCTGCAATTCACCACAAACGCCGTTCCCTACCAGGTCACAAGGCATCCACAGGCTGACAGCTGTCAAATTTATCTGTCCGACCCAGAATGCTCCCCCAAGCTCCAGGCCCGCATATCCAACTGCACACCTGACATACATTATCACCTGGGTGACTCACAGACCCTTGAGTTTCTCCCTCAAACTCTCCCCCATCCTTGGCCCCATAAGTGCCCCGATGTCTCAGTAAGTAGCCCCACCAGCTTCCTTGGTTAGCTAGAAACTTCAGCAGTATTCTTGATTCCCTCTGCTTCCTTTTCAACCTCTTCGAAGCGTCAGCAACTCTTACTGGTTCTAGATCCAAACTGTCTCCCACCTCCATCTCCTCTCTCTCTGGCTGCCACCTGGCTCTCAGCACCTCCCTTGGAGGATCGTCTCTCGATGGCATCCTGCAGCACAGGGAGGACCCTCTGAGTGTCTGCCAGGCCCTCCCTTCATTCCCCATCCAGCCCCTCCTTTGTGTCCTTCCTAGCACTTGTCACTCTTCACAATCATTCTGTCTGCTGACATGGTGTTTGCTGCCTTCCCCAGGAGGGCGAAAACCTACGTGTGTCTTGTTCACAGACACACCCTAGCAGCCTGCACGGTGTCTGACTCATAGAAGGTGCTCAATAAAAGCTTAGTGACTTGGTGATGAAGGTGTCATTGAAGGCAGGCTGAGCTGTTCCTGGAGCAGGTTCTTGCGCAACATGCAGACACGGACAGTACCAGCTTCCACCGTGGAATCAAGCACTTTTAGCCCGTGTTTCCAAACCAGGGTTAACAAAGTCAAACACAATCACAGTAAGTGCAGCGCCAGAGGGCAGAGGAAGGAAAGGCAACCCACTGGGTGAGGAGCCCACACCTCTCCCTTCTGCACTGGCTTGAAGTCACTGGCGGCACTTTCCTCCTGGAAACTGGAGCAGTGCTGCGAGCAGAGCCGAGGTCCTCAGCCAGGAAATTACATCCTGATTTCTTGTGTGCAAATCGTCTACTCTGGAGCCCCAGGGAGGATGGGCAGGGGGAACTCGCCCTGTCACCCCATCTAGTTGACGTCTGACAACATTTAATTAAGGACATCTCCTCAGCACCATCCACCTTCGCTCCCACAATGCTTCATTTTCACCCCTTTTCTTTTTCCATTTAAGTGCTCATGTGTAAAAATGGAAGAGGGCCTACTTCTTGGGGAAAAAGTTGAGAGGGCTCCAGAGAACCATGGTTCCATTTCTAAGGTCAGTGATAACGTTGGTCCTTGCTGTCTGCTGATGCTCTGTGTCTGCGGGAAACCACACTGCATTCCTTGCCTGGGTTTTGGTGGTGCAGGAAGGCAGGAAGACAGAGAAACAAAGAAATACAGTTTTAGAGTCTTGACCTCTCTTATCTGGCATTATTTTCTCCCAATTCTGATTTTTAACGTTTTGTTTAAAAGCCCATTTTGTTCTTTGAAGAGTTAAGTTAAAAAAGAAGACAGCTTTATTATAAAAAGCAGCTGCATCAGCTGAAACCCATGTGGGAGACTTGCCAAGTGGACATCATCTGGTTCTCTTCCTGTTTTCGTAGAGAAGAAATAAGGGAACTGAGGCGGGTGACTCAAGTCCATCGTCTGTGGTCATAAGAACTCGGTCCAAAGCCAGCTGTCCTCAGCCCCCGCGTTCCTGGGCCTTCAACGGGAAGGGAGGTCAGGGTTCTTGAGTGACTGCTATGTGCTGGACAAAGCGCTCATCTGAGCTTATTTCACTGAGTCCTCAATCGCCCTGCAAGGGCACCATGGAGAGCCCACAGCTGGGAAGGAGAGCTTGAGTGACGTGCCAAGGGCACATAGCAAGGGCTGAGACGAGGTGAGATTCGAACTCAGATCTGTCTGGTTCCAAAGCCTGGCGGCTCTCCCTCATGTCCTTCCTCCCCGATTCAAGCACCTACATGCTCACATCTGCTCTGCCTGTGAAGGCCCGTGGCTCAATTTTCCAGGCCCCTTGTCAGTGTGCTGAGCTCAGCTCATTTGCCGGGGCCCAGGGTCTCAGCCCACCCTCTGCTCTTTCCTCTTAAAATGTAGTCAGCCCTCCAACATCCACTCCTTGGGGGTCCTCCAGCCATCCCAAAGGGCCTATGCACCAAACACAGCATCCCAGGTTTGTTCTGGGGCATTTGCATTGATCCCTAGAAGGAAGAGACATGTAATTCAACGGTAATGAAACTTTAATGACAATAACTTATTGATTTCTTTGCAGATGTTATACCTCATAATAACCCTAGAAGGGGAATGCTATTTTTATCCAGACTTTACAATGAGAAAACTGAGGCCCAGAGCAGTTCAATGATCCTTCCAAAATGCAATGAGCAGTGAGCAGAGCAGAAGCCAAACCAGGCCAACAGCTCCACCTCACTGCACAGACTCCCAAAGTTCGAATGCCTAGAAGTATGGGCCCCAAATTCAGACAGCCAGGGTTTATATTCCAGATGTGTGACCTTGGGAAAGTTACTTAACCTCTCTAGTTTTCCGTTCCTTCATCTGTAAAGTGGAGATGCTAAACATCCTTCCTGCTTCACAGGGTCCCCATGAGGATTAACTGACACAGACATGTAAAGCCCTTAGAATAGTGCCTGATACGTGGGCTTCATAGATGTTAGCTGGTATTTTTCTTCTAAGAATTTTTGTTGCATGAAGCATCATAGGGGCTGGGGTAAGAATCTTAAGTGAAGTCAGAATTCTAGAAGGTCAAACTGACGCCTTCAGCCCACTCTCGCCAGACCCGTTTTTTTTCTGTAATGCCTCTTTTCTCTTGCTTTGATCTAGAAATGAAGAAGGGAGGAGTACAGAATGGAAGGAACAGCAATAGTGATGGGAAAGAAGGATTTCTCCAGTTCCACCTCTTCTTTCTCGTCATGAAGTGGGTGGAACTGCAATGTGGGTCTCAGCCTTGCTGTTTATAAGCGGCATGATCTTAATCCAGTTACTTAATCTCACGAGTTCCAGTTTATTCTTCTGGAAGATGAGGAGAACAGTATCAGCTTCACTGGACTGATGGAAAATTGACTCTAACGACCTATGGAGAGCACTCCCCAAAGATGGTGGCCCAGAGGCCTGCAGCCATCCACCAGCACAGTGGCGAGCCTTCACTCACGTGACCCCTTGGCCCTGGCTGAGAGTTTGTTTGGGCTCACAGACCCAGGAGCAGAATTATTGGAGCCTACATAATGAGTGTACTTAATTGAGAAAGTTTGCATCTCAATGTTCTCCCAGGCACGTTCCCACCTCCAATGGGGTCGGTCTCCACGCCCACATCCCCAACAACATTGGGCGTCACCTGCTGAAACGGTGTTGACATTAGAACTGGGATGACTGTGCCCCACCCAGAGGGCCTGTGCCTCACACACGAGGGCCTCGACTTGGCGAGTGAATCACTCGGCTCTCCCGGGGCAGCCCGGCTAACAGGGTGTTGGTTTCATCTGCACGTCTCTGGGAATTAGCTTCAGTGGACTCTCTTCAAAGACTTGCCCCAGCTTCCTGTTTCCGTGTCTGTGATCTGCCCATTAATTTCCTTTGCCACTGCTCCATTGCGCTTCCTGTCTTTCTTGGTGATTTTCAGAAGTTGCTTGTGCATTGTAGACATAATCCCACGTCAGTTTCAGATATTACAAATGCTTTCTTCCCATTTACCATCCATGAACTCGTCCTCGGTGTCCTTTCATCCAGTAGACATCCTCCATTCTGACATGATCTAATTCATCAGCTCACTGAATGGATCCAGCTCCTCTGAATGGATTTCAGCTTGTCAGGATGCCTCTCATCAGAGAAGCCCCCAGAATGGAACAGAACATTCCGGATGTGGTCTGAGCAGTAAAGTGCGACTCCGTGTGACTGAACCTGGAATCTAACCGCAGAGCCGCCTCGCCATTGATCTGCATCACACACCAACTTGTGAGTTTCCATCCACCATTTCAGACTGTTGAGATCATGTTGGATTTTCATCCTGAAACTGCACAGAATTGTGTCATCACAAAACGTTAACAATCATCCATGTTGTGTTTTGGTTGACGTCTTTGACAGGTCGAGACGAAGGACAGCACATGCCACTCCGTACCTTTCAGAGATCATATGATGCATGACAACAGTACCCTTACTTGCTGAGTGACCTTGAGCAAGTAATTCAACTTCTTTGAGCCTCCACTCTAGTATGGCAATGATAGCAGCACCTATGTCATCGGCTGCCTTGAGTAGCAAATGAGTTAATCCATGGAAAGCCGCTAGAACAGTGCCTCACATGTTAAAAGTGTGATAAAAGTGTTTGCTATGATTGTTGGTATTATCGTAGTGTCACCTCTATAGTGTTAGGAGATATTGAAATGGAGTCTCAAAGAGTTTAAATAACTCGTCCCAATCATACTGCTGGTGACAGCAGAGCCAGGGCGGCATGCTCCTTCCTCGGACCCCACAGCCCATGCCACTTCCATTATGAGATGTCTAGGTGAGCTGAAATCTGCTTCTCTACCTGTCCCTCACTCGGCTTTGCTCTTGGTGTCTAAGGGCACAGAGAATCAAGGCTACCTCTGTTCCCCACCACAGGCATGCGAGCATTTGAAGAGAGTGCTCATGAACCCCTGCCCCAAATGACCTCTCCTCCAAGCCACGTGATCCTTTCCTTTAAAGAAGCCTTCTGGCCAAAGAGAAGTCACTGTTTCTCACACCCAGACACATTCTCCCTCCAGTCTTTGCCATCGGTGTCAGTCAGTGGTGCAGAGACAGGCCCACAGTGGCTCAGGCCAAGAGTCTAACCCTGCTCCATCGCTCACTACTTCTGTCACCTGACATTTAATCTGTCCCATGGGCTCTGCTGCTAAAACGGATCCCACAGCTGCCCATTCCCATCGCTCCACCCTGAGCCGTCACCATCTTGCCCGCATCGCTGAGGCGCCCCCCCAACGGCTCTCCGTGCCTCACCCTTTCCACCCTGCAATCCAGTTGCCCTCAACAGTAAGATTGATCCTTTTAAATGTCAATCAGATCATGCTGTTACCCTTCCTAAAACCCTCCAGTAGGGGCTGGCCCCGTGGCTGAGTGGTTAAGTCTGTGCGCTCCGCTGCAGGCGGCCCAGTGCTTCGTTGGTTCGAATCCTGGGCACGGACATGGCACTGCTCATCAAACCACGCTGAGGCAGCGTCCCACATGCTACAACTAGAAGGACCCACAACGAAGAATATACAACTATGTACTGGGGGGCTTTGGGGAGAAAAAGGAAAAAATAAAATCTTTAAAAAAAATAAAAAATAAAAAAAAAAAATAAAACCCTCCAGTGGTTTCCCATTTTCCTTAGAATTAAACTCAAACCACTTAGCCTACAATATTCCGATGATCTGACCCCCACGGTTGTCATCAACGTCACCTCCCTCTGCTCTTCTCCTTTCACTTTCTCCAGCACCCCGGCTTCTCCCAGTTCCCTGAACATATATCCCATGGAACCAGCCATAAATTACAAGGCCTAAGTGGACATTCACACGCACCTCCAACCACGTGTCGCCCAGCCTGCTCCTGCACCTTCGGTCACACGTGTTTGTCACCCTGAGGTTGAGGCACAGTCATCTCAACACAACCCTCCCTCTCTGTTTGTCTTTGTCTTTAACATCATCCTGGAAACATGCTCTGGGATATAAGACACACAAGAGAGCAGAACCTCTGGGGTTTTTAAAAGACATTTAACTTGTTCAAACATGTTTTTATATCATCCAACTGGATTCACACAACCGCCTGAATTGTTTCAACATCCCCACTGACAGACAAAGGAACTGAAGTGTCATTTATTTGTTTATTATCTAATTCACTTTTGCCAGTTATTCATAAACTCTTTAATAGACCCTTCCTGAGGGTGTCTGCAATTGGTGTTGTGTTGAGAACATCACATACATTACTGCTACCCCTGGATGCAGCCCAATTGCTCAGAAGTTAAAAGGCGAAGTCACACACATCTTAAAATCAGTACAATAAGATCATTCTTGGCAGAGAGAAGACCAGAACTCTGTCGTCCGATCCCTCCCCACTGGGCCCCCGGGGAGTTTATCGGATTGCTCCCGAGGTTTAAAACAACCGCAATCCGTGCAGCCACAAACACTAGACAGCTACTCACCACCTCGGGCGCCGCGCTCAGACTTGGTGCCAGAACTCCCTCTGCGAGAGCTTCAGAGTGCAAGGCCGCTTAGGAACGTACTCAAGCTCCGCCTCCTGCCCGTGAAGTTCCCATTGGCTGGACTCCGGGTCCTGCCTCCAAGGCCTCACCGGTCTCTCGGGAACTTCCCTGAAGCTTCTTGGCCTTTTCAGTAATGTTACCCCGGACCCCGACTTGTTTTCCCAGTCCTGTTCGGTTCGCCTTGCTTCTTCAGGGCTCCTTCCTAATTTGAATGCAGTCCTCCCCCTTCCACCGGGTGTGAGGTAATTTCCTTGGTGACTAAGAGTTTCCCCGTCCTGACCCGGGGTTTTTCAACCTCGGCACTGCCGCATTTAAACCGGGTAACTCTGCGTTGTTTGCAGCATCCCCGCCCCCTCTGCCCGCTCGATGCCGGTAGCAACCTCGCACCCCCTTCCCATTCCCTCACTACCCCCCCCCCCCATCATGACGACCAAAAATGTCTCCAGACACTGCTAAATCCGGGACAAAATCACCCCAGGGTTATTTCTCTTTGGGGGCCGGGGTGGGAAGGTGAGGTGCGTGTACTTTTATTTTGTTAAATTGTTTGATTGAGGTCGCATTGGTTTATAACCTTGTGTAATTTCAGGTGTGCATTATTACAGATCCGTTTCTGTATGGACTGCATCATGCCCACCACCACTAGTCTGGTTTCATCCATCACCATACATATGTCTCCTTTTACTCCTTTCCCCTATCCCCCACCCCCTTCCTCTCTGGTAACTGCTACTCTGGTCTCTTTATCGGTCTTAGCAGGGCGTCTTTTTGTCTTTTCCAATGCCGTGTTTACTCAGGCAAGGGAAACAAAAGAAAAAATAAACAAATGGGACTACATCAGACTAAAAAGCTTCTGCAAGGCAAAGGAAACCAGCAACAAAACGGAAAGACAACCCACCAACTGGGAGAAAATATTTGCAAATCATATGTCTGACAAGGGGTTAACTTCCAAAATATATAAGGAACTCATACAATTCAACAACAACAACAAAAAACAACCCAATCAAAAACTGGGCGAGGATATGAACAGACATTTTTCCAAAGAAGGTACACAGATGGCCAACAGGCACATGAAAAGATCTTCAATATCCTTAATTATTAGGGAAATGCAAATCAAAACTACAATGAGATATCACCTTACACCTGTCAGAATGGCTAAAATTACCAAGACGAAAAATAACAAATGTTGGAGAGGATGTGGTTAGAAGGGAACCCTTATACACTGCTGGTGGGAGTGCAAACTGGTGCAGCCACTGTGGAAAACAGTATGGAGATTTCTTAAAAGATTAAAAATAGAAATACCATACGATCCAGCTATCCCACTACTGGATATTTATCCAAAGAACAGGAAATCAACAATTCAGAGAGATCTGTGCACCCCTATGTTCAGTGCAGCATTATTCACAATAGCCAAGACGTGGAAGCAACCTAAGTGCTCACTGACAGATGAGTGAATAAAAAAGATGTGGTATATATACCCAATGGAATACCTCCTGGCCATAAAACAAAGACAAAATTGTCCCGTTTGCAACAACCTGGATGGACCTTGAGGGTATTATGTTAAGCAAAGTAAGCCAGACAGAGAAAGACAAACACCATATGATTTCACTCATATGTGGAAGATAAACACACCCTAAGGTTATTTCTATCTCTGCACCCCTATTTCAGTTAGACCAAGTGATCTGTATTATTCTCCCCTAGACTGAAAATTCTGTGCTTCTATATCCTTCATTGTCTAGTCATGGTTTTCCAAAGAAGAATGGATGCTTTATGTATGATTTTCTTGAACAAGAGGCCAATTTTGATTATGGCTGTGTGTTACGATTCTCCAGAAAAACAGAACCAATAGGATTTGTAGGGGTGTGTGTGTGTGTGTGTGTGTGTGTGTGTTTGTGTGTGGAGATAGAGAGAACAGAGAGAGAGAGAGAGATCTATTTTAAGGAATTGGCTCATGTGATTTGTGGAGGGGCAAGTCCAAAATCTGCTGGGCAGGTCAGCAGGCTGGAGGCCCAGGGAAGACCGGCAGTCCGAGCCCAAAGGTCGTCTGCTACAGAGTTCCTTCCTGCTCGGGGGAGGACAGTCTTTTTTCTCTTAAAGCTTTCAGGGGCCAGCGTGGTGCTGCAGCAGTTAAATGTTCACCTTCCACTTCGGCGGCCTAGGGTTTGCCAGCAGTTCAGATCCCGGGTGTGGACAGGGCACTGCTTGGCAAGCCATGCTGTGGTAGGCGTCTCACAAATAAAGTAGAGGAAGATGGGCACGGGTGTTAGCTCAGGGCCAGTCTTCCTCAGCAAAAAGAGGAAGATTGGCAGCAGTTAGCTCAGGGCTAATCTTCCTCAAAAAAAAAAATTTCAAAAAAAGCTTTCAACTGGTTGGATGAGGCCCACCCACATTACAGAGGGCAATCTACTTTACTCAAGGTCTACTGATTTAAGTGTTAATCTCATGCAAAAAACACCTTCACAGAAACATCCAGAACAGTGTTTAACCATATATCTGGGCACTGTGGCCCAGCCAAGTTGGCACATAAAATTAACCATCATAGGCAGCAATGGATGAGTTAATTTATGAGAAAGAGAGGGAGCATGAACTTGAGCTCATCTGGAATTTGGTGCCAGGCCGCCATGATTATTGCCTAAAATGTCAATGTTCTAGATGCCATAATGGGGCCACTGGTGGTTCTCAGCCCTGGCCATTACATTCATCTGGGGAGCTTTGAAAAGATACTGATGTCAGAGCCACCCTCAGAGAGTCAAATCCGTTTGGTCTGCGGTGGGGCTTGGGCCTCAACATGCTGTTCGAGATCCTCAGATGTTCCTAACGTGCCGCCGGGGTCGAGAACCTCTGGGCTGAGTGATGTCTGATCCTCCCCCAGGACGGACCAGCAGAGACGAGCACAGGCTCTGCAGCGAGGCAGGCTGGACTGGGGTCCCCCTCCCTTCGAGTGATTATGGGGTGCCAGAACAGCCATTTACCTCCATGAGGCTGTTAGTTTAGTCAAAAGATGCTTAGAAGGCACTCAGCACAGCCCTGGGAGGGAGGAGACACAGCATACATCAGTATATGTCAGTATATGCCTGCTCCCACCACCCAGCTTGGTATTAACAACCTGGGGGTCCCTGTCCTGTCATTTTTATTTAAGTTCTTGTTAAACTATAATAATAATTATGCTTTGTCTAGCATGTATTGAGCTTTGAGACAGACACTGTGCCAAAGGCAGATATTATCTTACCTAATTCTCACAGTAATCCTATGAGGAAGATCCTTTGGTGGTCCCAGGTTACAAATGAGGAAACTGAGGCCCAGAGAGGTTAAGCAACTTTCTCAAGGCAGATGCTGGCAGTCTGAGATTTGTCTGACTCTGAAGTTTCAAGCTTTTTAAGGAACTTGCTCCAGGAGACATAAATCAGGGTTATGGCCCATGGGGAAGGAGGAAACAAAAATGGCATAGTTTCCAGATGGCACCATTGTGTACCTAGAAAACCTAGGAAAATAGAAATAAAAATTCTTAGAATGAATGTGAAAGTTTAGCAAAGACTTGGTGCATGCCCAAAAGTCAGTAATGTTGCTGGTGAATAGCAACAGTCAGCGGACATTATATTTAAAAATAAAGAGCTCATTTGCAATAGAAACAAAAACATGAAATACCTAGAAGTAAATCTGGTGAGAAAAGTGAGGTGTGTAAATGAATTCAAGTATCATACTTCATTAAGGGCCTTAAACAAGGGTCGACCTTTGGAGAGATGGCCTGTGCACATGGGAGATATTGTAAAAACGTCAAGTTTTTGAAAATTAGCTACAGGTTAAAACAATTCCTTGGGCTGGCCCCGTGGCCGACTGGTTATGTTTGCATGCTCTGCTTCGGCGGCCCAGGGTTTCACCCGTTTGGATTCCAGGCGCAGACATGGCCCTGTTTGTCGGGCCGTGTTGGGGTGGCATCATACATGCCACAACTAGAAGGACCCACAACTAAAATATACAACTATGTACTGGGGGGATTTGGGGAGAAAAAGCAAAAAAAAAAAAAAAGATTGACAGCAGTTAGCTCAGGTGCCAATCTTTAAAAAAAAAAAAAAAAACAGAAGAATTCGTTTCTTTTTTCAAGTCAAAATTAGGCATTGCTGGACCGGACTGGTGGTACAGTGGTTAAGCTGACGCATTCCACCTCTCAGCAGCGGGGTTGGCCAGTTCGGATCCCGGGTACGGACATGGCACTGCTTGGCAAAAGCCATGCTGTGGTAGGCGTCCCATGTATAAAGTAGAGGAAGATAGGCATGTGTTAGCTCAGGGCCAGTCTTCCTCAGCAAAAAGAGGAGGATCAGCAGTAGTTAGCTCAGAGCTAATCTTCCTAAAAAAAAAAAAATTAGGCGTTGCAGTAATTTCTAAATGATTCAAAAATGTCAAGGTGCAATCTCTAGGATGCCTTCTGAGTTCCTGGCGACTTCATTATCTCAGAAGTAAAGAGTCAGTCCTGAGCACTTGAGTTGGTTCTGGATTTCATTTCAGAGCTTGCCACCTAAGGCAGTGAGATCTTTGCCTGGCTGCACATGGGCACACTCAGATCTGAAGTAATTTATTCAAAAAAATTGTATCACAGTTTTTGAACTTTTAAATTGTGAAACATATCATAGGTTTAGAAATCTCTATAAAATATTTACATGTATTTATGCATACCTATATGTATACATAATATGTATGTACACTAACGTATAGCTATGTAATTTATATATACAATTTAACGAATAATTTAATGAACACTCATGGAACCACCAGGGGCAGACAGGCTCTTAAGAAGGCCCCATGATCAGCTTTCATGTGCTTGCGTGATTCCTCCTGTTGAGTGTGGCAGAATCTGTGACCTGCTTCTAGACACATAGAATATGGCAAAAGTGAGGGGATATATGTGATTGCACATGTGTGATTACATGACATGAGACTGAAGCATCTGGTACATGCAGCTGGGAGCTTCCCTATGGAGAGGGCCACGTGGCCAGGAACTGAGGGCAGAGCTCCGGTCCACAGCTACCCAGAAACCGAGGCCTGCAGTCCAGCAGGCTGCCGGAAACTGAAGCTGCCAACAGCCATGTGAGCTTGGGAGCAGTTCCTTTTCCAGTAGAGCCTCAGAGGAGACCACAGCCCCAACCAACACCTTGATTATAGTCTTGCAGAGGACACAGCTGAGCTGTGCCTGGACTCCTGACCCACAGAAACTGTGAGATAATAAACATATTTTTTTAAGTAGTCAAGTTTTGGATAATGCTGTTATTCACCAATAAATAACTAATGTGCCACCATCCAAGTGAAGCCACAGAATATTGCCAATACCTTAGAATCCCCCTCGTGCCTTTCCTAATTCCATCTCCTTCCCTCCTCCCCCCAAGGAAGCACTATCCTCATCTTGGTTTTGATCATTGCTATGCTATTTTTTTTTTTTTTTGTAGATTTACCATCTATGTAAGTACCACTAAACAGGATATGGTTGGTTTTGAAAATATGAGTAGCAAATACACACCTAACTCTGTAATAGTAATTTAAAAAAAGGTCAGTGAGGTAATGTTTAACCTGACAAAGTAAATTTGAAATTGATCTTGAAGAATACACAGAAAATAAAGACAAAATATCTTGAAAAAGAAAAGTAACAAGGTGGATTCTCCTATTAGATATTAGAAGCTATTGTAAAGCTAGAATAATCAAACAATGCGGTGCCACTGAAGAGTGGATTGAGGATGAGACAGGATAAATATACCAGAAATGACCCTACTGAGTTTAAAAAGTTGTATAAATTAGAGGTGACATAACAAACAGTGGTTTACAAAAAAGAGACTTTTCAACGAATTAGCAATTGAAAAATATCGAGTTGGATCCTTGCCTCATGTTGTGCTTGCGTGCTTGTGTCTGCACAAACACGTGCAGACACACACACACTCCTTATAAATTGACGTACAGGTAAAAAGTGAAACCACAACAGAACAGAAAATACAGGTGAATATTCCTTAGTAATAAGTTTTTCAAGGTTTCTAAGCTTAAAAGCAATGAAAAATCGTGAAGAAATTTATGGATAAGATTTGATTACAGAGAAACTTAGCTCATTTTATCAGAAGTCAACCTAAACAAAGTTAGAAGATAAAGAATAGTCCATGAAACTTAGTTACAACAAACATGAAACAGTATCAGCTTCTTTATTTATCTATCTCAAGAGCTCACAGGGACACTCCAAAGACTAAGAAATTCATATAGGGAAAAGAGAAAGTAATAAACATATTAAATTCAAATATATTAGCATTTTATTTATTTATTTTAATGGACACAATTTCTTTTATTCAGGTGCAGAACATTATCAGTGAACAACCTCCATTCTAGAGGGGAATGAGAGAGGAAGTCAGTAGTTGACCCGACCTTTGCAAGGCTGGAATGAGACAGGCCCTCGCTCACTGTTGAGAGGAATGCAAATTAACAGAATGGTTTTAGAGAGCAGTTTCGCAAAATTGTTCGTAGGTCTTAAAAGTGTGCATAGTTTTTGTTCTAGTTATTCCATGTTTACTAATCTATCCCAAGGCAATCATCCTAAATGCTGGGGTTGATGTTAAAGCATGTTCATTAAGGCATTTGCACTGGCCAAAATGGAAACACAGTAAATATTAGGGGAATGGTTAAATGAATTATGGTGTATCCATCCCCTTGTTGGACAAAATGCAGATATTTAAGATGATGTTTATGTATCACTTTTTACGACAGATACATTCTTATGGCCATAAGTTAAACAAAAACAAGGCTGGAATCCTGTAGTAGACTCTTCCACCAAAGCCACAGCACTTGGTCAGCACTTGGTTGGACAGATCGGGGTCAAATCTCAGCTGCGCCACGTACTGGCCATGTACCTTTGTGAAGCTGCTGAATCCTTTTGAGACTCAGTTTTGCTCATTGGTTTGTTTCAAGGATCCAATGAAATCACATCAACAAAATAGCCCTGCATATTCTAGACGCTTAACAAACGTCACCTGCCTCTTTTTGTTAATAATGCTGAACATGGGGATTATGAAACATGGACATAAGAGGACAGAATCAAAAATCATGTACAGACTGATTATAAGTTTGAAATATGTATTTATCCACTAAGAGTTAGAAGAGTGAAAACAATTGGTTTTAGTTTTCAATTTTTAAAGACAAGTGGAAAAGAGTCGCCCATCTGTGTTTCCCTGAGAGTGTGGCTTCTGTCTCAGGTAGAGGCTGTGACAATCTTATTCACAGCGTCCTGGTGCCCAATCCTAACAGGTGAGAAATCTCATGCCAATCTTCTTCTCTAGAGACAGTGGAAATCTTGTAATGTTCCAACCCAGATGGGAAATGGGGTCTGGTGTGAGTTGGGGGACAAGAAAAGCATCTCTTTCACAATCCACACAGCCCACAACATTGGTTGTTAAACTTCAATGTGCACCAACACCAGCAGGGATACAGACTGCAGCTTCCCATGCATGATACTGAGAGAGTCTGATGTGGTAGGTCTGGAAGGAGGCTTGGAAATACATGTGCGTGTGTATAACAAAAAGTCAAGTTTATAAATCTTAAGCATAGAGCCCAATGCATAGATAAACACCTATGCATATCTGGTATGTTCACGTACCACAGTGTACCATATGGTATACTATGTATAGGGATAGATCTATATACATATCTATGTATATACCTATATATACATATTTTTTCACATACATATAAACCTGTATAACCACCATTTAGATAAAGACATAGAAAGTTCCAACAGCCTGAATGCCCGTTCCCAATCAATAACCCCTGCACCCACTCCGGGGAACCGTTATTCTAACTTCCGTCAACACAGATCAGTCTGCTCTTGAACTTCGTATAAAGGAAACCACACAGCTTCCCTGTCTTGTGTGTAGGTCTCCTGCGCAGCATCCCGTTTGTGAGATGAATCCCACACTGTGGTCTGTATCAGTGGTTTGTTCACTTTTATTGCTGAATGTGGATAAACCACAATTCGCTCCTCCGTTCTCCTGTTGAAGGGCATCTGGGTTGACCCCAGTTTGGGGCTTTTTTGGAACAGCGCTGCTCAACGCTTCTATCCAGGCTTTAGCTGGACATGCACACCCTGTTCTCCTGTGTGTCCTTAGGAGTGGGGTTGATGGGCTGCAGGACAGGTACATGTATCTTTAATTCTGCTAGACACTGCCACACAGTGGAAATCCATATTTTTGTAAGGAGTTTCTGATGCGAGTGGTCGTGGGCCACACTTTGAGAAACACTGTAGCCAAAAGCCCCATTATATGAGCAAAAGCAAACATCTTCCCTTTGATGCGCTGTTTCTTGGGGTCCGTGTGTGGAAGAGCTTCCTCACACTCCCCCGCCCGGAAGAGTCAGACACCAGCTAGGGGACTTGAGGAAGAGGAGAGAATGAGAACTTAAATCCATACCATCCGTTAGCACCTCTCAGGAACAAATCTTTGCAGTGTACCTCTTTCCCCTGGGAGAAAGAGGCTGAGAACAGGAGCTTTGGTAGGACCAGGAAGGTAAGACAGCTCACTGGCCACTCCCCTTTGCCAGTGAGAATAAAGCCCATTTATTTGCTCATAAAAAGGGGTCTGTTTTGGGGGACAGCCTGGTGGCGTAGTGGCTGGGTTCATGTGCTCCACTTTGGTGGCCCAGGGTTCAGAGGTTTGGTCCGGGTTGTGGACCTCGCACTGCTCGTCAAGCCACACTGTGCCGGTATCCCACATAAAGTGGAGGAAGATGGGCACAGATGTAGCTCAGTGACAGAGGAAGATTGACCACAGATGTTTGTGCAGGGCCAATCTTCCTCACCAAAAAAAAGGCGGGGGGGGAGGGTGTCTGTTTGGGACTTTAGGTTATCCCTGTGTGGAGTGACTGTATCTTCTGTGTATTTTTAAATAAGGTACTTGCAATTGGTTTCCTTCATTCTGACAGCAGCCAGCCCACGCTCTTAACAAGGGAGTGGCTTGCAGGAGACAAAAAAGATGACATTCCTCCTCCTGGGCCCAACAAATGCCAGTTATGGGAAATCTTTCCAGGTTTCCTTTTCAGCGAACTCTGGCCATTTCAGCGCTGGCTCAGCAGCTTCTCTGAGGTCAGAAGTCCAGGAAACAGGTTTCCTGCTGGCTGAGGCTGGGAAGGAGGGCCACCTGGCGTGTTGGCCAGGCTCTGCGTCCTTGGGCCCTCTGCCAGGAGCCAGTTATCCGTCCCGGCTCCAGTGCCTCCCGCAGGTCAGTTCAGCCTCGCCCAGCCGTGATCCCAAGCTGCTCTCTGCTGTTTTTAGCTGAGCACTACAACCGGGGCCTCAGAAACCAGAGGAAGCGCAGGTCTCCAGACGTGGAAGAAGTGCTTCCACAGGCAGGCAGGCAGGAGGCGAGGGCTGTGGGTGTGAAAGCAGCCAGGCTCTGTACCTTCAGGAGCTCCCCAAGCCTGAAAGGTGGGCTGATAACCCGCACCTGCCCCACTCCCCCGAGGCTGGGTCTCACGTCCCTCCTCCGGGCTCCCACGGCCCCCCTATGCCCTCTACCACAACCCCACTATGCTGGATTCACTTGTTGAACGTCTCCCCACCACTCTGTGAACCCAGTGAAACAAGACAAGCCGCGTCTGTCTTCTCACAAAGCTGAGCGTGTTCCCAAAGCTGAACGTGTTGTGAGGTACAGAATAGATGATGAGTGAATATTTAGCTGAATATCTCAGTGAATTAACGATTGAGTAGACTTCGAATGAATGAATAGAGGGAAGAAGCCAAATAGCTCATTCACGTTCTGTTTAAGAAAGTTAAGCAGTTAGGATCATGGAGTTGTAAACGCCTTCTACCTAACAAAAAAAAAATCCTAGCTCTTTCAAAATAAAAAGGAATGCTTCGTGTCTGAGTTAGCAACGTCTGGAGGTATTTTTGGTTGTCACCACTGCGTCAGGAGATGCTGCTGGCATGTAGCGGATAGAGACCAGGGATCCTGCCCACCTCCTGCCATGTACAAGACAGCTCCCACAACAGGAACTGTCCCGTCCAGGCTGTTACTAGTCCTGAGGTTGAGGGAGCCTGAGGGAAGGAAGCGCCCTGCTGGAGGGCTGCTGTGGACGTGGCTCACTACAAACCGGTGGCAGCAAAAGCTGCTATTGAGAAATTTGCTCCAGTTAAAAGCGAGATTGAAAAACGGCAATAGACAAGGACCATTTGGAGGAGATTTTCAGGTTATACCAGCAAAAGCCAAAGAAATGCTCCAGCTGTGTGTCAGAAAGCGAAGAAATGGGTGGCTTCTCTATAGGACATGTCAACGAAACCCAGAAACGTGTTTGCCTCTCGTGGCTGAGCCAGTGAGAGAGGCAGCTTTCCTCCCCGGTCAAAGGCTGTGGATTGCTGCCTGAGTGTTGTCTTCATTGTGATGAACGGGACATTGCAACTTTCAAATATTATCAACTTTGTTTCTAAATCCAATGGACTGGATGCTATGATGGAAAAGAAAGAAGGAGGGAAGGAAGGAAGGAAGGAATTCAAGGCACGATTGTCAAAAACCCAAGTTATTTGGGGTACCTTGCTTGACCTGACTTCGTGTACCACAAACGACATGGAGGTAAGCAAGAATTCAGGAGACAAAGGCACTGTGTGTGCTTCTCCCCAGAGCACTCAGAAGGTGACCTTTCCCGCTCCCAAATCTCTTAAAAATAACATGTCTCAGAGCATTATCCTTGGAATGCCTTTAGACTGATTCGTGATTAGATGAGAAGAAAGCAAGCCGATGATGATAATTCAATTGCTGATGAGATAGTGTCTGTCTTCACCTGTAAACTCTTATCTTGTTCTCCATGCAGCCACATTGATGGTTCCAGCCAACATCCTTGAAAAAATATCATTTTTTAGGGGGTAGGGGGGATACACACCATGATTTCCTGTGAAGATCATACTAGTTGAAATTTAATTGATTATACAAGAATGCAAGCTCCGGATGAAGTTCTTAATAAGTCATTCCCTGCTTTTGTTCCTCAATCACTCTACGAAATAAAAGTCACTCCCATTCTGGCTTCCCAGCATCTCACCTCCCCTGTGGAACATATAGGAGGGGATTATCCCACTTCATACACGGAGGCTCAGTGGGCAGAGTTAGCTTGTCGAACACCATTCAGGAGGTGAGAAGCAGACCCAGGGCTACAAGCCATTCTTCTGATCAGCACCTGATGCTGAAGGCAGCACCTGGAAATGCAGTAATATTTATACTGGCCACTCAGCCTGTAGCTACTTGCTTCCAGCTTAATTTGTCCATTGGTGGTTGCCTTTACTCCCCCAACCCCTCAGGACAAGTCCTGAGGTCTCTTTCCTTTGTTTACTGAAGACCCTTCAAGTCTGTCTGTCCTGTGACAGCTGTCATGAGACTTGCCCGAGGGACGCCCAGCTGGGAACCGAGGCTTGTCTCGCAGCTGCCCAACCCCTCTGTGCAGTAAGTCACTCCAGACCCAGCTGCCGCCAGTGCTGCTCCCCATGCCTGAGAGTGGAGAGATGATGCTGACTCACACACTGGGGCCGGTGAGGACCAGGAACCTTGGAAGGGGAGCTCACTGAACAGCTCTGCTGCGCAAACCCTGGTGGCTATTTACGTGGAAGATACTAGTGCGGTGGGCAAAGAGGTTTTTTATCCTGTCTCTTTTGTGGAGTGGTCATTGTACCAGATCACATACTATACAATCACAAAATGCTGCAAGAGAATCCAAACTAAAAGGCCCGGTTCAGGGTCACTTCTGCTAGTCTGGCTCATCCACCAAGAACACACTTTTCCAGGTCGATCCCTTCTTGTCGTGGGGTTTCTAAAGTCTCGGGACCTATTCAGCCAATTGCCCCCAAGGTTCTTTTTTCCCTTTCAAAATTAATTGGTTAATTATTAATTAAAAATTAATTATAGTAACAATAGTAATATTTATTAATAATTAACAAAAGCTTTTATTTTAATTATTAATATGATGCTAAACTAAGAATTAATCAATTGATAATAAATTATAAGTCAACTAGTAAGAAGACTTCTGTGGTGACAAGGTCTCTACCTTGTCAGGTAGGAGCAGGTGCTAACAGGGTGGCCCAAACTTCCACCTCAACAAGTGAAAGCTCGTATATTGTTGTCAACGCTCTCACGTATCATCACGGCCTAAGGAGATTTTCTAAGCCTCAGCACGTCTCAGAATCTTGTCCTACAATAAACCTATGAAAACCACTCCTTATCTGCCCTCAGTTTCTGCTTCCTGCTAGCTGCTAATTAGATGCCCATGGTCCCGGATTTTAGACAGGATTCTGATAGCCAGGGATAAGACAGCCCGGGGTTAGTCAGAAAAGAGCAGAGTCACAGAAATCTAGGACTTAAGACAAGAATAGAAAAAACAGAGATTTTTGGCTAAAGAATGAGAGGTTTAGAATTATCTCCATAGAAGGAACGAATTAATGAATCCAAGTGAGAAGAATATTCGATGATATGAAACCCGGCCGTGGATATTCTGCAGGAATGGCACATCCTGAGGCCTGTCTGGTTTCCTGAAAGCATCCTCCTCAGCCTGAGAGAGCACCTGCTCCAGGAAGCCTGCCCTGATTTCCCTTCTCTGAATTCTCCCTGGGCTCCTTCTGGGGCACGGTCGCTATTTGTTGTATATTATCATTGGTTGGGTATTAACTTTGTGTCCTGTATTCACAGTGGTACCTATCATTTGTACATTACTTATAGTTTGCTAATTGCCTTTTACATCTATAACAACAACAACAATAATGTTGAATATTAATTGTGTTTTCTGTTGGCCAAGCACTGACTTAGGGCTTTACTTGGAGTATCTCATATAATCCCTACACAACCCTAAGAGATGTGTACCATTATCATCCCCATTTTACAGATGTGGAAATTGAGGCGCACTGTGGTAGACACTGCTCATGGCCCCAATATGCATCCCATTCTTTTTTCTTTCTGTATAAGGCAGCCTAGGATGGGCTCTCAGTGGATGGATGGAAAAAGGGTTTGTTTCCTGCTCATACCATGGTCTGCTGAGAGCCCGGTGGTCGTCCCCCATCACAGGGTAGCCTTTCTGGACCATGTGGCCTCCAAGGTCAGGAGTGGGGAACAGACAGACAGAGGATCCACACTGCCCTTAACCGCCTCTGCCTGGAAGTGCCCCACACTCGCCTTTGTGGTCACAGGGTGAGGATGGGAAACATAACGACCATCCGATATTCGGGGAGTACAAACTGGCTCAGCCAATTTTGTTTGGGGTGGCAGTGTGTCCCGCTAAGCACTACATTCCCCAGTGTTCCTTGCACCAAGCAGTGGCCCAATTCTGGTTAATGAGACCCAATAGAAAGTCTGCAGTCATTCCAAGAAAAGTTTCGCTTCCCTGATATAAGGACCGCCTCTCCCTCTTCCCTCAGCCTTTCTCGACCTTCCTTCCCAGCAGGCAGATATGACATTGGAGGGAGAGCTGCCAAAATGGAATAACAAGGCAACAGCATGAGAACGAAAGATACAATTTAAAGATGGTGGAGCCAAAGGACGGGAGCTGGGATGATGATGGTTTCATGGCAGTGTCTGCAGGACTGCCCCGTCAGTTAGTCACGGGTTGCTCTATCCTGTCTGAGCACCTGAAGGCAGTTGCCAAGGGAGAGAGTCACAGAGCTGGGGAGGAGAGGAACGAGGCCCTCCAGCTCCTGTTGGGTTTGGCCAATGAGAAGCACCAAGAGTACTCAACTCCTGTTCCTGACCACTGCTCCTGTTGGGTACTGGTTCTAACACCTCCCTGTGTGCCTTAGGTCCAGCATCCTGCTGAGCTGCCTCCTGGGTGCTTCATCACCCCTTCATGATTTCCTTAATCCCACCCACACCCCTCCCAATAGTCCTTCGTTCAAATATCTTCAGTTAACCCTTTGCGCTGCCATCTGTTTCCTGCACATAAACAGGGGTGTGCTGCTCACTGCTTCAAAGGCAGCCGCCCCCACTGTAGAGCTGCAGCTCACCTCCCTGTCTCCTGACAGGTCTTGAGAGTGCACTCTGACCTAACAGAGAACTTCCGGCGAACACGCAGTGTCAGCCACACCCAATTTCAGGGCTATATTCTACTCTTTACAGGAGTTCAGTCATTTGCCCAAAATTACCCACCTGATAATTCTCAGTTTCAGCAGCTGTGACCTGGGGATAACACTCACACTGCATAGGACTATTGTGAGAATTAGATGAAATAACGATACATGGTAGGGTTGCCAGGTTTAGAGAAGAAGTACAGGATGCCCAGTTAGATTTGAATTTCAGATCAACTGATTTTTTTTGTCTGTGCAATATTTGGGATATACTTGTATTAAAAAATTATTCATTGCTTCCCTGAGATCCAGATGTAACTGGGTCTCCTGTATTTTATCTGGTGAACCTAAATATCTGTGACGTGCACAGCACATTGATTGCACTTTACCTCCAGTGAAGCTAATATTACTATTTTTAATTCTCTTTTCCCTAGTCCCTAACAGAGTACCCGGCAGAATGCTCAAAAAAACAGCAACTAGGGGCCAGCCCCGTGGCTGAGTGGTTAAGTTCACATGTTCCGCTTTGGCGGCCCAGGGTTTCGCTGGTTGGAATCCTGGGTGTGGACATGGCACTGCTCATCAGGCCATGCTGAGGTGGCATCCCACATGCCACAATTAGAGGGACCTACAACTGAAAATACACAACTATGTACAGGGGGACTTTGGGGAGAAAAAGGGAAAATAAAATCTTAAAAACAAAAAACAGAAAACAACAGCCACTGTCTTTGAATAAAGAAATGGATGAAAAAATGGAGAAACTGAGAACCAGGGAGGTGATTTGTCTGAGGTCAAATTTGCCCCGCTGGTAAGTGGCAGAGAAGAGCCTGGAATCTGGGCGTCCTGACTTCTGGCCCAGCATCCCTTTCTCCAGATCACTTTGAGGAACAGAGAGGAGGAAATTGCCAGAAGAGGGAGGTGATCCTAGGGTGGCCCTGAGTAGATTCCTAAATTCCCTGGAAACAGCCTTTATTTTTATTTTTTAAATTTCTTTTATACCGAGTACAATAATAATGTCCTTACTTTAAAATGAAGGAATAGTTATATTCGTCCTCCCGAACTGCTTCCTTAGGGCCGGGGTGAGAGCTGAAAAGGCAGTGCTGTGCTTGCTGGGGACTTTTTTCCCCTTGAACAAAAGATAAATCATTAAAAGTTAGACATTAGAAACCTTCTGTCTGGACCTAAATAATCATCAGGAAATTTGAAGTTTTTTATTCTATAATAAAATAAGAAATAATTTCTTTTTAAAGAGTATCTAATCCAGTGGTTGTCAAACTTTTTTCAGTAAAACTATTTTTATAAATAAAACTTACGCAGAATCCCAATTTATAAAAGGGTTAAGCAGGATATTTCTTAGTTAAAAATAGTGTGCTCTTAACTCCAACGTATCATCAATGTAAACAATGACACAATTTAAAAAAACCAAAGTTTAAACTACAGATTCAGATGGAAGCTTTGTATCATGTTTCTATCTCACGCAGTTGAACTTTTTTACATACCACGTTTACATCACCGGGGGCTGCAGTTTCACATCCATCCCAACAATTTCATGTCAGTCTCAGTAATCAAACATTTCTTCATTTTGTTTTAGTTGCAGAATATTGAGGAAATTTGGTTCATGCAGAAGAATACTTGCAACTGATGAAAGATTTTTAAAATTCATCTTTTAATCCAAGGATACTGTTAACTGAGATATCAGGAAACATTATATTCCCAGATCTGCCCCAAATCAAATCAAGCTTAGCAAGGCAAGCGAATGCATGGTGGTGCGTTCGAATTTGGTGTGTGGTGGGGCTGGCTGGCTCCTCCTCTTCCTCTTCCAGAGCAACAAGTCATTGCTGGGCATTGGGCACCTAACCCTGGCTGCATCTCCCAGCCCCTTACTCCAGCCATCTCGCTGCCCTTAGCAGGTTAGGTGTGGTCAAATGACTAAGAGGCTCCCCAAAAATAGGAGTGGAAATGATGGGCCCTAAAGACCACGTGTGTGCCTCCTCTATGCTTTCTTCCACCTCCTGGAATGTAAGACCAAAATGCAGAAGCAACTCAACCTCAACCTGGCCAACAAGACCCCGAGGAACAGACACACCCAAGGACCTGGAATATCCATTTGGAACTGCCAGGTTCTGTGAGCCTGATAGCTTCCTATTAGATAATGACATCTCTGGTGAGGTTGGTGGTGATCTGAACAAATGTGATTTTTTGGATACTGTATGAAATGTGTTAGCATTTGAAAGATCTGTACAACTCAATGAACCAGTATTTTTCAAATAGTCAAAGAATGTCACAAAATTATGCATGGATCAAAGATGCATTCAAAATGGATTTTAATATAACAGAGCACAAAATGTTCATTGGTAATGGTTTCAGATTCCACATTGCAATTAACCTTTAAGAAATTTCCGCTTGTCGAGTTTAGGTATAGTGTGAAAGATGAATACCCACAATTCTGTGAAAATACTATTCAAATTCTTGTACCTTTTCCAACCGTGTATCTGTGCAAGGCCAGATTTCCTTCATATACTTAAACTAAAAGACATATTTCACAGATTGGAGAAGCCAGATATTAAAGAGATTTTCCAAAATATAAAACAATGCCACTTTTTTTTTCGGTTTTGGAAAATATTTTTCTTAATGGTGTGTAACATGCAATGGGTTTATAATTGTTACTTTTGAATACATTAATAACTTTTAAAATTTTTTCTTGGTTTTCAGTTTCTAGTACAGTCATATTGATAGATATAATCCGCAGAATCAAAAGCTCTTCGGAATCTTCAATAACTTTCAAGTGTCGAGAGCACCACAGGTCGTTGTGCTGGTTTATATCAGAAAGGGGCCCTGGTGCTCGGAGGTCCAGGTGGGAGGCATGAAATTTTAACAGGCTTAGGGTCACACACACACTGGGCACATTCACATAAGGTTAGACCCAAGAGACCCTTTTTTCAATACACAAATCACTTAGAGAAGTAGTTTTATGCCCAACAGTTGGTTGGTCTGGTGATGAATACAATTGTTAGCAGTGATCAGCAGTAAACATGAAAGTTTTCTTCTACGTCAGATCCAGTTCCAGCACATCCTTGTATTTAGCACATGCATGCACACAGACGTGTTTTGCAAAAATTGATCAAACTGTTCAAATGCATATCATCTACATGATCTTTTAAAAAGGGCTGTGCTCTGATGGAAACAGACTTTGTTCTATACTCCAAAAGAGGTCCATAGGGGCTAACATTCTTCTAGTCGAACTTCATCTTACCAAAAAAGAGAAAAGCTTGGAGAGGCTGGGTGACTGGCTCTGAGGTCACACTGTAAAGTGGCAGACCTGGGACAGAACCCAAGATCCCTGACTGAGTCTAGCTTTCTTCCCACCACATTGCCTCTCTAGGTCGGGTCTGTGCTCTCCTTGAGCTGGCGGATAAGCAGGATAGGAGGCACATGTTACCCCCATCCAGGTACTGGTCCTTGCCGGGCATTGCTGATGAATTTCAGATCAAGGCAGGGTTCCAGTGAGCCTAACAAAGTCCTGGAATCCTTACAACTGTTCCAGATAACCAGAGCTGGTTTGCAGAAGGAAAGGAGGTTGGTGTGCGTCAAAGTACTGCCCTGGGCACAAGTGGAGCCGAGAGTAGGTCCGGTCTGGGTCACTCCTGCAAACGTAGCTTCTCCTCCCAACAGAAGGAATGTGACCTGCTGCTTAGGCTGTGACCAGAGATCACCAGCAAACCGTTAGGTCACAAAGGCCACCCACATTCTTCTTCTCTCTCCAAAGATAAAGTGGCTTTTACTTTTAGTTTACTCTTTTAAAAAAATTTTACTTGTGAGTACAAAGGTCTCGCTCCTTGAAATGAGTGGGGATCTTGGGTATACTCAAGTTCTGCTTTAAGCCGCCTGGTGATGAGTGAAGGGACTGTGGGAGGTGCCCCAGGGCTGGCTGGAGAGCACCTCCGACCTCCCTCCTTCCTGGGGACCCTCTAAACCTGAAAGCCTGGGTTTTAATCTTTTTTCATGTGGTCACTCTGCATGCATTGTCCGTTTTTAATGATGTATTTTGAAAACTTTCTCATGTGTGGACACAATTCCCATTTAAAAACTTCAGAGCGCTCAAGGAAAATTCTGCCAAGTGTCATACTAACACACCTTTGGTCTGGCACGTGCTCAGTGTGCCGTTTACCGTGTTTTTTATTTTATGGTGGGCTTTTTTTCTCCTCTTCAATGCAGATTTAAACAAATATATACAGTCAAATGTATCAATCTTTTATCCTTTACAGTGTGTGTCATTCTTAGAAACACTCTTGTTGTGTGACTACATAAGGTCCCCAAGTTTTCTTCTAGAACTCTTATTTAAGCTCCATTGTTTAAAATTCAAAACTTTGACCTACTGTTAGTCTGGTGGAAGGACAAAGTAAGCAATTCTATTTATTTTTTTATTGTTACCCAGTTTTACCTCGACTGTTTATTGAATAATTCACCATTTCCCCATTGATGTGAAAACTACCTTGTCCCCATTCAGAGCACACACAGGAACAAAGCCCATTTCTCTCCTTGTGTTCTCTGGTGGCCCCAGCTTTAGATGTTACAGACTAACACTTCTCTTTTCCTTTTTTCAGCTTTTTATACATGAACTATAGAAGCAATATGATGAGACCAGAAGGGGAAAAACATTTTTTTATTGGGACTGCAAATTTATAGACATCTTTACAATGTCTTTCTAGCCAAGAACAAGATAATCTCTATTAATTGGGATGCTTGGGAATTTAGTTTTTCCCAACATCTAAAGACATATTATTCCTTACTTTTGAAAGCAGTATCAGAAAGGTCACAGACTGCCACACAAGTTGAGAATCAGCTGGGAGCTAGACATCATTTGGTCCAATGTTTTCAGTTTAGAAATAAACTTGGGCCCAGAGAAGGGAGGTAAGGTGGCTCAGGTCACACAGCAACTTGGCAGTCGGGATGGGAACGGGACTCAGGAATCCTGGCCCCTTCCCTGGGCTTCTCTCCTACCACACAGTGGATCTAACTCTGCTCCTGAACTGTCACCAAGGCTGCAAGCTGGTGGATACCCAAAGCCACGAGGGTCCCACGCAGCTCGCCACGCCACACCCCCCCACCACGTGCCCCATCACAAAGTCAGCGATCCACAACGAAGAGAAAAGATATTTAATTATTTCGCGGTCTTAGCTCATAAAGCGCTCAAAGTGTTTTCACAAGTGCAAGGGGAGGGGTGCTGTCAGCCACATTTACCAGTGATTCCGACACACGCACAAATTCAAATCACTGTGCTTTATACTTACTTGTAATTTCTGCACTGAGAACGAAAAGGTGAAAACGGTGACAGGTGAGTTACAGCGACTCCATCTTTGCCTTTAAACTAACCTTTGCTCTTGGGGGCAGAAGGGGAGAGAGAGACAGGAAAACATACAAGCCCGACAGAGACCCGGTACCGAGACCCTCAGCCCGGCCTGCAGGACTCTGAAGACCTAGAGACGGCGCCCACCACACACTAGCTGTGAACACCGACACGCAACAGGTAAGATATACAAAGAAAAAAACCAAAACCCACAGTTCCATTCTTAAAATCAAGCACAAAAACCGACAGAGAGACACAAGGCTCCCGCGCGCCCTCTGCTCTGGAGCAGCTGTCCCGGGGCAGGAGGGCGGTGCGGCCTACCCCAGCACCCCGTGACATCGCCCTCCGCAGGATGCCGGCCTGCTGACGCCCCCTCTTCTCGCCACGACGGCCACGTTCCGCAGGCGGGGGAGTGGGACACACGGGCGGCGGGGTCTGTGTGCTTTCGAGGCTGTGCCTCTGGAATGTTCTGCACTTGGGCTGCGCAGGTGGCGGGTCTGAGTTACGCTCCACACATTGTTTAAGTGCTCGCTTTATTTTTCATGTGCAAACTGTCACTGTCTAAAGCTTTCAGAAGGACGTGTACAGATCTGAACACCCTGTAGAGAGACGAGGGGATTCACGGGTTAAGGGCCCCTCCCTCCCGAGCGGGCGGGGGCAGGGCGCGCTAGAGAGGATTTAGAGAAACGCCGCGTTCTGCTGCAGCTGAATCTCGTCCCTGATGCGGCCCGTCCACAGGCGGGGCCTCAGTAGGCGATTGTCCACTCCTTGACAGAGGCGTCGTGGGAGGTCGTGACCAGCGTGTGCTCGTCCAGCCAGGCCAGGCTGCTGACGTGGTGTAGGCGGTGTGCATCTGGGAGGAAAGGACACGATTTTAAGGAAAACCAAATTCTCTGCTAAAATCGACACAGCCCCTGAGAACCCGAACACAGGGTGTCGCTCGTCGCACCCCTCCCTCTCCTCAGCAGGACGAGAGTCTAGAGTGACGGCAGGTGGGAGCGGGCATTGTAACCTGGCACTGCTGACGCTGGGCACTGCAGGGTGCCAGCAGCATCCCTGGCTGTACCTTCCAGACCCAGGCACGGTTGTGACAACCAAAACGTCCCCTCCCCCCAGGGCAGAAGAAAATCGATTTCTCTGTGCTATAAAGCAACAATCCACAGACGGCACACACACAGCTGCACAGGCATCTGCTGCATTTAATGGGGGTGAGGACGAACAAGGGTTGAGACGTGGGGCTGAGGACTCGTGTGACTTGCCCCTCTGTAAGTCACACCACGGGCAAGCAGATTCCATCAGCCTTGCCTCTACCACTCGCCTTCTGACAGAAAGAAGCTGCCCATGTGGGGCTGTCTCCTTGGCCACCTGCCCCACTCTGAGGTGCAGGAGAGGGAGCCCCATGGGCCTTCGCCCCCAGTCTCTAGGCCTGTAGCCCCATGGGTGCTGTGCTGGGCAGTTCCAGTTGTGTTCCGTGTCAGGGCTCTGCCTACATCACCACCGATTCTGTCCACATGGAAACTCGTCCATGTGCACGCCTCGGCCTAACCTCTCAGGATCTAGGAAGCCACCCCATACACAGGACCCAGAAACCCCATCCTCTACCCTGCTAGCTCTTGCTGTATCATGAACTTGCTGGAGTCTTACAACATAACTCGCTTTCCCTGTAGACCAGGCCGACCCATCTGAATCTGTTCCTGCCTGCCTCCATCCTGGACGGCCCACCCGCCTGGGTTGCAGGCTGCTGGTGCCCTCCCTCCACCTGCAGCGGGGGAAAGAGCTCTGGGGGCGGACTCTGAACTAGCTTTAAACAGGAAAGGATTCCATCTACGTTTTACACAGAAGGCTGCCTGCCGTGTAGAGCGTGGAGGAGAGGGGCCCAGGCTGCACGTGATGGCTAGGGAGGAGCGGTTCATGAGGGAGAGGCGGCGGGGTGGGACTTGAGGACAGAAGTTAAGATCTACCCTAGACGGGCACAGCGCCACGTGTGGCCACGGGCCACGTGACTACAGAGCCCTTGAAGTGACCTACTTGCCACATGTGGAAATAACATGTTGGGATAAAATTTACTATTAATAATTCCACCTTGTTCTCTTTAAAATGTGGCTGCTAGATACACGTGGCTCACATTATACTTCTGTTGGACATTGCTATAGCAGAGAGTAAGAACCTGGTCTGGAGTTCAGATTTAAGGGGGTGCAATGGGAGAAGGGAAGGTGCTGTGGTGTGAACATCTGTGTCCCCCCAAAATTCTTAAAGTGAAGACTGAACGCCCAGTGTGACAGTGCTGGGAGGGGGCCTTCGGGAGGAGCTCAGGTCATGAACAGGATGGGTGCCTTACAAAGAGGCCACCCAGCACTCCCTCTCCCCTTCTCCTAAACGAGGACACAAGGAGAAGTCTGTGACCCAGAAGAGGGCCCTCACCCGACCATGCGACACCCCGATCTCGGGCTTCTAGGCTTCAGAACTGTGAGCACTAAATTTCTGTGTTTACAAGCCACCCAATCTGTGTGTTTTGTTACAGCAGCCCAAATGGAACTACGACAGAAAGTGTCAGGAGTGACTCGCTTCCTCGGCACCTGTCCCGCGCATGGAGGCCACCTGCTCTCACGCTGGGAATTCGAGTGCCCTCAGGCGCGCTGGGTGTCTGGCAGGGGTGGGCAGAGGCCAGGGTTTGCTGAAGAGAATGAGAGCTAGGCCTCTATGGGGTCTCCTCCTCAGCAGCACAGACACGTAAGCCCTAGGGCTAGTGCCTGGGGACCCCTGGCCCATGGGCATTCCCTGCCGACATTGGTGCGAGAGTCACCTTGGATCTTGACCCTGGTCTCGGGGTCACTGAGGGTCCAGACGTACACCATCATGTCCATGCCGCCAGAGGCAAAATGCTCGTTGTCTGGTGACCAGGCCAGGCAGACGATCTTTGCATGGTGACCATAAAAAAGGTTGTTCTCCTAGATGGAGGGTGAAAACAGAGGAGGCGGGTCAGAGTTCAGGCCAGGGTCAGCAAGCATCATCTCCTCTAACCCTCACCATGACAATAAGGAGGGCTGGCATTTACGAAGCGCATTCTCTGTGACAGGCAACTCTTACCAACTCACCACCACCTCGTGAGAACCTGAGGTGACTGCCACTCTTAGAGGGGAAACGAAGGCCCAGAACGGTGTCCTCCAGGACCACCCTCAATCACAGCCTCTACACCCGTGCTGGACGTGCCTGCTCGCCTCCAGAGCTCTCAGGCTAGTAGGGGACAGAAATGTCTGCCGAATGATGAAGAGACGGCAGTGCCTGGAGGCTGGCCTGCCTCTCCCCAGAGACCCACCCCTTGTGGAGCCTGCAGCCAGGTGCATCCTCAGCCACAGGCTTTGTGTGCCACCATTTCCGAAGTGTGTCCCAGCCTTGAAGCCCTGTCTCATCACGGGGATGGACGTGGATGACCAGTAACACTTTCCTGACACGTTGGGGCACCTTTCCTTCAAAGCGCCCACCTTGTTCCTAATCCCCAGGAACAGGCGACTTCACCACCATCTCTCTTTCAAGTTTGCCTCTTCTGTCCTTTGTTGATTCTGCTCTTGTGAATTACTCAGCATGTCCTAAGCAGGACTTAAGTTATGTGCAGATGAAATTGCTTAAAATGTGATGAGTGCAAAATCTAATAAACGTGGCGCGAGGCCCTGGGGAGGGGTGTCATCCTGAGGTCACGGGTGCATGCTCACCACAGTGTATACTTTCACTCACCTGTGCCTTTCCCTATATGTAAATTTTACAGCAAAAGATAAAACGAAGACACTGCTGAACTCTAGCTAGTATGTGAGCTGGAGTATTTATGGGGAAATGTACCGAGGCCTGTGATTTACTTTAAATGCACCACAAAGCAGATTACTGGATGGATAGACAACGGAACATGGTAAAGTAATAACAGCAGAATCGAGGTGGTAAATTCTCTCAACGTTGTAGATTTCAAAACCGTCACACTGCGGTGGGGGCAGGGTGGGCCGTCGCGGTGGAGAGTCCGGGAACCGGGGAGTCCCACCCGTCCTGTCGCAGCAGCTCTTCCACACCCAGTGACCGAACCTCTCCTCTCCTCACCGCAGTCTAGCGTGTGTGAAACGGGACCACCCCTGCCCAGAGCAGAGCCCAACTGGCGATGAAAGAGGACCACTCTCTCACCTCACGGGGAGTTCCCTCAGCCGTCCTCCCAACGCAGGACCCGCCTGTTCTGCTCGGAGGGAACGGGCTCCCAGGTGCCTTTGCGACTGGGCCCTCCCCTCCCAATCCACTGCCCAGCTCCCCGAGAGCAAGCAGTGTCAGGACGATCCACGCTCACATCTGACAGGGTTTTAATGAAACTGAAAGTCCGGTCTAAGCCCTTTGACAGAGCAGAAAAATAAGGTCCCAGAGGCCAGAATGTTATTAGCAAGGCCGGCCAGATGAACCAATTATCTGGTCTTCACAGCAAGCCTCGCTGCACCTAGATCCCTAACTTTGGCAGCTGTGCTCTATCTCAATTACAAGACAGACCACAGGTGCCCGCCACAAGCTCCCAGACACTAGGGAAAGTCTCCCTGTCCCAGGTCACTCATGCTCTGAGAGTGATGAAGCCATGTGGTCTCATTTGTATCCACCTGGTTGGTGACGACAGGAGAGAAACTTTGGCCCCCGCCCGCCATCTGCACTGCCCAGCATGGGGACAGAGGGCAGTCCGCCCACTTACCGAGTAGCCGTCAGCAACGCTGAAGACTGTGACCACTTTGCTGGCATCACACACGGCGAGGAAGGCACCATCGTGGGAATACGCCACGTCGGTCACAGGGCCCTTGGCCTCCAGGAGCTTGCCCTCATCCTTGAGCGTGGTGCCCAGGATGGAGTACAGGCGGACATTCCCGTCCTGCAGGACAGAGGGGCAGTGGGTCACACACACACTGTCGATGCCCTTCTTTCTGGAGGGAGAGGCTGGGGTATCAGTAAGAAGTGCTTTTCCCTCTATCTGCTGCCCCAACTCAGCCACCAGCCCACGTACTGCCCCCGCAGCCAGGTGAGCTGCTCCTTCCACAGGGCACCAGAGGATGCCTCCTCAAGTCCCTCAGAGCTCTCCTGGCTTACTCAGCACAGCGGCAGAATTACTCGGAAGATGGTTAAAATGCAGAATCTTAGGCACCCCCAATTCGGATTCTGCATATTTGGGTGCTCAAGAATCTGCTTTTCTTCATGAATACTTTAAAAAGTTCCAATGCAGGTATTCACAGGCTGAGAAAACGCCTGTACTCGTGTCAACTCTCCAGCAAGGGCCCTCGACCATCTGGCCTTGTCCCCTCCAGCCACACCATCTGGCCCCTCGTGCTCCCTGCCTGCTCCCAGCCCCCAGCCGATTCCTTCAGGCGCCAGGCTCCCCTCTCTGGTGAAACTTCCCTCTGTCCAGCCCGCCATCTCCTACAGACTCCCTAGGCATCGCGGTCCAGGCACATCTCAGGGAAGGCACACCTGCTTTTCCACAGGGCATGCGCCACTCAGCCACTGGCTGTCCCTGAACTCCAGGGGTCCTCGAGCCAGAGATGCCCACAGGATGTTCAACAGCCCAGTTCCGCTCTGCTCCCCAGCTGCAGCCTCCAGGAGCTGCCTGGGCATCTGTGCTGACGGTCCCACCTGTGCTTTGGGAGCTCAGCTAGGGTGGAGGCACTTTGGGCACCTCCCCTCTAGGCCAGGGATCCCCTCAATTTTATGCTCCCAGAGCCCTGTCCAGGGCCAGGCCCTGAGAAGCGTAACACATGCTGGAATGAATCAGTGAAGGTGGCAAGGCGAGCAGAAGGGGGCCTGAGAAGGAAAAGGGAAGTATTGGGGTGGGTGGGGACCCTGTGAATGCCCGAGGCTGCCCTGCAAGGCAATCAGGGACCAGCTCGTCCTCTCAGGGCAGCTGAGCTGTCGGCCTTCCAGACAACCACAAGGTCTGCTATGTCCACGACGCCCTCCTGCTTTGCCTCTGTTGAGGGAGGAACACCAAGTCCAGCCCCATGTGGCTCTCTGAGCACAGCAGTCCTTGAGGCCACTGACCAGCCCACTCCATGCCTCACGCAGCAGGAGTCTGGGCTCTGTAGTCTTGTGAAGAGGAACCTGCCCCCAAGGGAAACTGGAAGGAAGGGAAAGGCTGCATTCACAGATGGCACATGGAGATCATGGGAACCACACACTGCCGATGTCCACCGTCAGGGTGAGTGACACTCACCCACTGGAATGTTATAACATCATTAAAATAAATGACACTCGTGTGTATGGGACAATGGGGTAACTCCATAGAAACGCAGATGTGCACCTGTGGGATGTACAAAAATGCACAGGCCTAGGACTGGAGACAAGTTGGAAAGATGAAAACTGCCGACGCCTCGAGGTCCTAGCTGAGAGAATGGACTACCCAGCAATCTCTTTTTCAGGAGATAAAAGGGAAGGCCTAAGAAGCAGGGCATGGTGATGTGGCTGTGCCAGAGGAACATCAGGTTCAAATCCCACTTCTGACCTTAACCTCCTGCCCCAGGACCCCGGCTGGGAACCCCTCCCTAAAAAGGCAAAGGCTGTTTCTCAGGACACGCCTGAGGGTGGGTGGGGAGCGGCCTGGCCCGTGAGGAGAGGCTGGCTCTCGAGCTGGCTCAGTTCCACATCCGGCACCTCCAGATGAGACGGGGCCCGGCATGAAATGCCTGCCCGGCCTCTGGCACAGGGATGGCGCTGCCCAAGCACTGGCTTCCCCAACTAGAGCGAAAGGCCTGATGTTCCAGCCGCAGAATCATTCACCAGCGACCCTGCCCTCGCAGGGCCAGGTGAGGACGGAGGCAGTGTGGCCCGCACTCAGACCTGGGCTGGCAGACAAACCCTGCAGTCCACGCAGCACTAGTCTTCCTTAGAGAGCCGGAGAACTACAGTGTGGACGACAGAAGTCAGAACTCCAGGAAAACCGTGAAACCATCAGGTTAGTACTTTACTTCGCAGGTGTTATGATCTGCTTGTCACTCTCCTCCCCGCAAGCTCCAAGCCCAGCTTGTCAGCACCACTCCTGTCCCAACACGCCACACTCTCGCACTCCTCAGCCACTCACGGGACCCTCACCGAGGCCACAATGTCCCCTCCTCTGGGCTCCCTGCCGTGTGCTTCAGCACAGCCCCTCCTCACCGTGGGGCCCTCTGTCTCCTCCACACCACTGCACAGGCCAGGACGAGGGTCCTGGGGGCTGGGCAGCCCAAGGGGGCTCTCACTCAGGCAGCAGGAGATGCCCCAGGCTGGTTCCCAGGGGCCCAGTCCCACTGCCCTCCCGTGTGCCCTGAGACAGAACCACACTCACGCAGCTCAGGTCGCCCCCAAACCACCCAGATACCCAGAAGGCGAAGGCAACGGGGTCCTTACCGCGCCCCCGACAGCCACCATGTCACCGCTGGGGTGTACTGCCACAACTTCGGGCTCGTAGCCGGGGTTGTCGATGCTGAAGCACTTCTTCTGATCCTTCAGCAGGACGATCTAGGAAGCATGCAGACAGCCGGTTAGAGCCGCAAAGGCCCGGGACAGACGGGTCAGTCCTAGTCTATGGTCCGTCCCAACCCTCCTGGGGGCAGGACAGTGCGGGGCCAGGCAGGCTCCAGCCACACTGACTGGCTCAGGCCTGTGCAGAGATGTGCTTCCTTCCTTGTCAGTCAGTGGGCACAGTAACAGTTCCTAGTCACAGGACTGCAATAAACATTGGCTGTCACCACCACCATCGTCACTACGTTACTGCTACCACTACTGGCACCGACCTCCCAGGAAGCCACGTGGCGTGGGGACTTTAGTTCCTCCAGCCCCACAATGAGCACGATAAACGAGCTTTGCTCAACAGAGTTCTCAGAAGGCGCAAGAGGACAAAAGCATTTAGAAATGACGAGGCTCTAAATCAACACTGGAAATGAACATGAAATGTGAGGATTCTCAGTTCTGGCTTCCCAGGTCCGAGGAAGCACCCTTCAAACTGACCCAGAGTGTATGAAACATCCAATGTGCGTCCGCTTGTTAGTCTCCCACAGCCTGATGCCCCCTCTTAGAGGGAGAAAACTGGGGGTCCCCAGGCAGACAACAGAGCTGGGACCCCCCCCAGGCCCATGGAGGCTCTCTGCTCTCCACCAGCATAACTAGCCTGAATGCAAGGACAAGGACAGGGCAGATGGCTCACAGTAAGGTGGTCTGGAGGCACCCCAGCGCACCTCTCCTGCGCTCCACCCCACCAGCACCTGCCTTCCTACTCTGACAGGGACAGGACAGAGTCCTTAGGTGGGGGTGAGTGCCCAGGTGCCCAGGCCCTAAGGAAGGGCTCTGGAGACAGACAGCCCAGGGCCTGATCCTACTGCCTGTGGGCACAGCTCATGACCCGCCTGAGCCTCAGCCTCCTGGGGGATAAGAACCTAGCGATGCCCAGACATCAGGAGGATGGAAATTCAGCGCTCAGGGTCACTAAATATCTAATAAAAGCAAAGAAAAACAGTAGTTCACGTCCACACACATTGCTAAGAGTGTTGCATGCCTTACATCCCTAGGAGATGGCAAGATCTCCTTCCCATGGAATAGAGAAGAAAATGGGGTGCAAAGAGAGTCCACCACATGCCCAAGGCCTCACAGCTGTTAGAGCTGAGCCAGGACTCATGCCTGGGCCGCAGGATCCTGGAATCCCTGCCCTGGCCACCACCCTGTAGCTTCTACCCTCTGGCAACAAGCAGAGGTTACCCCACATCGGGGGCCGTCTACTGCCTCCCGCTCCCACTCGCTCCTTGCTATCCCTCCTAGTTTTAACTTACTGGACTGTTCCTGGACAGTGTGGCCGAGATCTGTGACAGCTCTGGCTTCATCTCGTCGTACCCCTGCCAGCTGTCCCACTAAGGGCAGGCAGGCCCCCTCCCCAACCTCCCGCTTCCACGTGTATCGTGGGCTGAGGGAGGCGGAGGAGGTACTGGGCGGATGGGAGGCAGCAGCCTCACTAAAATCCACTCCTGAAAATGCACTCGAGAGAAACATTCACCTCTGTCATCTGCCCGACTCAGGAGTGGGCTTACCTATCTGATGGGTAAGGACCGGGGGCATAAGCATTTGCCTAAGAGGCAAGATCTGGACCTGGCTGTTTCCTGACCGAAAACCAAGAGCCCCTCCTAGCACATCCTGCCGACTCTGTGATCTGCAACGGGGCGTTCCACAGAAGCCTCCTCCCTAGAGCAGGGGCCACAGATGCCCGCGAGAACGGGGTGAGTAACAGCACATCACAGAACAATCGTGCACACCCGATCCCAAGGGGCCGGGACTCATCAGAACCTGTGGGCCCAGGGTAGGAGCCCTGCTTGGGCCTGTCCCGGCATTCTCGCCTGCCCCTCTCTGAACGAGCTCATGTCACCCTCACTGTGCACCCCAGAGGAGGGCCTGGCGTGACGGCCACTCCACAGACAGGAAACCGAGGTCTGGAGACGCAGAGCTCTGCCTGAGGCCCTGCGGCTGTGAGAAGGCGGGCCTACTGCAGAGCCCAGGCTCTCACCCTCTCACCTGCAAAGGCCAGGTGTGCAGACACCGAGGCTGGAAGAGCCCACGCCACAGAGAAGCAGCCCTTCTAGAACGTGCCTTTCAGTCTCTCCCCCACCCCGCCAAGGCGCTCCAAGCCATTTATTCCTTCTGTGCCCCCACTGGCCACTCAGGCTGTTTGCAATAATTGCTTGGCAGGAAGTCTGTGTTATCTAGGACACACAGAAATCCATTCCCCCGAAGCAATTAACTTCACAGAACGAGGAGGGCGGTGGATCCTGAACAGCAGCTTTCTTTAGCAGGGTTTGTCACTTGTGCCAACGGGGCTCGGTCACACCTGCCTTCCCCAGGCCACATGCTGGGATGCCACGTCCACGGAGCAGAATCCTGCACAAAGTGGGTTAGGCTTGGGTCTCAGTCAAGGGTGCTTCATTCCAGAAAGTGCAGAAGAGTAGCATGTAGGTGACCTCGCTTTCTTGAGCGAGAACCCAGGCTGTAGAGTTGGAACACCAAACCCATTCGGACTTGGGAGGCCCCCTGCCATCATGTGGCCTTGGGGAAGTCACCAGATCACACTAACCCTCAGCCTCCTTGTTCACGAAAGGAATTTATGATGGTACAAGGAGACCAATAGGTGTCCTCATATTCCTCCCTGTGAGCTGTCAGGGATGAGAAAACTGAAGCTCAGCGAGGGTAGGAAAATGCCTGAAGTCACACAGCTCCGATGCTGCAGGGCTGGGGTTTGAACACGAGTGAAGACAGAACCACCCTTGTAGGCCTCACGGGCAGATGGACGTGCAGGGTGGTCTAACTCCCAAGTGCAGGCTCTGACCAGGCTGCCCGGGTTCAAATCCCAGCTCTGCTCGTCTGCCAGCCGCAGACCTTGGGCAGCTCCCCCTCTCTCTGCCTGTTTCCTCATCAGTGCGACGGGGACCACACTGTGCCTGACTGACGGGACTGCTGAGGATTAAAGGAGAGAATGCATGTGAAGCCCTAGCAGAGTGCAAACAGCACTCAATAAAATCGTCTGTTAGAGCGACTGTCAAACGGGAAACGAGCAGGATTTAGACAGACACTGCACGGCTGCCAGCTCTGATCTGCCATCCACTCTCTTCCAGCCAAGGCTGCGGCGGGACTGTACCTGCCCAATGCACACGACCACGGCGTATCCTCCAGGGCCGACGGCGACGCACTTCGGTTGAACATCCAGTTTCACAACTCCCTGTCCGCTGAGAGAGAGAAGGGAAAATGTGTCATTTCCATCTCCACGGGCTCAGTGTAGGTATTAAAGACACACTTCCTGCAAACCCACGGCAACTCAGGCTGTTTCAGAGAAAAGAATTCTACAGCAACCTATACTGAAGGAGCAGTTTGCTAAAACACGGGAGTCAAAAATGACTCAGATTCTGGAAGAGATTAGAAATCACGCTGGGGGCTGGGGGCGTGGGGAATGTGGTGGTGAAAGGAAGTAAAGTGAGTGATTTCTGTTCCTGCTTATCTGTGACAGGACCCGCCACCCTATCACTGTGCCCAGTCATGGCTTCCGTCCCGTCTGTCGGCCACAGGCCCTGTGTTCCCTAGGCACAGACAGAACCGAGCTGTGCTCCCCTGACTCCTGAGGTCATAACCAGTCTTCCCAACAGGGTAATTTTCAAAAGTAATCTGTTACTTTTCATGGGTGAAAACCACATTATCTCTACTTTTAGCTAATGCTATGAAAACACAGCCTAGAAAAATTTGCACGCACACACAGACTTCTTGAAAACGGTAAACTGGGGAAAATTCCATGGAACTGGGCCAAGTGTGGCGTCCTCAAGGCTCACTGGATGGGCACCTGTGGCAAGGTGACCAGCTGGGGCTCAGCTGGGGCTCTCTCATCAGCTGAGGCTCTCTCATCAGCTGAGGCTCAGGGCAGCAGCACAGCCCTCTGCCCGCCATGGGAAGATATTCACAAGCAGCGTGCTAATGCCGGGGGTCCCTGCAGGGCAGCATGAAGAGATGACCGGCCCTAGACACCTGGGTTCTGGGGCAGCTTCCACACTTTTCACCAGGCTTGACTCACTCACAATGTCTAGTTTGATGCCAGGCAAGTGAGACCCACAAAACTTGTGGGGTGCTGGAGGCATGGAGTCTGACCATCCACGAGTCAGAACACGTCCCTCCTTCCTGCTCACCCTGCACTGAGACAGCAGCTCATCTGTTAACAGATGCCATCCCAGCTCCAACGACTGCTGACCAGGAGCACCGGAGCCAAACCAAACCCAATGCTCCTTCTACTCAGGTCACCTGTGTGCCGTCTGTCCTTGTGGAGCACCTGCCATGTGCCAGGTGCCTCTGACAGTCTCGCTGGACCTTTCCAATGGCCGAGGCAGGCTCTGCGGTCACCGGTTACCCTCCTTTACTGACGAAGGGGGAGCTCGGCGAGACCTGCTCTGCCTGGATTCCCAGGCAGAGTGTGCCTGGTCTGGTCTGTGCAGGCCGCCTGGCACAGGGCGGGGCATCAGGAGAGTAAGTGCTCAGGGAAGAAGTGAGACAAGCAGAGAAAACGTGTCATGAGCACTAACCACTAGAAGCAGAGGGCCTTTGTGGGGCTCTGTGGTGCATTCTGGACCCCCAGACCCTGATGCACCCCAGTCCTCGGGCGGCTCTCACCTGTAGTCCCTCAGAGTGAGGTTGGTGTACCGCACCGTATCGTCCATGCTGCAGCTCACCAGCTGCCCAGACTCGTCCACGGTCATCCTGGACACCTGGTTCGTGTGGCCCTTTCCAGCGAAGGAGTCATTTTCCCCTGTCTCCGAATCCCAGTAATGTGGGGCAGGGGTTAAGGAAAAGCCTAACTCCAGGAGGTGGTGCGTGCCCTCTGGGGAGGCCGTGGCCAATCCCTCATCCCGGGCAGCATGTTGGGGGCAGGAGAGCGAGCTGCGCCTGAGGGGAACTCCTGGCGCATGTCCAAATTCGAATTTCAGAGAGCAGACGTTCTGGAAAACCAGCAAGACGGCCTGGGTGCAGGCCAGCAGGCTATTTATAACCCAACTTGCCCAGTTAGAGACAGACTGTCTAAGCCTCCTAGGACAGTGTCGCACAAGGCTGCCAGGGCAGATCTCAGACTCGTGCTGCCATAGCAGTTAGTGCTGGGAACGCATCAGAACCGTCGTGGTGGCTCCTGCATTAAAGGGACAGCACTCTTGGGGCAGAGGCTTCAGAAGGAAGCTGCTTTTCACTGTGACTGTAGCTGAGCCAACGCTTCATCCTGCTCTTTCTGTAGCCTGCGATCAAGCCTCTGACCATTAATAGGAAGCTGGCTGTGCCCCGCTGCTGAGCCGATGGCCACCCAGGTGCCGCCGGGTGACGGCCCGGGGCGGATCCACCTTGGCGGGGCTGGTGTGTGGACTGTAAGCTCGAGGGGCTCAGGTGGGACATGTGTTTTAAGTTATGAAATTCTTCTTTCAGGTCAACAAAGAGAATCTCATTTTACATAAAGACCATTGTTCCCTTTAGGGAGCCACGCGTGTATTCCATCAACACGTTCTCGTGACGCAGACCCCAGCCATCGACCCTAAGGAAATGTGTTAAGTGTCAGAGGTTAGAGGTTACTGTCCTGGTGCACTGATGCGGGGATGAGCAGGGAGAGGAAGGGTGGCACCAGTAAGGGGGTGATGCTGGGCCCGCTGTGGACGCACAGCTACAGATTTTCATGCTGTGCTAGGAGCTTCTCTGCCCACCGGCCCCTGGCCCCGATGTGATACAGGTTAGGGCAAGATACCCTCCCCTCCTCACATTTAATGGGGCAGAGGGTGACTTATCTACCTCCCTCCCTCGGGGCTGTGTGGAGACCTCCCTGGATCTTGCTTGTGAAAACTGGGAAGCCCTGCAGGGACAAGGCGTGAGAGGCACAGGGTGCCTGGGGAGCCCCTCCCAGGGGGAGTGGCAACACATACACTAGGAAAGTCTACACGAGGCAGGCCTTGCACACGGCTCCACTGCTGGGGTCGGGGGCAACAAATCAGCCCAATGACACGCCCGCTATGAGCCAGGTCCCCCTCCACCCCTACAGACAGCTGCTCCAACATGGGACAGCCCTGGGAGGTGGGGGTTACTAGCCCCAGGTCACAAACACCAGAAGGGGGGTTGTAAAGGCTGCCACCCACGCCTCCAGGGACAGCAAAGAACCTCACCAGGAGAGGGGGACTCGGTTTCAGTCCTCGCTCCGCTGCCAACAAGGGTGCGACTTTGGGGAAGCACTTCAGCAACCTCAGCTTCACTTTTCCCTTTTTTAAAACAGGGGAACTCTACTAAAATGTTCCAAGTCCTTTTAGATTCTAACACTCACTATTCTACTGCCTGTGAGAGAGAAAAGGCTGGTGCTAGTGTCATACAGGGGAGAAGCAGCTTAAGTTCAGAGAAGTTCAGCAACCACTCAAGTTTGCACAGCAAGAAGTCACCCATCAGGTCAAGGCTGTGGCCTGAAGCTGGAGGCCCTCCATGTGGACACTGGCATATCTCAGCGGCCAGGACTGGTTTGGAGTCCTGTTGCTGCCACCTGGCTGGCCTCGCCTCTGGCACTGGTACCGTGGGAACAGGAAACTCCCATCTCTCCTGCCAGGGTCCCCGGAGCCAGCTCTGAGTCAAAGGATATTAATGTGCCCATCGTGGCTCCCAGAGTAGATGTAGGACTTGCCGCCGTTTTTATGCACCGTCAGACACTGGATTGACTTGCTGTGACCCTGTGGAGGAGACAGACGGGGCAGGGTGAGCCGAGGACACGCCATCCTGCCTCTTTCACTCGCGACTGCTCTCTACTGACCACAGCCCCGCGTGAGAGGCAGAATGCCCTCCATGTGCCGCAGCCCGGTGTGCCTGAAACACCTCCCATGAGCCACGGTCAGCCTTCCCCAGTGGACTGACTGACAAACCTCGTAGTTCTGGCCCTCCCTCTGAGGCACCTAGCTGTGACCAGGGCTGAGCATGTGGGTCTAATCAGATCCCCAGCAGCCCAGCACCCAAGTCCATGCAGACTGACCCCGGCAGCACCCCAAGGGACGAAACGCTGCTCTCAGGACGAGGACGAGCCCTGACCCAGGTTGAGCCTCGACAGAAGGGAAGCAACAGTAACGGGAACAGTCATGGGAGGGCTCAACCCTCACCCAGCAGGCAGGGAGACCTCCGGGCCCCCGGGACCCACACAGTCCCGGATGCTGTGGACAGTGTGTTCCGTACCCAGAAGCACAACTCACCACTCTGGCTTCGGCCCCCGGCTTGTGAGGTTTCTCTGCCAACTCCCCCTCCCCATCCAAGCTGCCGGAGGGCTCTGACCCCTACAACCTCCTGGACTGGTGACATGGTGGGCACAGAGCACTCATCCACAACCAGACACCGGCTTCAAGGGGGCACTTAGCCTCTCTCGTAACTGCCCTTGGGATGGAAATAACCGGCTGAGGTGTGGTCTAATCATAGCTCTTTCCCTCATCAGCGGCAGGCAAGTCTCCCTTGGCTCTTTGTCAGCAACGCTCTATGGCCAGGTCGCACAATTCCTGCCTAGGCCTTTCTCCCAGGAACTGCCCAAGCAGTCTATTTGTTGCCATGATGTGGCATGTATCTTCAGAGAAAGGTACACACAGTTCTCAGGAGATGGGAGAACCAGTGAACAGACACACTGAGTCACTTCCACCCACATCTCCTTCCAGGACAGCGTCCTGCTAGCGCTGCTACCTCAAGCACAGTCCTCAGACTGTCGCCTCGCTGGGAGTCTCCCCCGTGCAGCCTGGGGACTCAGAACACAGGCTCAATGAGACGCCCAGGGACTGGTGCACACCCACTGCCCGGGGACTCAGAATGTGCACTGAATGAGACGCCCAGGGACTGGTGCACGTCCACCACCCGGGGACTCAGAACCTGTGCTCAGTGAGATGCCCAGGTACTGGTGCACACCCACTGCCCGGGGACTCAGAATGTGCACTGAATGAGACGCCCAGGGACTGGTGCATGTCCACTGCCCGGGGCAGCAGCCATGCCTGGGAGCCTGTGAGAAATGCGAGCCTGCTCTCACATGTGCACACTCCGTGAGCAGGGGTGCAGCCGGCTGCGTGTTCTGATCGGGGCCCTCTCAGGTGAGACTGAGGCACCTTCAAGCTTGAGAAGCAGAAGCACCTGCATGTGTCTTCAAAGTACCGCACCAAAGAGCCACCCCTCAGCTTCTGACTGACTCCCTCTGGGGCCGGCCCAGCACTGAGCCCTTTTCTGAAGCTCCCAGGTGATTTGAACGAGCGCTGCAGCTGAGAACAGCGATTCTAACTCCAGCCTTCTCCTGAGATCACACACAGCCTGAGATCAGCACCAACCCCCGCTCGGGAGTCAGGCAATGTGTGGCAGGAGAGCAGGGAGGTGAGTTTCTTTTCTGCCCATGAGACTGGAGCCGGGCCCACAGTGCCTGTGCTGTCGGTGGCAGTGACATCAGCAGGAGCAGTCACATCCAGGCTTCCCTTGTTCCCAGGGTGGTCCTGGGGCACCAACAGTCACGGAGTGATGCCTGGGATGGCCACCTGGGCCCACTGCTGGAGCAGCCCACGGGAAGCTGCTCCTGGGCAGAGAAAGTGGGCTGACAGGAATGGCTGAATCTCTTGAGCAATTTCCCTCCATTTCACGTGCAAGCCCAGAAAAGTGACTGTTTCCAGGGACCCCTCCCAGCTCCCCCAGACTCTGTGCCAGGCCGTACACAACTTCATGTTATACTCATCACCCTGAGTGGGAGCCCACCGAGGAGGAGGCCCCAGTGCCCCTATCCTCAGGGGTCAAGCACACCTTCGAGAGCAGACGGCACAGAGTGGCTAGCGAGGCCCGATGCGGCTGTTGTTCTGCATCAGCCCTTCCTGCCAGCAACGCCCCCACCAAACAGAACGCAGTGAGCACGTAGCTGACCCGAGCCTCAGGAGCCAGTCACACGGGGTTAAGGAGGCAGATGGCCTGGCTCAGCCCCTTCCTTGTAGGCGAGGTCATCTGTAAAGTGGGGTCAACGAGAGCTGCCACCTCACAGAGACTATGAGATGCATAAAGCACTGCAGGTCCGGGCACGAGGCTGACACTCACTGACCGCGGAGGTGCGGACTGGGGTCCCCAGGGGAATAGTCCCAGCCTGGCCCACACCAGCCCTACCGGGTCCAGGCACCTATCTCCACAGCAGTGAAGCAGCCAGGTAAGCAGTACATGAGAAAGCACTGGGGTCTGCCACCTGGAGTGGCTTAAAACGCCCCGGGGGCTCAGCTGCCAGGATGGGGTGTGGCATGCAGACCAGCTGTGGAGACCCTTCCCTTGAAGTCATGGCTCAGGCTCCTTAGAGGGGGTCACCCGCCCGGGGCCACCAGAGCAGGTGATCTGGAGCTCCCACCTCTGACAATGCCCCTACCAATTCCCCCACCCTTGTAGAAGCAGGGTTTGCAGTGGGCAGCACCAGAGCAGGGCCCCAAGGACACAGGAGCTCCTGGTCCTAGTCTGGCTGCAAGTTTCCTGAGATGTCAAAATCACCAGGGCTGATGGATGGGGCACCCAGGGCAGATGCTGGAATCAGGTGCCTGAGTAAGCCCTCCCAAGTACCGAGGATGGATACCGGGTCAGGGTCCTCCTACCCCTCAAGGCCCCCACTCCTCCAACTTCATCTTCTCCCACTCCCCACCACTCCCTCAAGCCTTCTTTGCTCTAACCACACAGAACAAGTGTCTCCCCACTCTCATTCCCGTGTTCAAATCCCACATCGCCAAGGTCCAGCTCCACGGCCTGCTGCCCCTCCCAGCATGGTGATGCTCCACTTACCCCGGCTTGGGGCTCAGCGCATTTCTGGTCCTGCCTCACAAGTGAAGACACAGCCTGTGAGCTCCTGAGTGAGGCTGATCCCCTCAGGACATAACGATGACTCCTGACAGCAGGGGTAAGGGCCCCTGGCCTGAGCCCCCAGGCCCTAAACTCTTATAGTAGCTCAAGGGGAACTCAGTGCCTGGCCTTCCACCCCTGCTATACTCACATTTCAAAAGCAACCAGCATCCTGCCATTCCAACAAAGCCCCCAAGGGCGAGCCTCCAACTCTCCCTCACCTGTTGCTGCCCTTTCCTAGCTGGGCGCACACCTCTCTTCCTTGTAGCCCCTACAGACAGAGCCCAACGCAGCCTTACCTTGATGACCCGCAGAGGTTTGCTGGGGTTGTTCTTGTCCAGGTAATTGATGTACCCAGACAGAGAGATGCTGAGGAGGTGGTCCTTCTGCCATAAGCAGCCCAGCTGCTGGTCCAGAACATTGGAGCCCATTGTAAACGTGTTGACGACAGAATTCACATTGACGTCCCAAATTTTAGAAGTTTTGTCTCCAGAAGCAGAAAGCAAATGGGTGCTATCAGGACTCCAACTAATCTACTCAAACAAAATGGCATGTCACATGTCAGAGCATTCCAGAAAGGGAAGGGACCCCAGAAAGCAACCTGTCCACAGCCCTCATTTCTGAGCAGGGAGAAGGAAAGCCCGGGAGGTGATGGGATACACCAGGGCAAGATGGGATGAGTATCTGGGCCTTCTGTTCTGGCCACTTGCTTCCCTAGGCCACATCACCCTGTGCTCTGTGACCCTGAAACTCTACACCTCCTCCCTGACTCTGAATCCCACATTTTAACCTTCTATCTGCAACGCAAATACAGTCCACCCACAACCACAGAGTCCTGAAGCGTGAACCCATACTTACAGCATAAATGCCTCCGTCGTGAGCCTTGCCTCCTCCCAGCGCACACACTTTCTCTCCCGTCTTCCCATCATAGATGTATATCTTTCAAGAAATAAAAATATATGTGGATCATCTGTGTGTGTGAGTGAATGCACTTAATAGTTAGCACCCCAAATGAGCTCTTCTTTATTTATCATTGCTTTATCATCAAGCGAGTCTGTGACTGCGACTCTTAAAAAAAAGAATTCGTTTAAAAAAAGTGCTAATAGCTTGTGTTTCGAGCTCCATTTAAAAGGAGAGAGACGGAGACGTGTCTGCTGTGCTTTGAGGACACAGCCCCTTAACCAAGCCACGTTCTGGGAAGTGGGAAGAAGGGAGATTTCTGAGTTCCACACATCAAGACTGGCTTTACAAGTGTGTCTGTTCTGAACAGTCGCAGAGGACAATGAGATGAAGTCCCACCCCACAGCCCCCAGCCCCTACCTGGCCGTCAGCACTGGCCGTCGCAAATCTGTTCCCGTCAGGAGAGAATCGCACACAATTGACAAAGCGGCTGTGGTCCTGCGGGAAAGCGGACAGTTAACATCTGACAACAGGAAGTTCAGGAAAGCCCTCTGTGAAATACGCAGCCTGCTTCAAACATCAGCTACTGCGACCACCGTGAACTGCCAGGCCACAGGAGACTTGGGAATGAGTCGGAAGTAGCTGCTCACTGGCTGGGAGGTCTGACTCAGCCCAGCGGGAACGCCATGCTCCAGCTAGGCCTCCCTCCGCTGAGACATGTCCCCTGACCTCCGTGGACAGCCCCAACCCTTAAGCTTCCTGATGCCAGGATCACAAGGCCTCTTCCCCGGGTCTCCAGGGCCCGACCAGGCCCAGTACACAGCAGGTGCTCAGTGGGTACTTGCTGACGAGTAACTGAGGTTTTCAAGAAATTAAAGAGGTTATGACCTTCATCGGAATGAGAGTCTCAGCAAGTGAGGAGAGGTGACCTCCAGGCTGATTCCCTCCCTTGAAAGGTAAATGAGCTCATTGTTTGCTCAGTCAAGAAGGGTTTGCACCAGGGAATGATCCTCTCAACCCCGCAAACACTAAGCTCCTTAACACAAGGCCTTGCCCCTCTCGCACCTCACCTGCAAGCACGCGTTAAGCATCAACCATGCACACAGAGGGAAGACCATGTGAAGATGGAGGCAGAGACTGAGGCTGTGCTCCCACAGCCAAGGGATGCCTGGGGCTACCAGAGTCTGGAGGAGACGAGGAAGGAATGAGAGGGCGCACAGCCGCTGACACCTCAGCTCGGACTTCCGGCCTCCAGAACTGACAGCATGAATTCCTGTCATTTAAGTCACCCAGTTCGTAGTACTTTGGCACGGCAGCCCCAGGAAACTAACACACGTAACAAACGTCTGTGGTGCTCACGTGATAACCCTTCAAGTAAACTGTGCTCACTGCAGTGCTGAAGAAACCCAGGCCAGGAAGGAGAAATCGGTGCCACGGTTCCCCTGCAGGGGAGCCCCAGGGCCAGGGATCAAAGGGACCAATGGCCCTGCAAAGTCCACTGGGGAGGGTCAGCAGGAGGAATGGGGGTGCGTGACTAGTGGTTTCCCTGGGTAGGCAGCTCTCCTCCTGGGAACCACACGACTGAGATTGTGGCTCCAGGCCGCCCGCCTGCTGAGACCTCCAGGCCAGGCGCTCGCCCTCAGCCCTATCAGACAAACCTCTCTGGCCAGAAAAAATCCAGTCCAGAGCACCGATGCAAAGCAAGCCTGCCCTTCCCACTCACCAATTCAACTGTCAATTAAACCCTCAACTGACAAGGCCAGAGCTAGCCGAAATTGCATCTGGCTCCAGGGGTCCCTTCTCAAGGGTCATATCCGCTCGGGGTCGGGGTGGGGGAGGTGGGGTGTCAGGCCAAGAGCTGGTCCTAGACCAGTGAGTCAGGGATGCAGAGACCCTCCCACCGCACTGATGATGATGATGAAAACTTGAGAACGCCAAGGCCCCTGACCACAGGGAGCGCAGAGGGATGACTGCTGATCACACAGTCACAGCTTCCACCCTGTACAGGCCCCCATCTCGTCTTGCCTCATTGCAGCCAGCACCATCGTGGGACTGATTGAAGAGCTTGTCCTCTACGGGGTCATCACCAGCACCCATGACGGGGCGCAGGTGCCTCCCAGTGCTGAGGCTCAACCAGGCCCGACAGCGAGGTCTGCAAGGTGCCTTGGTGCCCCGCAGGTCAGGGCGACCCAGAGGCCCGGAGGCAAGGATAGCACCGTCTGGGTGTAGTGCCCGAAGCGCCGTTTCCTGTGTTCAGGCTGAGCTGTGTGTTCTGTTCTTTAGCTTCTCCTGCCCGCTCATCCTGGCTCTAAGGCTTGTGTTCTGTTGTCCAGCGGTCCTAGGTACGCGGAACTGAAGGACAACGGTTTCCTAGTAGGTGCAACCCACCAAACTGAATGGAAGTGGAAACAATCAACTTTCCCAAATGCGATCTCTCAGGCCCTCCTGACTGTTCTGCCTCCATGGCTGCCACACGCCCTCCCCACTCCCCCCTACGAGGGGCCTTGCAGAGCCTCCAGGCACATCTGTGCAGGAGACAGCCAGGCCCAGAGAGGCTGGGTCAGGAGAGCCCAGGTCTCCAGTTTCTTGTCTAGAGGCCTCGACTCAACTATGCCAGCTCTGTGCCCCTGGCACAAGACGGGGAGGCACCTGGAGTCAGATCCTTAACAACTCAGGCTGACTGCCACCATTCTGCCACCCACCCAAGGCTGTAAGGGAACCAGCTGCACAGAGGCCCACGTCCCTCTGTCTCTGTTGACCCTCAGGGGGCCCATGTCCCTCTGTCCCTGCCAGCCCTTGGGGTGCCCACGTCCCTCTGTCCCTGCCAGCCCTTGGGGTGCCCACGTCCCTCTGTTGCTGTTGGCCCTCAGGAGGCCCATGTCCCTCTGTTAATGTCAGCCCTCAGGGCCCCATGCTACCCTCCCTCAGGGCCTGCAGGGCCAGTAGTGGTTCAAAGCCAGTCATAGGAAGGTTTCTGAGAGAAAGCTGCCCAGACTTCTTGCTCATTCCTCTCAGAACCGCCTTGTGGGGAGGATGGGGCAGGCAGGCACAGCTCCTTCTTCTGGATGAGGTTAAAGGAAAATCTCTTAAGTGACAAAACCACGGCTCAAGTTCTAGACATCTGAACAAACGTCAGTCCACTCATCCGTGAGCTCTACTTGCTCACCCATCCCCGCTGCTCCCGGTTTCCTCCACAAGGTGGAGGAGGGGCTGGGTTGGCTCCCCCCTTGGGTCCCTGTGACCGACCAAGCCTTGGCTGGCCCAGTGAAGGAGGACTCCCCAGGAAGTGGGATGCCGAAAGACCTCGCAGCTCAAGGGAGTGCCACAGTGGGGCGCTGACTTCTCTTTACTGGGCATAAGGAATATGCTATGAATCAGAGGAACATTCAGCCACCGTTCAATTCCAACTCGTAACAAACTCCAGTCTCACTGGTCCCCTGCGAGGAGAACAGGGACAGCCCCTGTAAACCCCGGCTCACAGGGTCAGGAGGCCCTCCTGGAAGACAGCACAGACACCCAAGCCCGCGGCTGCCAAGCTCCAGACAGTGACTGGAGTGAGCCTCCCCCAGAAAGGCCTTCCCTGACTGCCCGGCCCCTCTCCCTGGATCCGTTTCCTCGGTCACAGCACTCGGCAGTCCCCACCATCATGGGGACTGTGCACGTGCTGACGTGTTTGTCGTCCCCTTCCCCAGGCCATGGAACAATGCGGGCTCCTGGGGGACCGTGACTGGCGTGGGTTTAGTGAAGGCCAGACGGAGCAGATGCCCCCCGAGGCCTGGGCTGTGTGGCTTTAGGAACTCCTCCCTGTCAGCTTTTCCTGCAACTCTAGCCAAGTGTCCAAATGAGCAGGAGACTGATGTCTGCTCCTGAAATAGCCCATTTAAAGGGAGGGAGCAGTGAACAGCCCATTAACCAAAAAAAAGAGGACTAAAAAGAGCCCCTTCCACAGGGAGGTGAGGCCAGAGTACGAAGTAGGAACAGTGTGGGGAGACAACATGCGGGGTTCCTGGCTGCCACCTACTGAGCTGGGGCTGCCGGCCCTTGCCCCTCCCCAGCCATGGGGTCCCAGCACCGTCCTGTGGGCCGAGGCCCCACTCACTGGGCCTCCTCTGGTGTGGAAGGGCCTTGGTACTGAGCCCCTCCTGCCTGCACCTCAGTCACAGCCAGCACTCACTGGACTCTGGTGGGACTGTGTCAGTGGATCCTCCCAAGGACCCCCTGACTGTCATTACCGCACCCCCACTCATCCCTAGTCATTAACCCCCCCACTGTCATTACCTCCCCTACACAGTGTTGCCTCCCTCAGCACTAAGAAAACTGAGGTGTGAAGCAATTAGGTAATGATTAAGTAATGCACCCAACTCCACGTCACTGATACAGACACAGTGGACTGGGCTCCATGGCCTGACTCCAGCATGCACAGGTGGACTAGCTGGTCAGCTCAGGTGTCCCCTCTGGGAGCCCCCCCTGCCTCCTCCAGGCTCAGCTGCCCCCGGATGTAGTAGCCCCAGGCTACTAACCCTCACACTGCAACGCCCTGTGCCCCTCTGCCTTGTTCCCTTGTCACGAGCCAGTGGAGGGAGAAACAAGCTCAGGTGCCTGTGCCCACCACACCTCCTCCCTCCCTGGGTGTAGCACGTGCCTCCAGGGTTGGCGCTCGGAAACGGGTTTCCACCCTGACCTGAAAAGCTGCCTCGCCCTTCTTCAGCCCACCGCCCCCTCCCAAACCCTCTGTGGAGTCTTCACTGTAAAGTACCCTGATGGCAGCAGCATGTCCCTGCCTGCCTCAGCTTGTTGAGAAGCAGGAAGGAGACCCCGCACTCCACCTGCCTCCCCCACAGATCTGCCCAGTTACCTCCTTCCTCTGGAGAAAGAGACCCAGACAACAGGACAAAGGCTCATTCTAATCCTCCTTGGGCCCTTTACCACCCACATGAGCTTGGCCAGGTCACTCACCCCGCCGTCAGCTGTGGTCTGCTCAGGAGTGGAGCGGGAGGGAGACGAGGGGGAGGAAGAGGAGGCCCTGCTGAGCTCCTTCTGTGAGCATCACTAATGCACACACAGCTCTGTGAAAGCAAGACCAGCCGACACAAGGGGGGATGGCTAAGGACGAGGCAGGGGCATTCTGTATGCCCAGACCAGTGCCACGTACAGTGTGGGCACCCGATACACACTTGAACCAAAACTGCTGCTTTCTGCCCTGTCATGAGTAAGGAAACAGGAAAAACCAACCAGAAAATCTTGCATAATAGAGCTTGAAGTTTCCCTAGTTGTCCAGGAAGGCAACACTTCTATTAACAGCCAAGACTGAGTTTTCTAACTCAACTTGCCTCCAACTGTTTGGAAGGAAGTGGGACACCCCGTCTAGAGACGGCTGTGACGTGTGGATCACACACCTGTCCTGGCGCAGTCAGCCAGCCGTGCAGCTCACCTTGGCTGGGAGACCAGGCATCCCCTCCACCACAGCTGTGCTCCACCCGCTCTCAGAGACGGGTAGATGTGGCAAGAGGTTTCCAGTTCCAGGTCCCACAGCCACAGCCTGGACAAATGAGCCCCTGACACTCGTTGCTCTAAGCAATAATTTCATTAGACACAGTGTCCCATCAACTGCAGCACCTGGGGTGCGGACACAGCTCTCAGGGGTACCCGCTCCGGAAGGGGCGGCTGTGGTCATCCAGGCATCTGACCTGCTCATCTAGCGGAGGAAGCAGGAGGCCAGAGAGGTAGAAACTTGCCCAAGGCGCAGAGAAAAGGCAGGCAAGCTAGAGACCTTTACTAGGGCCTGTCATCACACATGGAGGCACATCTATCACAGGGACGTGCTCGGCGGGAAGAAATCCCTATGGCGGAGGCAGGCAGAGGCAAGGTCCCACCTGCGCCCTTCTTTTCAGGCCATCCTTCGCTCCTCAAAGGGGAAGCTAAACCTTTGTCCACAGAATGCCAGAGCTGGAGGTGGAGACCCTGCTGCCCAGGGCCTCCGTCCCACAGCTGGTCTCCTATGATCCTGGGAAGTCACCTCCTCGGCCACCCACTGCATCAGAAATGTGAGTGGGCTGTGGGCAAGCTGGTGCCCGAGCCTATTCCAGGTGAAAGGTTCCTCCACCCTGAGCTCCTGCAGCCTCTTAAGCCCATTTCGGGTTTAGGCAAACGAGGACTAAAGCTGGCCCGAGTGGGAGCTGGCAGTCTGGCTAAAGCTGAGCCGTGACTTGGCTCTGGTGGAACCAGGAGTCAACACTCTCATTCTGCACAACATGAGAAGCCGGTTTAAACCAACAAACTCACGAGCAAAAAGGAAAGCAACATGACCCCCTGCACTCAGGCCAGCAGGATGGACGGGTGGCGTGACCTGATGTGAGATAAGTACAGTCACTGCTTTGTCTTGGAAATACTGCTTTCACTCCCACTCAGGTGCAAATAGCATCAGTTTTGTTTCGGCGGGTACTGAAGTTCACAACTTACTCCTTTTAAAGACAGCTACTTGAACTCAACCCCTGTGCTTCTCATATGCCCAGCCCTAACCCATGGCATTCACCACGGTCAAGAGGAATGTGGCAGGAAGTGGAACCTGGATGAACAGGCAGCCTCCACACGACAGCTTTATTCTGGGGTTGTGAAGGCCTAGGGCAGATACACATGAGAAAGCCGCAGACTGATCCTAAAAGTCATCAAGACCTTATAAGGCATTCTGGGCGGGTGTGGGGGGACCTGAGTGCCCTCCTGTCCTTCCCACGCCAGGCCAACGGAGCCTGTTAGAGTCCTTTCCAACAGAAGCCCAAGAACTCCTCATGGAAACTCAGACTTTCACAGCATTTCTCACGTCCTTTCTATAGCTCTGTAGGGCCAGCGGAGGACGGTCATCATCATCCTATTTCCCGGGGGACCAGAGGCCCGACCAGCCCAGGAATCGCAAAGCCAGCCAGCTGCAGCGCTGGGCTGCCACCCAATGTCCCCCCATTCCTGGTCCACAGCCCCTTCTGATCTCTCCTAGATCCTTACACAGGACCCACCGGCAACGGGCTGCACCAAGACTTGAGGGAAAGTTGTGTGCTCACCCCAGAGACAGGTGCCAGCTGGGCAAACATTTCCACCTGACATTACTGGGCCTGGGCCTCGGGGTAAGGGTTCTGCTCTCAGGTTAGAAGGAAAATGGAAAGAGAAAGAATATTCCAGCCAACTCCCTGAGTGAGCACACGGAGAAGGCTGGCAGGGTGGTGAGGGCAAAGGCTCCAGTGGACTCTACCACCCACCACTGGGCCGCTCCCTGCTGGGTTTAATCTACATCTGCAAAGAGGAAACGATCCCTCTCTGTGCCAGGAAAAGAACCCCACCCACCCAAAGCCCAGAACAGAGCCAAGTGAAACCAAACAGAACGTGTCGGGGGCCTGAGAGCAGCACAGCTTCCCTGAGACAAGCTAGGATGGCCTCCTGTTACCACAGAAGCCTCTGATCTCCCTCCTTCCTCTTCTGGGTGCAGAGCAGGATGTTCAGTTATCTGACTCAGCATTTTCACCTGGTGTTCCACGGTGAACACTGACCATGAACCACAGCCTTCAACAGAGCCCCCACCACCTTCCAATTAGGCAGCAGCCACAGGAGACAGCATCTGAGAACTGCAGGGTGTCGGGAAGGGACCTTGGAGCTGCACACCCCGCAGGGCACAGAACCCCTTGCTGTGCTTCCCACACAGCCAGCCAGGCCCTGCTCAGCGGCCCCAGGAGGAAATGAAGCCCGCTTTACTACAAACAGGGAACCTGCGCAGAGCCCTTCTGTACCCGAGCCAAGATCTGTGTCTGGAAATTCTGCCCACTGCGTGAGTCCTGCCCTCTGGGGACTTGCTGAGGAAGCGTCATTGCCCTTAACGGCTACGCCCTGCCTGCTGTTTATGATTCACTGTGTTCAGTCATCAAAGTTAACAGGAGCCCACAGCCAGCCACTTGAAGGGCATTATCTCATATAATCCCTATGAGGCAGGATGCTGAACCGCTCTGCATCTTTGGGCCGTTGTGCACAGCTGAAATTCATGGTTAAAATGCTCTGATGCTCGTGCCCTCCACACTCAGCTTGCAGATGGGAAAGGTGAGGCTTAGGAGTTCAGGCCCCTGTGCCAGTCAGGGAGCATCTGAAGAGCTGGGACTCAGACCCCAAAGCCATTTATACGCAACACCCACGACATTCCACTAGGGCATGTGGAACACGCATCTTCTACAGACAAAGCATCTCATTGCCTATCACTTTACAGGTGTGTCCCCACCCTTACCATCTCTCCCGAGGAGACAAATCCAGATGTCCCTGGAAGCTCACCAACTCTGCCATTTTGGTGACTCAGCACGTCTCAAGTTGGCACAACCAAAGAGCAGGCTGACACCACGCCTGGACTCCCCTTTCGAACAAGGTACCTCTAGGCCAGGACTGGTCACACAGCATCAGAGATGCATCCTACACCACCCCAGAAATATATATATCGCCCCAGGGCAAAGCTCCCCCTCTGCAGACCCCTTCCTGCTGGAATCATCCACATGTAGGATTAGGAGGACTGGGAACTGGTGTGGTGTGAGGTTGCCCCTGTAAACCCTACTTTCCAGCTACACATCACGATATTAATGGTGTATGTCCGCAACGTTCCTGCCATCAGCATCTAACAGGTCTAGACTCTGCTGGCTCCACAGACAAACCACAACGTTAAAATCACTCTACAGAGAGAAGTCTACTTACGCCAATTGTAAACTTGAACTTGAATGGTGGCCCCTCAAAGAAGGCGGCGCAGTTATCATCGCTGCCCGTCGCCAGCCGGTATGGCCTGCTTTGCTTGATGTCCACGCTGTTGATGATTTTGTTGTGTCCCGTGATCTCGCCCACGGAAGAGCCGCTGTCCCACAGGAAGACGGCACCAAACCTTTGTCCAAGGAGAGGAGTCACAGGAAAACAAACCAATCAATCCTGGGGAAGGTCGACGAAACTGGGCAGCGGAGCTGCCGGTGCTCAGGAGGGGAGTGGGTGCTGGGAGCACAGCTCCAGCCCACGCACTTGTGACAAGAACAGACACTGAAGGCACCGGGTGTCTTTGTCTGTATGGTCCAGCACCCACGAGCCTCCACATTCAGGGTGCTTTAAAAGCACCTGCCAGGGGAACAGCTTTATGGCTTCATCAGTTTCATAAGTTTTATTTGGGGGGAACCAAGAAATAGACCAGTCACCATCCCCTACTAGAAAGAAGGTGATGCCTTGCTCTAGGCTGGCTGGCATTCAATGAAAATGCTTTGGTTACTATTTGTAACCAAATGAAAAAGGAACGGTTAAGACTAACAGGAATGACTTGAAAAACTATGTAAGAATTAATACCTACCAGAACATGCACTGAAAAGAACCTCTGAGGAGGAGAAATAAAGGTGTGCCTGAGAAGTTCAAGTGCCTGCAGCCAGCTGTGGAGGGAACCCTGACCGCAACAGAGTAAGAAAACCTGACCCTGCTGGTTGCTAGACCCCAAGCAGCCACTCAGGCCGCCTACCCAGTTATCTACCTGCCCCTTCTTTCTTAGTAAGGTGACCTCAGGGGATGGGCCCAGCTAGGGGGAAAAAATATGGCCAGGCTCCCTTATAGCTAGGTGTGGCCATGTGGAAGCTGTTGGGAGGGACCCCAATAATGCTCTTACGAGCTGTATCCCTTTCACTTTCTCCCTTTACTGCTGCCTGGAATGTGGGGATGATGGCTGGAGTTCTAGAAAGTGAAAGGCCAAGGATGTCAGAGACAGATGGAGAAGGTACCTGGGCCCTGAGACAAACCCTGAGGGGTTCACCCATGGTTACATGTCGTTGAGGCCAACCCTGAAAGAGCCAGTGGCTCAGGCTAGTCACACCCCTGTGAAGGGGGCTGGAGAGTTCTGGCACCTATGGGGTCTCAATACACACTAGTCCATGCTGGCACTGATGTCACTGTAGCCCTCCCACCAGGGGCACCCAGGAAAGGAAGCCAAGCAAGGGACACAAGCAAGGAGGGGCTGACTCACTTCTCCCTTCCTTCTCCGACCACAGCAATCCTCTTGCTGTCTTCCGTCCAAGCAATGTCCTTGATCTTCCCTGCAAAAGGCTGGTACTCATACTTCAAGAGGTGCTCCCTCTGCGTGGTATCCCAGATCCGCAGCTTCCCAGATACATCTGCAGACACAGTGGGGCAGCGAGAGCCATGGTGACCACTGGGCCAGGGCCACGTGGGCACAAGGCATGCCCACGCAGCACCACCCAGGGTTCACAGGCTTGCTGGAGTTGGCCGAGGCTGTAGCTGGGAGGAGGGCTGTGTTTTAGGTAAATAACACCCAGCCACTCCTCAGTCAGAGCCTGCTGTCTCCATGAGGACCACTACTGGCTCTCTGCCTTTCACCAGTAGTCACCTGGATTACAAGGTGTGAGTAGGCATCAGAAAGCTCAGGGACACATGGTGGCAAACCCACCGCATCGGGAAGCGGTTCTGTTTCATTTTGTATTTCTATCTCTCTAGAGGGATCTAGGCTTATGGGCCTTGGGCAAATTCCTTAACACTCAGGAGCTAAAGTTTACTTCGTTTGTAAAAGTGCCACCCACTGCTCCCGTGCAGTTGCTGCAGTAACTGATGGAAACAAGGCATGTGGCTGTGTAGCCTGGTGCCCGCTGTGACTTGCGTGGCAGCCCCCACCTTGGTCTGTAGACCGCCCCCCCAGTTCCTCACCCGCGCACCTCAGGCAACGAGCAGCCCCACTCATGCCGGCGAGGCTTGATCCACAGCTCGTACGGTTGGGGCATGAGTAAGAGCTTTTTGTGAGACACACGTGGTGGGTGTTGGAAGGAATCGTACTACAGACAGAAGGTGACGCAGGCCTCTTCTCCCGGCAGCATCTGCAGCACGCTAGTAACAAAGTGACAGCTTCTCTCCTCCCCTGCCACGATCCTGTCACCAGGATCCAAGCACCAACCTGACACACCCCTTCCCAAGTGAGCACTCAATTCCCAAAATAGCAGGAAAAATGGAGCATTTTCCCTAACTCTTCAGTCTTAAAACCTCAGCCCAGAGTGGGTCTGGGGGTGTCCTCCCAGCAGGCAAGCTCGTGAAGGACCCCCAGGCCCACTTCAGTGCTAAATACAAACTCTCCAGCCGGCTCTGCTGAAAACAGCCTTGGCTCTGTTCTGGCCGAGCAGGAGGAGGGCAGAGGAGGAGGCTGCACAGGGCAGCACTGAGAGCCAGCCCCTGCCCCGTGTGGACACAGACCAGCCGGACTTAAAGGATCTCAAGATTGCTGCAGCGGACTGCAACCCATCTGAAGTGAGCTTCCCCAGGTACTGGGACCTCTAAACTCGGGGGACCTGGAACTCAGGGACCCCGTCCCCTGGCACACCAGGTACCAGGTAACTCGTTCAGCCAGAGAGCACGGCGCTTTCCCAGCCTCTCTCCTCCTCCCTCCAAACCCCACGCTATTTTTAGCCCAGGGCCCTAATCTCTGCAGTAAACGTTTCATTGTCTTCACTGGATTCAAAGGCCCAGCGTGCTGGAAACGTAAAATGTGATCTTCGCCCAAGAATACCTGGACCTGTGTGTAGCCCAAAGCTCCCTCCGTTCCTCTGCCAAATCAGGCGCTTCTACGAGAGGAGCATGTAAAAGTGCCCTTCACTCGTGTGGACTGAATTCTGCAGGTCTCTGCGACAGCATCCCTCACCAACTCTGCATTAGCGTCTGAAGAGCATCGATTTCTGTCGGGGTGAACGCCCACCCGAGGACCCGGAGAGGGCAGCCAGGCCTCGGCTCAAAGTGCCGGGGGGGGGGGACGCTGTGCCAAGCAGGCAGCGGGGGCCCATGCCAACCACATTTCTCTCCTGACAAGACACGATTTTAAAAGGCACCAGGGCCAAATCTTGGGGCTTTAAATGAAGAGGCATTTTGCTGGCAAGCAGGACTGGAAAAAAAAATTCAGAGGGCTAAAATAAATCAAGGGTTATATTAGAGCAAGTTTTACAGATGGAGTCAGAGTAGATCCAAACACAAAAATCATTAAGTGCCTATTACGTGCCAGACTCCTGGCCAAGCCCTGCACACACAACCCCGGCCGGCCGGCATGAGCTGTCGCCTGTTGCCCTGGCATGTCCTGGTTTTGGTGACAGACCCTATGGTCACCCGCTGCCAGGTGCCCCTAGTGCAAGAGCCATCGCAGGCATTTTACAAGAACTGCCACACTGGATCCGCCCCTTAAAGAGCAACTGAAAGCCCAGGAAGGTGAGTTATTTAAGGAAGGTGGTGCAGCTGGGAAGGGGTGAATCCTTCAAGGACAGGGCCCTGCATGGCCTGCCACACAGAGAGCAAGGAGTGTGGACAGCACGCTCACCGGTGTGCACCAATCCTGGCCTCCCCTATTGGCTGCTTATTCTTTCAGCAATTTGTTCATTCCTGTCACTCTCAGGGGAGGCTGAGGAGGCCCATTCACCTGGCTCTCCCTGGAGCCTGGACCAGTCTCGGCACAAGAAATATTTGTTGAACATATGAATGAATGAATGAACGAATGAATGGGAGACACAAGGTAAGCCACTCTTAACTTGTGTGCCTTTCTTGCCTGTAAATGTGTGTAAAAGGTCTACCTCCAGGGTTAAGTGAATAAAGCATCCCATACCCTAAAGCTCTCTGCGCCCCTCCTCTCACCCAGCCTCCCACGGAGCCATACAAAAGCCCGGCTGGAGAGAGCAAAGGCCTGACCACAAATGAAATGGAGCAAATGGAGCGCTTGCCTCGAGGCTGGCATTGTGCGGGGCAGCGGGAAAGGAGCAGCGAATAAAGGTGACACGAGACAAAGCTACGATTCAGAAACGCGCACGCGCACACACACACACACTGAGCTCCAATATACCACGATACAGCACCTGCAAAGGCCTCTGGCCAACCTCACAAGAGCATTTCTGCTGACCTCTGAGTTGGAACCAGCTGGAACACTGCAAACTACCAAGTTCTGGAATGGGGCTTTTCAGGGGCTTATACCTTCCCTGTCAGCTCCAGCTGAAACTCATTACACTGCTTCCACCCGCCCCCTGGTCCCCTCCACCCCGCTTTACCCTCTTCCCTCCTCCTCCCAAGCCAGGAGGCCAGCTTAGCCCCAGGACTGGGTAGGGGGTGGGACAGCAGCACCTCGGCCACACCACCTGCGTCCAGGAGCCATGCACTGGTACACGTACCTCCGGAGGCGATGTAGAATCCGCTGGGCGCGTACTTGGCCACCACCACTTGATGGGCATGCTCCGTGTAGATGTCAGCAATGGCTGGGTTCTGTGGGCGGGAGACCCCAAGTGAGCACAAGGAACGTAGGAGCAGCCAAACTGCTTTCCGCTCTCCCAAATAATGCGTTTGGGGGTTTCGGGGGAGGGGGATGACACACACACACACAAACTTACATTAAAAGCTTCATAAAGAAAACCCGGAAGTATGCTACCTGCCTACACACCACTGCCCACCTTCCTATCTCTGGGTGACAGAATTCCAGAACTCCAGGTAACGGTAACCCTTTCTCTCTAGTCTACAATTACAGAATTTGAGGCGATTTTCTTCAGTCTGCTTTTCTGTATTTGCCGTAGTACGAATATGTATTTGTGAAATATATACATGAAATAAAAGTTTTCATTAAAAAAAAAAAACCTATGACGCTTTCTCCTCTTTGTGGGAAGCTGCCACTTCTTCAAGTCACAGTTCCTGACTCTCAGAGCTGCCTCCCTGCCGAACCAAGCCTACCCCAGGTTGCCAAGCAGTGTACAACCCAAAACAGGGCCTTCGTCTCTGAGGCACAAGAACAGAGTGGCTGCGAGCCTCTCGTCAGCAGACTTCCTTCAGGAGACGTGGATTCCCCACACCTTTCGTAGCACAGATCAAAGGCTGGCTGGACACTGTGGCAAGTAAGGGGCCAGCACTTGGGGCCAGAAGCATCTTCACTACTCCAATAAGGTTTTAACACACAATTTACTGAAAGTATATCACAGCACCCCGTCCCTCCCCAAACACACGCGACCAATGGGCCTCAGCAAAACTGAGACACACCCTGGGATGCTCCGTTTGTCCCCACAGCCAAGCTTGCTTTCAGGAGGGAATGAAGACTCAGCCGTCCAATCCCAATACCCACTGTCAGCTTCCCGTGACCCAAGTGCTCTCTGAAAAGAGGCAGCTTCCCACATGCGGGACTGAGGACACGTCAGGTCCCAAGGAGGCCATGCAGCTTTCCAGGAGCAGCTGCCGGAGGCCCACTTAACCTGACCTCTAACTGCGCCCCCACCTGTTCTGCCGCCCGGTGCTCTCTGCTCCCTCATCTCCTCACACCCCCCCCAACAGGATCAGAGGCCTGTTCTCTTCTCTGCCTTCCAGCCACAGGATACCCCCCTCCTCCAGCAGACTGAGACGGGAGAAGTACACCTTAAATCCTAGCCCCCTCAACTACCCTTCTGCCCTTCTTGTCAGCCCCATGTCTCTGTAAACGCTGTTCCCTCGGCCAGCAACACCTCTCCCTGCCTGCTAATGCCTACTTCTGCAGCAGGCCCAAGGGAGCCGTCTGCGCGAGCCTCCTGCAGTGGTCAGTTCTCTCTCCTGTGCAGTTAGGACACACAGTCCCTTGCCTCTTGCCCTCTCTTCCAGCTCTTCTCTGACTTGTTTCATGCGCCTTCATCGCTTTTGCCAGCACAGCAGTTAGCAAATAACAGGTACTCGATAAATGTTTTTAGGGGGAAAAAACCCAAGTTTACATAGTCTTTCTCTTTCACCTCTAGGACTTAACATTTAGCATTATGTGAATGTAGCAGGCACTTAAGATATGTGGTTCATAAATTAGCCCACCTTGGAGTAAACATTTGCTAATGAAATTAGAAAGATATAGGTATCCGAGGAAGATACTACGAACAGCAAATGAGCACATGAGAAGGTGCTCAATATCATAGCCTTTTGGGAAATACAAATCAGAACTACAATGAGATATCGCTAAACTACCTAATTCTATATTAGAATAAAAGACTGATGTCACCAAATGTTGGCAAGGATGGAGGGGGCACTGGAATGTTCACATATTGCTGGTGGGAACGCAAAATGATACAGCCAGAAAACAGTCTGGCTGGTTATTTATAAAGTTAAACATAGTCACCACACTAAACCCACCTGTCCACAAAGACACAGCGCAAAGGTTCAGAGATGCCTTTATTCATAACAGCCCAAAATGGAACCATGCAATGTCTGCCAACCGGTGCCTGGAGAAACAAGCTGTGCTGTATTCGTCCAGTGGAATACGAGTCAGCAAGAAAGAGGAACAAACCACACCACGCTCAACGACACGCTGAACCTCAGAAGCATTACGCTACTTGGAAAAGCCAGACACAAAAGACAACACTGGACCGCATGATTCCTTTTTATGAAATTCTAGAAAAGGCAAGAAAGTGACAAAGCAGAGCAACTGGGGCGGGCGGGGGGTGTGGGGGGGGGGTGGGTCGAGGGAGCCAACTGACTGAAGGACATTCTGGAAGGACTAGAAGGTTCTACATCACGACTGTAGTGGTGGAATGGGACTGCATCCATCTGTCAAAACTAAAATTGTACACTTAAAACAGACAACTTTGATTGTATCTAAATTGCGCCTCAATACAAGCACAATGCCTGGGATCTGTCAAATGCTGGCCTAATGCAACCCGTCCCTGCCCACACTAGCCTTCCACATGCTACACGGACAGTTCCCGCACAAAGCAGCCAGCAAAAGCTGTCTGTGGACAGGCTGCCACTGTGTCTGTTTCAAGGCCGACTGAGGGGGTCTTACACCCTATACAGTGGACACTATGAGGCCATGTTACAGATGAGAAAGCCATCCCACAGGCAATGAACCACCCACACTGGCACACACAGCCTGGCACTACCTTTAAAAGGGTGGGCTCCAAGGGGCCCTGGGGAAGGGACGGAAGATGAGTAGGCAGCAGCCTGGGAGGAAGTTCTGCTCCCAAAACATCCTTCCCCTAAATGGTCAGGGTGTGTGAAACCCCCAGGGTCATCCCCAGCAGGCTCAGCACCAGAATCCTGGGCTGGATGAGACGTCACTCTCGTCCATATTCTAAATACAGTACACAACGGGGCCAGCGAGCAGATGAGATTCTCCGGGGTGGACACAATGACTACACCTGGGCCACACTGCTCCGCACACAGGAAGGCCAGCTGCCAGAGCTGGAAATGACACCTCCCCTGTCCCCAACGTGTCCCACTGTAGGTCAGGCTCATTCAACATCAGCTGGGTCCAGACGGCACCAGGACTTGGACCCGACGTCCCCCCGGCTTTTCCCCTTTCTCTTCCTGTCTTGGGGAAGGAGAACAGGATTTGAGGTGAGTAGTTTATCTGGGGAAGGGCTCGGGGAGGGGGAAAATGAGACACAGAAGGGAAGAAAGCCAGCTCCGGGAGCACCAAGGAGCATCACTCTTGGAGGGCCTCGGGCGACCATTCAGAACTGAGTGTGGAAGTGGGGGGCGCCCCTCCTCCGGGCCTTCCTTCCTGCACTGCCGCAGGCCCCATCAGCTCTCCCCCCAAGGACAGGAGACTTCAGGCAGGAGCCAGGAGGAAGCGCTGACACTGGAGGCCTCACAGGTGCCTAGCGGACGTGGGCAGAGCCCGCTAAAACCTCCTGTCATCTCGCCCTCATGCCCGTCCCAGGCCTGCCCAGTCTTCAAGAGCTCCCAAACTCACCTCCTCTTTCCCCCCAGGGCCACAGATCCACCCAGTCCTTCCTGGGATCATGGTGACACCTTTTTAAGTGCTCTCTACCTTCTATCAATCTGCCAGTCTTGAGGCCCCAACACTGATCCCCTCACACCCCTGCTTGAAATCCTTCCCTCAGGAGCTACAGGGCCTGACCTGCAGCCTCCGCTCTTCCCAGACCCCCCAGGGCCCCTTCCCTCCCCAGGCCCACGAGGCTGGAACAGGAGGCCCCTGCCCCCGGGTCCCTGCTGAGTCAGCACCCTGCACAGGGCCTGACTGTGACAGGTGACAGGGAGGGAAGGGCAGAGCGCAGGGCCAGGAGCCCCGGGACAAGCCCGAATGCTCCCCACACCTGGGGCATCAGGGAGCCTCACAGAAGGCACGTAAAGTGGGGTGCTCGACAAGTCGCAGGCAGGCCAGGGCTCAGGCCCCACCCCAGGCCCAGTACACCAAAGGGCCTCTGACCCCCTTCCTCCCAACCCGGGGCGCTGACCCTGTGGGATTCGCCCCGACACAGCAGGAAGAGCCACTCAGACACACTCCAACATGTCCCGGGCAGTGTCCGACTGAGCCACCCTGTGCTCCCCAAAGCTCTTTCACGTTCCTTCTGTCCTCTGGGCCCAGCGGCTGAGGCAGGGGTCAGAGGTCACCACCCATTTACAGGTCAGGTTGAGGGATGGCCCAGGCGGCAGGGCGTGGCAGCTCTTACCTCAGCACCTGGCCCACGGTGGACCCGAGGGACATGTCGGGAGGCGGCGGGGAGGGCCTCCCTGGAGCTGTGTGGCACAGCACTCTGCTGCGGCTGCGCACGGTCCCCTGGAGCCTCAGACAACCCTGGGCATCCTCCAAACTCCAGCCAGGCAGAGTGAGAGGGACCTTCGAGGACCACGTTTCAGAGCACTGGCTTTCTAAACGCTCCTCGTTCCTGAAAGCAGCCACTGGAACGGACCTGCGCGGTCCCCACGACCTGCAGGGCCCTCTGTTCACTGGCGGCTGAGGCCACACTCAAATCACTGCAGAGCAGGCCAGCTCCACAACCCTCTGTGCCCCCAGCCCAGCAGGTCTGCACCCGAGGCTCGGCCCCTCCAAACTGCCTCACGGGCAGCAAGGATACACAAGGTGTGGTCCCTTCGTGCCTTCTGAGAGTTCCCCATCCACCCTGAGCTGGCCCTGGGGATCCGGCAGTGAGCGGATGCTTCACACAGAGGGCGACCAGGCACGAAGCAGGAGCCGTGAGCACCGCCTGCTCAACTGTCAAGGCTCCCTCTCACCCACTTAGCTCTGAGCTGCGATCCAAAGTCCACTCCCCATTACGCCCTCCTCCCTCCTTCATCAAATCACTATGGTGACATTCTTCCCCTTACCTGCCTCAGCCTGGAATGCCTTCCCTCCTTCCCGATCCCAAGGAAGTCTCCTAATTATCTTCTAACACTCAGGTAAAGGCCACCTCCTTCAAGAAGCCTTCCCTGATGCTCCAAGCTGGAAATAAGCTCTCCCAGCCCTGAAGGCCCACACCACATCCCTATCCCCCCAAACCACCACCCTTATCAGTTTCTACCTTGTACTACATGCCTTTCTTATACCCACTTGGCTTCTCACTAAGTGGATCCCACAGAGGGCAGGGTCCGTGTTTGATTCACCACAGCAGCCTCCAAATACCCCAAAGACCAGGGCGTGCCGGAACCTGGGAGCTGATGAAGAGCAAACAATCATCGGAGCCTGATGATTCACTCTCAGACAGCCTCCAGGTGGACCTTCCAGTTGATTCTCTTTGAAACCTCACTAAAGGAAGGTCAACTTTTACAGCCGAAGAAATCTGGGCACAGAGACATGGAGCAACGTGCCCAATGGCACCACTGGTAAGTGGTGGGGCTGGACCTGAACTCAGATAAGAGCCTTTCTGCCTCAGTTTTATTCACTCACTTACGGTTGGTACCACCGGTAGCCCGGTTCTTTAACTCAGGGAAGAGAAGTCGGCACTGGCCGCCAGTCACACGTTTCAGCACCACGTGGAGCCAGGTCACTGAGCCGCAGGGCTGGAGCAGTCAGGGAGGGACCCGCCATGCCCAGAATGACTATCCTTCCTGCCTCCCAGCTCAGCCCTTTCCCATGAAGCAAACCAACCTTAGAACCAGGGCCCGTGAGGACTCCCCACGTGACCCTGGGCAAGCCATGCCCCACTGGACACAGGACTTGCCACTTCCATTCCCGTCTTCCCCTTTCCCTCTGCCTGCCTCCGGCCTTCTGAGAAGTCACAAGGGGAGACTTTGAGGGTGGCTGCCTGGGTTCAAATCCTAGCACCACTTCGGTATTCTCATCTCTAAAAAGAGAGACTGCATCCACCCAGCAGGGAGTTGTGAAGAAGGCGGCAGAACGTGCACCGTCACGGCCCAGGCAACCCTCTAGGCATGCTTGGGAATTAACTCAGTTACACTGAGTCAGTTACACTGACACCGTAACATCGTTCTCCCCATTCTTACAGACGTGGGAACTGAGCCGAAGGAGGCAAGTACACCAAGTGCCTGGGCAGTGCCTGGCACAAAATGTGCTCAACAAAGACGAGCTCCGATGGCAGGGGTGGCGCTCAGGGATATGTGCTGGACTGGAGTAAGCCAGCACTCCCGGAGATCAGGGGCGGGCCTG